>NC_136998.1:39531151-39783651 GCF_032717465.1 Coenobita brevimanus | reverse complement strand
ACTACTCTCTTAAATACCACTTAAGCTACTGTGGTCATGCTAGTCATCCTGTATCGCCACACGAGAGAATTACGTACGTCACCTCTACATATGCACATAAAGCCATCCTGTTTTTGTTTTTTTATCATCATCCAGACGCGTGCTTCCTGTCAGAGGGATGGTGTGTTTGTTTGCAGGGTCCTTTGTGTTTGTGGGGAGGGCCGTGTGCTTGCTGGGAATGTTTGTGCGTGTTAAGTGCAAGCAAGAACAAGGACTGGACGGATGCTGGCAGGGTGGCTGGAGTGACGCAGGCGCAAGTCTCCACCTCCGCTGTCTCCACCACACTCTCCCCTTTATTTCCCCTCCCTGGCCGGGCCCTCTGAAGCTGCACTCGGGGGACAAACACCAAACACTATACACCAACAAACACCAGTAAAATACCGCAAAACAAGCACTCCCTGATCGCTGGGAGAGCCATCAAACTGGATCAACTGCACGGGCCCATCTTGCCAGCACTGACTCAAGCAAGCTTATATAGTTTTTTTCCAGACAATTTTCTTTCCTCCCTGGCACCACTGCACTGACCTAACACCGGGATCAGCAGGAGGGAGCAGAGGCCAAGCAGGAGAGCAGTGGAGGGGTCGTCACTGCCACTTCCCCTCATTCTCACATCACACAAGCGCTGGGGGCCGAGGAGAGACAGGTTGGTGGAACGCGGCAAGGCTCCACGTACGGTCCTCACGCAGGGACGAGAGACACTGGCGCTCAGCTGGCCCTGTGGTGTATGTCCCAGCCTTCCCTGCACAGCCGCACTCCCGCCCTCCTCCGGCTCCTGCTCCTTCTGCTGTCCCTACTCCGGCATCCCGCACTCCTCTAACTACTCCTTCTACTCCTGTCCCTTGCTTATCTAATCTTAAATCTGTCTCTTGCAGTTTATTTACGAGTATTACTGTCGCTCTCCCGCCCTTCTCCTACTCCTTCTGCTGTTCCTACTCCAGCATCCCTCACTCCTCTACTCCTATCCTCGCTACTCTACAGTACTTTTAAATCTGCATCTAATACCGCCACCGCCAAATCGTCCTGTCTTTGTCAATTTTAGATTCTCAGGCCGTTCACTACTACTAGACCCATTCTCGACTTGTGAATTTGCTGCTTTCTCTCTCTCTCTCTCTCTCTCTCTCTCTCTCTCTCTCTCTCTCTCTCTCTCTCTCTCCTATCTATCTATCTATCTATCTATCTCTATCTATCTATCTATCTATATCTGTCTATCTATCTACTGTCACAGCCTCCAAAGACGAAAAGAACTTATAAAACCTAACCTGTCTTCGTGTCCACCTAGTTAAAATAATAACAATAATAATAAACCAGTCAACCAATAAATAACATTAAATTGGGAGTATCACGCTGACAAAAAAAAATAAAATAAAATAAATAAATAAATAAATAAAATGAAGCTAGTGAATTTTGGAGAGCAAGGCGGAAGTAAACACTGGATCAACTGACGGGTGTTATCTTATTTTCTCCTAAATATACCTCGCTTTCCTATCGCCTGTCACTCACTCATTCTCCCGTCACTCTAGTTTCACCGTCACTAGTTTCGGTTACTCTAGTTTCACCGTCACTAGTTTCAGTTACTCTTGTTTCACCGTCACTTGTTTCTGTTACTCTTGTTTCACCGTCACTAGTTTCAGTTACTCTTGTTTCACCGTTACTAGTTTCATTTACTCGTTTCACCGTCACTAGTTTCAGTTACTCTTGTTTCACCGTCACTAGTTTCAGTTACTCTAGTTTCACCGTCACTTGTTTCTGTTACTCTTGTTTCACCGTCACTAGTTTCAGTTACTCTTGTTTCACCGTCACTAGTTTCAGTTACTCTTGTTTCACCGTCACTAGTTTCAGTTACTCTAGTTTCACCGTCACTTGTTTCTGTTACTCTTGTTTCACCGTCACTAGTTTCTGTTACTCGTTTCACCGTCACTTGTTTCTGTTACTCTTGTTTCATCGTCACTAGTTTCGGTTACTCGTTTCACCGTCACTTGTTTCTGTTACTCTTGTTTCACCGTCACTAGTTTCGGTTACTCTTGTTTCACCGTCACTAGTTTCATTTACTCGTTTCACCGTCACTTGTTTCTGTTACTCTTGTTTCACCGTCACTAGTTTCTGTTACTCTTGTTTCACCGTCACTTGTTTCTGTTACTCTTGTTTCACCGTCACTAGTTTCAGTTACTCTAGTTTCACCGTCACTAGTTTCAGTTACTCTTGTTTCATCGTCACTAGTTTGTTACTCTTGTTTCACCGTCAATAGTTTCTGTTACTCTTGTTTCACCGTCACTAGTTTCAGTTACTCTTGTTTCACCGTCACTAGTTTCATTTACTCGTTTCACTGTCACTTGTTTCTGTTACTCTAGTTTCACCGTCACTAGCTTTTGTTACTCTAGTTTCACCGTCACTAGTTTCAGTTACTCTTGTTTCACCGTCACTCCAGGACCACCGTCATTAGTTTCGTCGTCACTCTAGGTTCACCGTCACCAGTCTCGTCGTCACTCTTGGTCCACCGTCACCAGTGTCGTCGTCACTCTCCACCGTCACTAGTTTCACCGTCATTCTAGTTTCGCCGTCGCTATTTTTACCAAACTTCCGTCGCCAATATTACTTCTCCAGCATCCTTCACTCTTAACACTTTCCTTCACTCTTAACATTCCTTTTCTCTCTTTTAAATCAGGTAACTCTTTTTTTTTTTTTCAATCTTGCATTTTCCTGCCAATTTTAATCTATATCTGGAGATTTTTTTTTTTTTTCGAACGGAAGGATTTAAAACTGACCTCCATTAATCCCTTCACTATTTGGGTCTCCTCCTAAACAAAAATAAACAAAAATAAAATCGCCCCCTTGTAGCCAAAATGAAAAAAGAAAACGGTACTCGGGATGATGGGATTAACAACAGATTCTCCCATATTGCTGCAACTCAGACATCCTTTACCCCTAAAAACATCCTCCCAAACCTTCCTACTCTGTCATTCACATTTAATACCATCACACCATTTTGACATCACTCTGACACCATTAAGTCATCCTGACACCACTCTAACACCACCACACCATTTTGACACCATCCTGACACCACTACAACACCCTGACACCACCACACCACTCTAATATCACCATAACCTCAGAGAAGTTCCTGGCTTGACACCAGAATACCTCCATCCTAACAGCATTTCAACACCACTACCGTGACACCACCATGACACCACCACTGTCACCTCTCCCTCACCATCAGCAGCTCCTACTAGTGTGAGTCAGTAGTGTGTATCGCCTGGTAGGAGTAACATCACCGTCCCCATCACTCCCACACTGCCTCACTCACTCTCTCACTTCCAACCTACTCCACACCACGTCTAGCTACTTCACACCGCGTCTTGGCACTCCATAGTACTTCACAACAGTTCAACCTACTCCACACCGCGTCTAGGCACTCCACGCTACTCCATTTCTCGTTCGAGGTTCTCCACAACACACCACATCATCCTATACTGCCATATTACACCTTGCCACTCCACACAACTTCACACATCTACGAGTACAAGTAGGTACTTTATACTTTTCAACACCTCGCCAAGACTACATCACACCATCTCCATCACTCCACACAATCCAATTCCACACCCTGCTCATCCTACCGTCCACTCCATTCCAATCCAATCCACTCTACACCCACTCATCCTTCCCCACACTCCACTCCACTCCACACTCGCTCATTCTTCCGTCCACTGTACCCCACTACACTAAACTCCACTCCACTCCATACTCCCCTCATCCTTCCACTCCACTCCACATCTCTTCCGTTCACTCCACACCAGCAGTCACCACCCCAAGTAATGTAAGTCACACCCAGTAACTCCTTGATCATCGTTGTTTACCACTTACTGTACGCTCACATTACTCTTCTGTTTGTACTCTAGCTAGCCTACTCTCTGTACTCTAATGTAGCCTACTTTACTCTCTTCTCTTGTACTCTACTCTCTACTGCTCTTTTCTACTGTACTCTACTCTTTTCTTTTGCACTCTGTTATCCTCTAATCTCCTCTGCATATATTTTACTCTGCGTGTACTCTATATTCTAATTTATTGTCTAAAAACAATATATAACTGGGTTTTGCTTAATTCTTTTCTTCTTTTTCCTCATTCTCTTCCTTAGTTTTAGTTTCATCATCATCGCCATCATCATCATCACCACCACCACCACCCCAATACCATCATCATCCCATCCACCTCTCTCTCACACATATCCTTCTACACAATCTCACTCTTTCCACAGCCAACCTCATGTTAACCTTTTATATGATTCACACTTCAAACAATTTCCACGCCACATTCCTCACCAACCCGTTCATCAATCCATCTATCCCTCCATGAACAGAATTCTTGGCAGTTTGGGTAATCTCTCTCTCTCTCTCTCTCTCTCTCTCTCTCTCTCTCTCTCTCTCTCTCTCTCTCTCTCTCTCTCAATTTGAAAACTAAGTCGAGGTTGTGTGAAATCTGATGTGAAATAGGACTGGTCTCCTTGGTTACTAGGCAAATCGGCCCTCCAATCTGACTATATTCGAAAGGGGTTGCGGATCTTCACCAGGCTGGAAGCAAACGACGTATAACTTCACTCCTATTATTTTTTTAAATGTTATTCTTGCCGCCTTCAAACGATTCACTGTGTGTGTGTGTGTGTGTGTGTGTGTGTGTGTGTGTGTGTGTGTGTGTGTGTGTGTGTGTGTGTGTGTGTGTGTGTGTGTGTGTCTTTTTCATGCTGCCAAACGATTTTCTGCTTAATTGTTTGGATATCCTCTGATTTTCTTGCTCCGTTCCCATAGCCCAATTCGACACGGTGTCTCTGTCAAACACCCCTCTTTCTTCTTACCTCCACTCTCTCCTAGATCCCGTTTCTCACGTATATATTGCAGCTCTCTCTACCTAATCACTGTAGTTTCTATTCCTTATCTCCCAGCACCTCAACTGAAGATAACCACATATACTCTCCAATCCTAACCCAAGTTCCTGTTAGCCTGTAATCACTCCCTCTTCTTTCATACATAAACACTTTCCTAGATTTTCATTTCTCGCACATACTGCCACATTTTCCAACAAGTCGGTACAGATTTTCGTCCTTATCTCTCACCTTATTCTCACATACACCCGACCACCAAGTCCTTGTCCGAACATAAACTCTCTTAGATTTCCGTTTCTCACATATATACGGGTATATTTCCAAATTTCTCTGTCAATATATATTTCCAAATTTCTTTATCAATCTTTCTAGCTTCTGCTGCTAATCTCCCAGAAGTCTATTTCTGTACAGATAAAAATTAATCATAAGGTTACCGAATGTTGCCAACTTCTAATCCTAACCTCCTTCTTACATAAATTCCATCCACGATTTCAGTTTCTCAGATACACTGTCAAAATTTCTCTACCAATCATTGTAGCTTCTTCTTCTAATCTGCCAGCATCTTATCAGCAGGCAAAGACGCAGAGGTCCTACTTATAAGGCCGGATTCTTGATACCCTTTAATAATCTGCCCTCCCTCTCCCTGTGTGTGTGTGTGTGTGTGTGTGTGTGTGTGTGTGTGAGAAGACCCTCTGGTGAATTGGCAAATCCATGTGATTGCGGGTGACATAGTGAGCGATTCCACACCAAGTTCGCAATACTACACTTTCACCCGCTAGCCACTCCACACCACTCCACTCTTCCCCACTCCATTCCACACCTCTCCACTCCAAATCTATCACTTCATTCCACATCTCACCACTCCATACTTCACTTCATTCCACACCACACCACTCCATACTTCACTTCATTCCACACCACACCACTCCACACTTACACCACTTCATTCCACACCTCACCACTCCACATTTCACTTCATTCCACACCTCACCGCTCCAAACTTCACCACTTCATTCCACACCTCACCACTCCACATCACTTCATTCCACACCTCACCACTCCGCACGTCACCACTTCATTCCACACCTCACCACTCCACACTTCACCACTTCATTCCACACCTCACCACTCCACACTTCACCACTTCATTCCACACCTAACCACTCCACACTTCACCACTTCATTCCACACCTCACCACACTTCACTCCACACCACTTTATTCCACACCTTACCACCCCACACTTCACTTCATTATACACCTCACCGCTCCACACTTCACCACGTCATTCCATATCTCAGCATTCCACACTTCACTTCATTCCACACCTCACCACTTCACATTTCACCACTTCATTCCACACCACCACTCCACACTTCACCACCTCGTTATACACCTCACCACTCCACGCTTCACCACTCCATTCTATATGCCCCACTTCATTCCACACACCTCCACTCCACACTACATCCAATTAATAAAATCCTCGCTATTCTACAGTATTCCACACTTCACCATTCCACATCTTACTATAACACTCTTCACTCCACTACTAACATCGCCTCTCTACTCCACGTCTCCACTCCACACTGCTCCTCTCCACAACTATCATCATCTCTGCTACACTTTTCCACTCGACACTGCTCCTCTCCACAACTAACAATCTCTTCTCCACATCTCGTCACTTTAAACTACTTCTACATATCTCAGTCCTTGCTGTTCCGCCCTGATCAAAAACTAACCTCGTCTTGGTTGTTTACTTCATCCCTTGTTCCTCCACTAATATTTCATCACCTAATTACTACCCTACGCTATTCCACAGGTCACTTCATTCCACAGTACCAAGTGACAGCGGAGTCATATATCGGTACCTCAAAGTTATTTAAAAAAAAAAAAAAAAAAAAAAAACGAAACGGTCAATTTTTTTTTTTTTTTTTTTTTAAGGCTATCGAATTCCAAGCACTAAAATCATAACAAAAATGCAGGACCCTCATTCTTTCAACGTCGAAAAAACAAGAGAAGAATAAAGAATAAAATAAAATGAAAGAAAGACTGAGTGAATGAACGAAAGAAAAAGGATGATTGCCCCCTGTTTAATGTAGCTTCCACGGGGTTCTGCGATCCACGACTGTTGTCAGCGCGCGAATGTCAACCAAACATGATGAGGTTATTGCCAGTTGCGTCACACGATGCGAAACTGAGGTTCCTCAAACTGTTGTACTGTCCATCATTTCTAACTCCTGCACTGTCTATTATTATTGTTAACACTGGTATGGCCTGTACTCTCACTGGCTTCGAAGTTCTCAACACTTCCTCCTTTGCGATATATTGAACTTAATATGCATAAACACCCTCTCTTATGTTAATTAAACAATGTACAGTATGTGGATATTAAAAAGGTATAAACAACACGCAAGATAACAAAGATGTACCTCGTCATGTCCAAAATAAATAGGAAATGGAGAAATGCTATCAAATCTGTGCTAACGTGAAGAGGTACGCCTCTATGACAACAAAGGGGCCTCTCACGGCTAGTAACTGCACCAATCTTTAGATAGCATGAGAGAGAGATACAGTATATGCTTATGTTACTCACCAGGTATAATGGCGAAGTGTGCAACGCCTCGAGAGAGTGTCGTCACCGTGGTCATCGTCTGCTTCCTGCTGCTGATGACACTCCATCCACCCGTCAAGGTCCACCTGATCCAGCACGCCAGTCACGGTTACCACGCCACGGCATCTCATACCGCCAACACCACCACTACCGCCGCAGTGAAAGTGCTGATGCTGCCGTTGGTCGGGGTGAGGTCCATTGGTGCTGACAGGGTAAAATGTAGCATTGTAAAGCAGGACGAGGAGCTCACAAGAAGCAGCATCAACACGAACACTCACAACAGCCTCAACATTCCCCAGGTGGAGAGTCAACAGACGCCACCACCCGTGGAACCGAAGCCGCTTCAGGAGTGCTCGGTACGCCGCCATCACAAACTCAGTGTAAACAAACCAGTTAACGTGATGAATTAACACATGACACCCTTGTTTACGAGTCAGACCTAAAGCTGTTATTTATACGCACATCCCTTTCATTTGTCACACGATCATCCTGCCAAAGAATGTAAGAAAACTTGCAACGAGTTCATATTGGCTAACTGCTCTTCCGAGTCACGCACTGCTTACTGCCGTTTTCGGATTTACCACTTCTGTTGTACACATTTTTTTACATTATCACTCTTTAACACGTAATTATTTGACAGGTGGAGGTTAAAATCCGGCCGTGCTCGTGTACTCGGCGCGTGGTAGCGAGAGTGGCGGCGCCGTGTCCTCCAGGGGGCGAGGAACTGCTGAGACGGGTGAAGGAGGAGTTCGGGGAGTCCACCTGCAGCGACCTGGCCACCTTAAGGGGCCCAGGACAGCAGGTTCTAGAGTTTGATCCATTGAATGCTATAATTTCCATGATCTTTATAAATTCATGTGACATTAACATGAGTAAAACAGAAAGTCATTGTACAGAAATTATCATCGTATCTACTGTGCCATATAGGGAAATATTTTTGTTTTTCAGCAGACATTATCACTCAGCTTGAACTTTAAAACTGTTGGAGTTTACTGGGTTTTGCAGAAAGAACAATGAACATGAGTAGATTCTTCACTCTTTTCATTTTCCTCCCAGAAAGCAAAAACGAACGACGGGAAATTGATCACTACAGGGTTCATAATAGCATCCTTTTATTCTGCAGGTGGTGAGTTTCTCTGTATTCGGCGCCTTCCCCAGCGATTATCACTCTGGAATTAAAAGACTAGTGCCGCGGATCAGGGAGGTAACTACTCCATTGCAGCTACTGTGTCCTTGATATAGGCTACCTTTCATCAGTAGGGCTGATCTGTGTCCCCATCCCTCTTTCTGAAAATAGAGCTTGACCCCAGCAGCTACCCAGTGAGTCTCGTCCCTTGTCTAGTTCTCCCTGTAAAAGTATATCTAAGCTGCGACAGGGAAACGACTGTAAATATTTGTAAATCCCACCCTTGTTTACGCTACTGGGAAGTTGTTCATACATTTACCCTCAAACGTATTAAAGTTTGTTGTTTAACGCTCAGGTCCCTACGTTTTGAAGGAGGTAAGTGGAATTGGTTGTTCCCATTTATTTATGTTGTGTGAATAGCTCCCAAACTGACCTCGAAATGCAGTAGAGGACTGGCACTTTTCTTACCCCTCGTAGGTGTACCCCGGGTGGAATGTACGAGTATATGTGGACAGCACTGGGTCCTCCCCCGCCCTGCTCACCTGGATGTGTTCCCTCGCCTGCCACCACCCACATCTTGACTTCTGTGACGTCACGCAGCTTCCCAGTGAGTCTCAGAGAGGGGGAGTGAACCCACAGTGAACCTCCAATTTTCTCCATAACCTAAATGTCACTTTAAGCTTTTGATTAAAGGAACTCTTCTTTGATTACAAATATTATTAATCATACCAGAAATAATAGTAATAATAGCAGCAGCAGCAGCAGTAGGATAATAGTAGTAGAAGATTAATACTCATTTTTGTCCTCTGCATAAGTTCCAGTTATATTTCTGTATAATGTGTTACTTCACAGTAATTTAAAAAGTCATAGATTTTTTGGCCTCTTTCTACATTTTCTTTAAGGACCAGTTTCTCACTTTATCCTCTTACTGCTTAATTACCTTTTTGCTGACCTGTCTACCTACCTCTTAGTGTAATACCTACTCCCTTGCTACTCTTCCTATGTACTTTACCTACCTACCTGCCTGCTTACAGCAGTGGAGGGTGTGTGGCAAAATGAGGGACAGGGGTGGCGGATGGGGGTTGTAGGGGAGGGCCTTGTGTCTCGCTATCTGGTCCGGGATGCTGACTCGCCCCTGCTGACTCGCGAGGTTCATGCCGTGCAGGAGTGGTTGGCCCAGGACACGGTCAGTTATCTTGCTATTATACTCTTACTGGTAGATTAATAGCTGGTCATTTTTTCAGCTGATTACTTGTAGTGCATACTGGAGTTTGGATTGTGAGGGCTTGAATGGGGTGAGTGTGGTCTGAGCAGCTGGACATGCTGCTGTTAGTTCTCCCTCTATCATTATTTTCTTTTTCTTACTGTCTGGACCCTACTCACCCCATCCTTAGTGAGAAAAATGTAGATGATGTTACAGGAAACATTATTAGTTAATCAATTATTCAGTTAGCTTGTTAATCAGCCATTCAGTCTTTCAGTCAATTTGTTTCAGTTAAAACGTCCATCAGTCCAGTAAACCATGTGTTTGTATGTTGCTCAGATATTAAGCTGACATAAATTCTTTAAAGTTCATTACCATACAATATAAGGTAGCTAAGGTACTGTATCAGCACTTAATTTGCATCCTGATGTTAAATAAACAGTATGATTGGGTCTGATAAGTTTGATCAATATACAGTACAGTAATTTCTGCATGTATGCAGTGTTACCATATTATGCGGGACCATCCCTTCCATGGTGTGGAGATGCTGGCAGGGCTGTGGGGCGGTTGCAACACCTGGCAGGGAGCTGTTGGGGCCAGGGTGGGGCGCTATGCTCTCTGTACACCTATGCAGGACCAGGCACTGCTCAAGGTACACATATAGTAATCATCAAAAAATCTCAATATTTTCTTTAAGAAACATTCATGGCTTATGAACTTTTTTTTTTTTTTTTTTTTTTTTTAAATCCAGTACTGTATACTGCCTTCAACTTAACTACATTAATCATACATTACTAATGCTTCGGTAAACATATACAAGGAGGAATGTACGAGCAAACATGGTGACTGTGGTGTTACAAAACAACAATAGCGTAAGTGAAATTCAAGAACAGGATATTTGCTGTATGTTAGTGATGTTAAAGGAGCCATATCATTGAATGTGGGCAAAATACAGTACGTGTGAAGTCACTTGGTAACATTGATAACATGTAGCAAAGATAGTTGTCAGGATATCAGAGGATGGTTTTAGACAAAAGATGATTGTTGTGATATCGATATATTACATCAATAGTCTTACACAATTGTGGTGACCATTTTGGTTACCACCATTTTGTGTACCTGCAGACACAAATGTGGCCAGTGGCAAAACTCAATGCAACAGTTCATGACTCCTACACATGTAGAAGGTTCCCAGGATCCCAACCTTTTCCCTCACAAAGGGTAAACTTCACTTTTGTGGGCCAGAGAACTTTGAGGAGTCGGTACCGCTGGGAACGAACCCACACCATCTGCCCTGCACACTGCCGTCCACCTCACCACCAGGACTGGCTGTACTGCTGAAGTCCACCAATAACAAAGTGTTTAATCCACTGAGCTCAGGAATGTCTTATTCATTTACACTTGCCATCTCCTATCATTTTGCTCAGCTTAAACTAAACTTTCCAAACTAGGGGGTTAGAAATAGTTGCAATAAACCCTATCAGTATGACACTTCGAACCATTTACTACGCTGGGTGGTACCCATATAACCAAGTTATGGCGCCTGGTGGTTCAGTGGATAATTAAGGCACTCCAATCAGATTGACCCTGTGCAGGTTTAAATCCAAGGGTGCTTGGGGTTTACTGCTAAAGTAATGCCACTCAATGATAAGTGAGGCTGGTCACTCTCATCTTAAATGTCAGGACCTGCCTAGCCCCAGGCTTATATGCTTCTCATAGGGCAACACAGGATTAGATGATGAATGAAAATTGAAAAAGGTCTAGTGGGATTAAAATATAAAGGACATCACCTAGATTCAGGGATTTAAAACCAAGTAAACCTTTGTCAATTATCCTGAACTGTCTTAACTAGAAAACAGTACACCAGCTAGTAGTCAGCATCTTCAACCTGACATTACATTCATACAGAAAGCATGTAATGTCACTAATGTTTAATGTACCAAGCAGCATACATTTCAAGTTCCATTGTAAGTCTAGTCCCACATTGTTATCTTGTCTAAATTTTTTTTTTTTTACGCCATCTCCCTTTTTTTCGATATGGGCTATGGGTACAGGACTTTGGAGCTTGTAGCACTGTATGACCGGATGCCCTTCCTGATGTCTACCAATGACCCCTGGGTGGACTAGAACCTCTGACCCTTCAGGCACAGTGCTCTAACCCACTGAGCCAAGGCTGGAAAAAAAAAAAAAAAAAAAAAAATGATAAAGTCCTGTACGCCACTAGTTTTAGGATCCCGTTTAATCTAATAATACAGATGGTAAATACAATCATGTTGGTATTTACTGTTCCCAAAACCCAAGAAAAGTGTGAGAACTTTGTCTCAGTCATGACCATTTCTCCACAGTATACCAACTAATCTTTCAATGATGAGTAGCACAGACAACTGCTACAATAATATTAGTATTAAAAGTAAGACACAATACTTCCATTCACATAATCCATGTTCACTGTATTTTACTAGTTACTTCTTGAATTAGAATCTGTGCAGAAGAAATGATTAACAAGTCAATATTCAGATAACTAAGAACACCCAGACTCTTCAACAGTTATATGAGTCAAATTACTGTATATTACATATATGTACTGTTCATAGGCAGCAAAATATATTTCAGGATTTTTCGCATAATTGCCTAGATCACATTTAATATACAAATTCACTACCAATAAGCATCGTTAAAAGTGATGTAAAGCAAACCACTAATCGTACAGTCGTTTACTTGACTTTATTTCCAGTAGAACTATGTATTTGTTACAACTGTTCACACTTAACCATGCTGTTGATACAATTTTTTTTTCCACTTGCTTGGTGTGGAAATCAATCCTCCCAGGCTGGAATTATGATGACTGTGACCAACACACAACAAGCAGTGATTGTAAAATCACCACCAAAAAACTAAACGTATTTTTTCATATGGGTAAACATATGAACCAAAGGAACCATGACGATGACCAGTTTCAATGATGTGGAGGAATGGTAAATGGCCTGGCCTGACCTGACCTAACCAGTTGACTTGATCTAACCATGCAATAGTACAATCACGGCAACCACATTAATCCAAAAGCTCTTCAGTCCAACAACGTATTCAATTTATTCTTGCTACATGTCTCCAGATAATTCACTTAGCTTTGATTCATTTTTTAAAACTGGAAAGGTCAGATACAGCCTTCATTTACCCCTTCCCTATTCGAGGTCTCCTCAAAGCTGAATAAAATCACCTGGAGGCAACAAGACAAGAAAGTTTACGTCTTTGGCTGAGAGGCTAACCAGACCATGACCTGACCAGATCAACAAGACCTGAATATAAACGTTGAGACATTAAATAAACTCTGCAATTCTCTCGACACTTGTGCTCTCATCTATCCTCACACACTACAACATAAAGTAAATCAGAAATAAAAGTTGATTCTGAAATACAAGTTCATTCTATGGTCCTTGTGAAGACAACAGTACTAAATTACTTGGACTAAATCCTGAAATGCTGACAAAAGTGTTGATATATGTATATATATATGAGTAATTGAACTTGATATGAGCTGAAGCCTATCATTTACAGTTAATACAGTACATATAACAAAATTCTGCATTAATACTCTGAAAATATTTCTTTGATGATGAACAATACAATTTACCGTTAATCACACTACACTATTAAACCGCCTAGAAACCTGTCATAATAAATAGATGTCCATAACCAATGTTCTCCACCAACATCACAGGAAATTTCCAGGCATTCCCAGAACACGAATCAAATGATTAAAAAAGGACAAAATATGAAATCCTAAGAAATTCACAAGCCATGTGAAGACAAAATGAATGACAATGACCAGAACGAATGCCAAGAAGTAGTACAATCAATCACCGACAAAGCACAACACCCGACACGGAATGGTCCAACAGCAGACACGCAAATAATTATAGTGATGATAAAGAAGTATGGGGACTCCCATTATGGCTCATGGTTTAAAATATTATATGCCAAATACTGAAGATAGCCTGTGTGACATGGTCTTACTAAGTACCTGGTATCACATGCAGAAATCCACACACTTTTCACTTAGTTGCACTGCACACAAGTGCCTTCAGTTAAATCACTATAAAGTCTAAGAGCTAAAGTTCATCCACAATCCTCAGCCAGCACTGTCCTACCTTTCACAGTTTTCACTTCTCCCCATGGAGTAGCATTCCTTCTCATACTCTTGATGTATGCTTCATATTACTATCACAAATTATTCATGGTAACACCTTTCATTACTAATGTCAGCAAAGAAGTGTCAAGCAAACTTTTGCTCACAGCTGTAAATGATCCTGGAGTTCCTGCACACAGTGTAAAAGAAATATAAGAACTTCTCATAAAAGGGAAGATAATTCTGTACTATACTTTAAGTACCTATCATTGTATGGAAGTGATTTACAATATTTTCAAAAATTTTCTTCTTCTCCAGTGATGATGAATACACTCCAAGTTTTATACATAAATTTGCTCATCTACATGTCCTTTGCAAGAAAAACATTCTCATATATAATGTTGACATTAACAATGCAATAACTGCCCTTTATATCATGCTTAAAACTGGGCTGGTAGACCACAAAATAATGGATTCACAAGAATAATGGAACCATGCTACAAGACAGAACTAAATGCTAACAATCATAAACAGCAAGTGGCAGCTTCACCACTTCGCTTTTCTGACCCTTTATGTGTATAAGTTCTGGGTACAGTGCTCTATTACACAGAGTAAACATGTGTGTACCACAACAAATATAAGCACAACACACCCAAATTATAAGACATAACTTCAATGGAGCTAAAACTGGAATATGGTACAGCTGGAATATTGAGACACCATAACATAAAGGGGTTTTACAGCACTGAAGTCCCTCGAATTTCTGCAGTACAGTATATATAATCAATTGGTTTTTCTACTTAAAATTAAGGCAAGTATCCCTACTTACAATAGATCTGGCCTGGACCTGCCAAATGGATAAGTAGCTGCACAACTTAAAAACAAAGCATCAGGTCCATGAAACTGCTTGCAACAGAAACCCCTGGCATTCTAAAAAACTTGGTTCATATCACACACATTTGTTGTCTTCAGCATTATAGGGATGTACTAGTCAGTATTACCACTGGTTACCCTGCATTACTTATTTCTCATTACTCTTCTCATGCTTTATTTTGTCTACCCATTACTCTTCTCATGCTTTATTTTGTCTTTCTTTTCATCCACTGAATGCATGTCTACAAATTTCTGATTAAGCAGCCTAAGTATCCTCACTCCTTACAACACACTGACTCAGTCCCACAATAAACCACTGGAGTGTATAACATACTAACCATCCTGTACTTTCACAGTGGTATGGGGTGTATCACTGACTACTGCAACACATTTCAGGGGCCTGATACTTTCTCTTCCTCTTCTGTACAGACAGCTATAAAGTCCAGAAAATACTTTGTGTTATATGATCACCAGCTACATATATGTATATGTACTGTATATACGGTATATATATATAAAAAAAAATGCGTAAAGTTTATTGACCATTATTACAATACCTTACTACCATGAGCTTGTAAGAATCAACACAGAGGCCTTAATTCCTTCAATCCAAGGAAGTACTTTTATGTTTATCTGTTCTACCTCCAGACAATATCATTCATATTTTGGAGAAACTTTTTAACCTGAACAGTGTTAGATACAGCCATGATAAACCCCTTCCCTTCGAAGTTTGTCACAAGTTGAACACAGTGGTCTGGGTTTAGCAAGAATTAACCAAGAAAAATACATCACTGGACTGAAGGCCTTAATTACCAATATATGATGGAAATGTTACAATGCATGAATACTGACTATCTCTCCTAACCTAACACTGCGAAGGCAAAAGTAGTACAGTAGAGCTTGGGTGGGAAACTAGTATGAAATGACCATGTGATATCTGTCTGTGTGAAAATACTTATAATTCAACATTTCTGGCAACTGAGCCTGCAGTTTCCTCCAAAAAGTTTATTCCAGGCAACATACTGACACAGCGACTATATAGAGTTAGTGTATGTGAGTTACAGGTTAAAGTCCCCCATGTAGATGATGAACAGAAAGTGTTTATCATTGATCTGTGACATTACCGAAAATGTTGGGGTAACCACACAGAGTTAGAGAATGTGTGGCACTGAAGCAGAAAATGTTCAAGAGTAAAAGAAACACAACGAGGAATACAGCAGTAGTAGTAGTAAAAAAAAATAAATAAAAAAAAAAAATAAATAAATAATAATAATAATAATAATAATAATAATAACAACAACAACTAAATAAGCTGATACGACGCCTGACAAAAAATACCAGGTAATGTTGAAAAAAATTGCAACTTGACAAATGTAAAAAAAATCCTGAGGCATTGTCTAACCCTGCAGTGGCCACAAAGAAGGAGACGATGAGCAGCGAACAAATAAACAGAACTGCGTGATGGCCAATAGCATGGAGGAGATGATGTCGGTGATGCTGGTGGTTGAACAGCCAAGTGTCTACAGGAAGTAGTCGGGTGTGCGGCGTGTGACATGGGGCTCCCCTCTCCTGGGAGCTGGGTCGAATTGCAGGCTGTAACAATAAACATTATCAACATCATCGCTTCTCTTCCTATTCAGGATGCAGCAAAGGATAAAAGACCAGACACTCATCCATATATCATTTAAGCCCCAGAAATCCTGACTCCACCTAACTGAACTAAAACCTGCGTAAAGTTTGCAGGGGTAGTTTTCTTTATTCAACATTGTAGGTGGGGGCACCAATCATCCAATATAGAGTGATGCCATATGAGCTCTACACTGAGTGACAAGCCAAATGGTTTCCTGTACCCAGGAAACCATTTACTATGCTGGGTGGTAACCGTATAACCAGGGTTTCTGGCAGGGTTAAGTGTCCCCCAGATTCCACTATCCAAAATCACTTAATCATGGCAGTTGTTTCAGAGAGCCTTTGAGAGCCCAATACCTGCCCAGGGCCCCAACCAAATAGGCAGACTCGCATGGCCATGTGGAATGTGAGAGGTGTGAATGACGAAAGCAAGAGGGTGGAGGTGGCGAATGAGTTCAGGAGTGTGAGATATGCTGTGATGGCACTGTGTGAAACGAAGATGAAAGGGGGAGAAGTGGAGGAGTGGGAGGGTGTGAAATGTGTAAAACCGGGAATGAATGGGAGAGGAAGATGTAAGGAAGGAGTTGCATTGTTGATGAATGAGGTGTGGCAGAGTGGAATGAGAGACTACAAATGTGTCAGCTCGAGGTGTATGTATGTCAAGTTCAAGTCTGAGAAGGTGAAAGTGGCAGTGATTGTAGTGTATGCACCATGTGAAGACAGGAGTGAGAGAAATGCCCAAGAGCTATAAAGTGATCGTGATGGGGGATATGAATGGAAGAGCAGGCACTGGTCCAGAGGATGACATAATGGGTTGTTATGGAGTACCAGGAGAAAATTATAATGGGAATCGATTAAAGGATATGGGTCAGGAGAGGACGTTGTGCATTTGTAATTCGTATTTCAAACACAAAGATGCACATAAATATACAGGGTATAGAGGAAACGGGGATCGTGTTGAAAGAAGCCTGATTGATTATGTGCTCGTAGAGAGGTCGATGATGGGAATGGTTGCTGATACGAGAGCTGTGAGAGGAAAATGTGGAGGTCTGTCAGATCATATGATTGTGGTATGCATGATCAAGCTGAGAGGAGTGAGGTGGATCAAGAGAGAGAAGAGCAGTCAGGGTGAAAGACTGAAAGTTGAGAAGCTAAGGATCAAAGAAGTGGCAGATGATTACAGGACCAAAGTAGAGGACGAGTTAGATTCAGTGAACTGGAATGAATTGGATCTGGACAGCCTGTAGAATGCATATAGGGACTGCTTAGTTAAGAATGCTAAATGGGTGTGTGGTGTGCCAAGAGTATCAACAAAAAAGAAGGGTACGGCATGGTGGAATGAGGTTAAGAGAGCGGTGGAGGAAAAGAGGAAGAAGTGGCTAAAGTGGTTACAGGATAGGGGTTCAGTTGAAATAAGAACTGAATATATCGAGAGCAAGAAGCATGTAAAAAGACTAGTGAAGAGGAAAAAGAAGGAGGTAAATGATGATCTGGGAAGAAAAGTGAATGCGAACTACTCTGAAAATAGGAAGTTATTCTGGAAAGAAGTGCAGAAATGTAGAAGTGAATGCAGAAAGAAATGTGATAGTGTGAAGGATGCAGGTGGTAAGTTACTAACCCATGAGATGAAGTAAGGACCAGATGGAAAGAATATTTTGAAAGACTGATGAATGGGAATAAAGAAAGCAGAGCGGTTGTAAACATGATTAGTTTTGGGGGTGTGCAGAGAAGGAATGCAGTGCCAGATGTGACACTCGCACAGCTGAAGAACACTGTGAAATTATTGAAAAATGGGAAAGCAGCTGGGGTTGATGAGATGTATGCAGAGATGCTTAAGTGCAGTGGAGAGAGTGGAATGAAGTGCTTGTTGGAGATATGTAGGAAGGCATGGATGAGTGAAACTGTGCCTGCAGAGTGGAAAAAGGCTATGACTGTACCCCTATACAAAAATAAGGTGAGCGAAGTGAGTGCAAGAATTATTGTGGCATAAAATTACTGAGTGTGGTAGGCAAGGTATATGGAAGAATTATTATTGAGAAAGTAAGAGAGGTATCAGAAGTCCTAGCGAGTGATGAACAGGGTGGCTTTAGGAGTGGCAGAGGATGTGTGGATCAAGTATTTGCAGTGAGACAGATAGCACAGAAGGCTTGTGAGAAGGACCATAAGGTGTTTATGGCATTCATGGATCTGGAAAAAGCATACGACAAAGTAGACAGAGAGGGATTGTGGAAAGTTCTGCGCATGTATGGTGTAGATGGTGAGCTGCTAGGTGCTGTCAAGAGTTTTTATGATGGTAGCAAAGCATGTGAAAGGATTAATGGGCATCTAAGTGAATGGTTCACAGTCGGTGTGGGCGAGCAACAAGGTTGTATGATGTCCCCATGGTTGTTCAATACACAGTATATATGGATGGGGTGATGAGAGAAGTGAAAACACGAGTAATGGAGAGACGGATGGCGTTGGTAATGAATGGTGATGGGTGGAATATCTCAAATTTGTTGTATGCTGATGATGCAGTACTGCTTGCAAGCACCAGACAGGAACTTGGTAGCCTGGTGCAGAGTTTTGTTGATGTCTGTGAACGTCGTGCCGTGAGAGTAAATGTAGAGAAAAGTGATGGTTACTGAGAGAGAAGGTGACTCCCAGTGTGATGTCACAGTGAATGGAGAGAGACTGGAATTGGTGAGAGTTCAAATACTTGGGAAAATGTGCAAAAGAGGTTGAAAGTAGAGTGACACAAGGAAGAAAAGTAGCTGGTGCAATGAAGGCCTTGATAACAAACAGAGGCTTGAGTGTTGCAGCTGCATGAGGCTTACATGAGGGAATGTTAGTGCCAACTCTACCTTATGGGTGTGAGACTATGGTGTGGCATGAAAATGAAAAGTCAAGAGTAAGAGCAGTGGAGATAGGACTGTTGAGGAATGTACGCGGCATACAGAGGTTGGATAGGGTACGAAATAGTGTGATTCGTGAAAGGTGTGGAGTAAGGAAGTCGGTGGACACCAGAATCGAAGAGTGTGTCCTGAGATGGTATTGTCATGTGGAGAGAATGGATAACAATAGAGGGGTGAAAAAGGTTTACCTGAGCGAATCTGAAGGAGGGAGGAGACAAGGTAGGCCAAGGAGAAGGTCCCAGATATGGTGGATGAGTGTTTGAGGAAGAGTGGTTTGGAAGTCGGTGAGGTTAGGGAACTGACAAGAGATCGAGCTAGCTGGATGAATGTTGTGAGGAGAAATGCATGATTAGGGATTTTGGCACCCACTGTGAGCATGGCAACGTCCGGATTGACTCAACCAGATACGTTTGTGTGAAGCTGCAGAATGTGGTGAAGGTTTTCTGGCATATCCAGTAGAGCCAGGATTCCAGGGGCTTGAATGATGAGTGAATAGAAGTGTGGCCTATTTGGACTGGGCAAGTTTGTGCTGTCTGGACATTGCTACTCCTTACCCTGCCCTTGGGTGGGAAAAGAGGTCCAGATGATGATGATGATAGTTTGCATTAGCTGCCACATAATCAATCCATCAACCATCAAGTAAAAATAAGGGGTGCCATTGCTTTATCACCCGCGTTCCTTCATAATAATGTATGCAACTGATTCCATTAACTCCCTGTTAGCTTTTCAAGCCTCATAAACTTATATGTCTTACTTTCTTACACATTAATTTATTGCACCACAATCACAACAAAATCAGTTTTTAAAGTTAAAAAGTTAACATGGAAAGGGGGGAAGGACCAATTCCTTACTCAAGCCAGTTTTTGCTTCACTTTTACAACAATGATTATGTAAACTAAACTCATTCTCCCATAAATTGTAACACCTAAAACAGACTAACTTAATGAACACCTAGGTAAGAGATGAAAATCACATTCATCACCAAACTTGCTCTCAAAGGTATTAGAATGTTGCTCAAAACCAAAATCTAGACAATCTAAGAATCTATCTATCTATCTATAGCCTGACGCCCTAATCCCGCAAAGGGTGGCCGCAGACAAAACACCTCCAAGTCGCTCTGTCACCCACCATTTGACTACCCTCCCCCCAACTCACTCCCCCCTCCCTCATATACACCTCTCAACTCCATCCCTCCACCTCATCCTCGGTCTACCTCTCCCTCTCCCTCCCTCCACCTCACCTACATAACCCTCTTAGTCAGTCTTTCATTCTCCATTTGCTCCACATGTCCAAATCACCTCAGTGTATTTCTCCTAATCTTCTCAACCACATCCACATCCACCCCACAACGTTCTTTCACTTCTTCATTCGTCAACCTGTCCCTCCATGTCACTCCAGATGCTCCTCTCAAGTAACTAATTTCCACTCCTCCACTCTTGACTTGTTCCCCTCTTGCAAAGTCCATGCCTAGCTTCCATACGTCACAGTAGGGATCACAATACTATCATGCAGTGGCTTCTTACCTTCCTATTTCTCATCACTGCTTTCAGTGAACCAACACCCTTCCTTCCCTGCTGTACACTTTCACGCACTTCATCCCCCAAAGTTCCATCCTTACTCATCACACTACCCAAGTACTTGAATGCATTCACATTCTCCATATCCTCACCATCCAACCTCACTGTACATTCTGTGACTTCATCCCTCTCAAACACGATAAATTTACTCTTGTTTACATTAACTTTCAGATTCCTCTTCCTACACACTGTCCCAAATTCATTCACCAAACCTTGCAACTCCCATTCATCTTCACTCAACAATACTGTATCATCAGCAAACAGCAACACCAGAATCTTCCAAATCTCACCCGCATTCATTAGACACATCTAAGAAACAATGTAAAATTGTTAGGGAATTACTAAAACATGGTAAAAATCCCTAAAATAGGTTGCTAAATGGACATATGTGTCTCTAACATAGTTAGAAATTAATTAAATTATTAAAGGTATAATTTGAGCATAATCTGACTAACAAACACTAAACAGATGCCATCTACTCACAATGAATACTTGAGTGAATCGTCGAGCTCCATGATAGCAGCCTGATTTCCACAACGGTAACAATAGTTGGGCGCAGAGAAGATGGTGACAACATTGCGGTCATGGCACCAGTTGTAACCCTCCATGACCAGCTGGTGGGCGCGCGAGACCAGCGTCAAACCATTTGAGTGGTTGAAGGTCTCTGAGATGTCCTGGCCAAAAGTGTAACCGGCACCACGCGGGGAGATGCCCCAGCCGCCACGGTCATCAGGGTCTGACCACAGTAGATCACACATAGGACCCTGTAGGTAACACAAACTGGTAAAACTATACCGTTTTTTACTGTAACTTAGCCTTAAGATTGCAGTATCTCCATCTTGAATACCAAGTTGTTGTGATACATTAATACTAAATGCAGTGCTAGTCATAAAGAGGTGCTATAGGTAAGATGCAGAGCCACTGTAGCTACTGTCTTTTCCTGGCAAAAAGCTGCATGAAATAAGTTAGAAACAAGACAAAAATACAAACCAGGTTAAAGTGAAAAAACTACAATGACTACACAAGTAACCAGACACTCTGAAAACACAACTTAATGTCCTAGCTGCTGGGGGGGGGGGGAATATTATGTCTATTTCACAAAAAGGAAGCACACGATCATGCGAGAAGAGCAGCCATATTGTGTTTCCTTTTCCCTGTGGATATCAACATATCTGTGAATCAGGTGTAACCAAGTGATTTGCCAGCATATCATTTACTAATTTACAATGATCAGACATAAAATGCTGGTTATAAAGTAAAAGCAAACTCTATGTTGAACTAGCTTCAGTAAATACCTGTACAGAAGTGTATGTTTTCCATACTCTAGGCAATGAAAGTTGTGACTTTGGATGCCATTGGTCTATTCCTTTCCCCATTAGTAACTGGGTGGGTAGAATCCTAAAGTGGCAATGGGAAAGTACAAGGTGCATTTACTGACAGTACCCAAAGAAATCAGACCTACAATAGATCCATTCACCTGCTATTCAAACTTTCAAAATTTTCCAGCTTCACCTAACAGGCATACATTTTCCACACCTCTTCATCTGATCATCATTCTTGCAACACTTAGCAAAGAAAGTCATATAATCAGAGAAACATACCTCATGTGGAACTTCCTGGAGCCTGTCTAGTGCCCTAATGTGGTCTAGGGTGTCTATGGAGGGTGAGAGACCACCATGAAGACAGAAGATCTGACTGTCTACTAATGCTGTCAGAGGAAGGTAGTCAAACAGGTCTGTGAAGTATTTCCAAACATTGGCATTCCCGTATTTGCGAAGGCATTCGTCATAAAACCCGTAAACTTGAGTAATTTGTCGGGATTCGTGGTTACCACGCAGAATAGTTATTCGCTCCCGGAACCGAACCTAGGAAAAAAAAAAGCACAATTAGAAACTAGCCATTATCATCATCATTTCCTAAGACTTAATCCCTACTGAGAATCCAACATGGAATGGCAATTCCAAGATACTCTGTCCTTTCTTCTTTTTCACCATGATACTGCTCCACTCTCTTCTTCTACACCACATAAGGTTGGCTTTTACCAGCACTGTCCTTGATCTTATATGCAAAAATTTTTTTTGGCACCTTATGCAGGTACACTCTGTAGCTATAGAAGGGGTACACGTTATATTTGCTGTGCATGAAAAATACTATACTGTACACTTACTTTCAGGTTCACAAATTTAGCCATACATTTGGCTAGCTTTGCTTACATGAAAGATCTGAAGTATATATATTTCTGTGTAAGAGTTTAAGTTCCACACCTCTGGATAAAGACAACAATGTATAAAAGTAATAATGCCAGCTGAATAGTACAGTCTCACAACATCACTATTAACTGGTTATGTAAAACATCACACCCAAAACAAAGAAATGTGCATCCTAAAAACCATTTTTCCCCCCCAAAAATGCACTTTCAAAATAAAAAATAGTGTGTAGTAGAGCAAGGTACTTCAAGCATGATGGGTGACTCACAACACGACAAGAAGGGCACCACACATCCTCTGGAGCCCTGCCAGTCTAATAGTGAGATCAGAGTGGGTGATATAAGCTGCTTGCCAGATGTACTCGGACATTGCCCTCTACTTACTAATTTTAAATAAGCCAACCACTATATATAAACACCTTAACTACACAAGCCTCCTTTTCTAACACCGTTCACAATAATTTTTTTTTACTCCACCACCCATTGTAAAGGTTGTGCCAAATGTCAACCTACACAAAATTCTAAAAGTTAATCCCTTTACAACTATGGCAAATGATCTATTTATTTCTGCTCTCTCCACACACTTTTATGCAACACAAGGGAGGGCTTTTCAAACTGGAGGGGTTAGCTATTGTGTTCATTACACCCATTCTGTTTCAGGCAACATTCCAAAAGCCAACACTTGGTAATAGTACAAATATAACATCTGTGACGCCTTTTGCAAGTCAGCTTTATGGATGAAATCACATACAACTTTAGAATGAGTGAAATTCCTGAGGCCTGCAAACAATGCCTATTATAATTATATCTATTAGAAATCAGTGGCTCTCTTAAAGCTGAGGCCTCATATCAAACACATTCACTGCATAACTTTTAAGCCTTGATTTATAGGGCGGATCAAATTTACATAGTCACTATACAGTTCTTCAATTCCCGTATTACAGAAAATCTGAATACCGTACAGTATTTACTTGGTACTAAAATACTGTACTTT
The DNA here is from genome assembly GCF_032717465.1 of Coenobita brevimanus. Lineage (NCBI taxonomy): Eukaryota > Metazoa > Arthropoda > Malacostraca > Decapoda > Coenobitidae > Coenobita > Coenobita brevimanus. Next base: position 39,759,491 of record NC_136998.1, on the reverse strand, counting down.
ATACATTTATGTCACCAACATTAAGATGAGGGCAGCCTTCTGCAATGTTGGGCTATTTTTAAATTTAGGTTATAAAAGAGTATGTTTTCATGTTAGAATTGGACCATCTAGTAAGGCATGTGGTCTGCACGTCTCTGTAACTGCATTATGTAGGTCATGTCCTACCTTCCTCACCTATATTAAAATTTCCTCAAGTTAACAAATCTTTCTCTATTTGTCATAATAAAAATTAAACCTGTAGTTGGTGGCGACCATCATCCACTCACTTGATGTAGTGCTACCTACTTCTTCCTTAGCCTTTATCATTCTTGCCTGCCCTCCTCTCTTCCTGTCTCTCCCATCATTCCTGTCACTTCTTATTGCTTTTCTTTCCTTTACAGGTGGCTTTACATTGAGTGACAAGCCTAGTGGTTTCCTGTAAGCCAAGAAACCATTTACAACGCTGGGTGGTAACCATATAACCAACCCATACGTGCTCCCTACGTGTCAACAAGTGGGTTGGTGGAAGGTTAGTGCCCCTCCCTGTAAAACAAATACTGGTAACTCAGAATGGCCACCCCTTATGGGATTATGGCGTCTGGTAATAGATAGATAGACAGTTACAACTGAATGATACTTGAGGGCAACAATGGATCACAGAAATACAGTAAACAAATAAATTAATATATAAACATCCATTTTAACAATAGCCGATATAAAATGACCTAAAAAAAGGGTAAGGGATGGGGGGAAGTGTAGACAACCAGCTTACCTTTAAACATACTAGCAATGTGACAGTCTCTACAGAATAATAGCCTCTATCAACATAATCTCCCATAAAGAGATAATTTGTGTCTGGTGATCGTCCTCCGATCTTAAATAATTCCATCAGGTCGTGGAACTGTCCATGAACATCCCCACACACTGTCACGGGAGACTTCACCTCCTGTACATTACTTTCTTTTGCCAGCACCTCCTTTGCCTGAAAAATAAATACAATAATGAATTAATCAAATCAAAACTTTTTTCCTAAATTTTCTGTTGTTATCTGAATGTACTGTATTAGTGTTATGATGAGAAGTCACTTGGGATGGATTGGAAATGTGGAAATGATGGAGGATGGTAACTGGGCGCAGAAGTTAAGAGGTGTTAACGTTGAGAGTAGGGCTGCAGGAGGCACACTGAAAATGACCAGGGATGATGTCATAGTGTGTGGCCTCAAGGATAAGGGACTGAATAGAGAGGCTGCTAGAGATCAAGTAGTATGAACAGCTGCCATTACATGAACAAGGCTGAAGCATGCAAGAATAAAGGGACTATAAATGAATGAATGCATTAGGTTAATGATTACGATGTACAGTCAATGGTCACATAACACACAATCCTACAGCATGAAACTCACATAACACGGAAGGCAAAATTTGATGCCAAAATTTAGTCAATTCAAAAATGATAGACATTACACAGGCAGAGGTGGCTGCCCATTTTTTTGAGAACCATACTACGTGGTGATGATAGACATATTTCAGACAGAGGCCCCAAATTATAGTTCAGTCATAATGCGGCAAATTTGGGTCATAACGCGGTCGGAACAGATATAATGTGGCCAGTGATAGTCGCAGCGCAGGTTGCATCAGCCTGTGACGTATGGCTGTCAAGTGTCTGCGAGGGATGTCTTCACGGTCCACTGAGCATTCCTGCCCCAACTGAGCCTACCATCTCCCCTTTTCTCTGGCTGCACACTTGCTCTGTGTGATCTTTGTTCTTTTTTTCTGGCCACGGAACCCAACTTCCCCTCCCCCCAGCAAGCTCACAACTTCTTCCATTTAAGGTGAGGAATCCTCCAGTGTTTGTATGTAACGGTCTTCATTAGGTACCATAGGTAAATGTCCTGGAGAGAAAAAAAAAAAGAAAAAGAAAAAAAAGAAAACTGCCCCCCAAAAGTGAACTTGGGGCTGGCTTGGATATCATGAAACCATTTAACATGTAAACATATAGCCCTGCATCACGGAAATCTCAAAGTGGGGCCTTCCGGGTACAATATTTGCACGTTATGTGAGCGCTCGCTGTACAGTAACAAACTCAGGTATCTTAGGGAGCAGGCTGTAGCACCAGTCAAACAGGGCGGTACTCCCGAGGTGGATGGCAAGCTGGTGACAGGGAGAGCTAGATCTCCCATTTAACCAGCCCCCGGGACCTGGTTCTGACCATCTCTCTTTGCTGAACATTTTCAGTGCTTTCGCTTACACAGAGAGCAGGCCACCATACTCTCATAATACCTCTACCTTCAACTGTCTACGCCACACTACATGCACATTTGATATCATACCTCCTACTTCACCCCCACAGCAATGGCCACTGTATTAACAGCAGCAAACACAGTGGTATCTCGGATTGCCACCACCGGCAGAGTAGGGCTGGCAGCACAGGGTCTTTCCGGTCGCTATGAAGCGACTGTGCCAACAGCGACTACTGCAAACACAGTTCGTGCTCATCAGCAGAGAAGTGCAGGTTTGGTCCTATACTTCACCAATATCCATGGTCTTAGTACCAATTTGTATTCAGTTCACTTTTTTCTTCAACCTGTATCCTCTCTGGCCCTGTTCCTCACAGAATCCCTAATCTCTCTCTACTGAAATATCATCATTTTTTTTTCCTGGTTACCAACTCCTCACAAACTTCCATAACAAGGGTGGCACCTGTTGTTATATCAAATCTGATTTAGCAGTTGACACTGTTTTGAATTTCACTTCAACTAATTTTGATTGTTCATTGTATAAAATAAATTATCTAAATTTTACCAAATATATCTGTGTAGTCCATCACTCCCCCAATGCTTCTTCAGAACCCAGTGTATTTGACTCCACATCCACACAGTTGACTAACCTTAACCTCACCCTTAGCACTGAAATTAATGTTTTGGGTGATTTTAACATACTTACCCAGGTAATGCAGAATGATTATCATATTCTGCCAGGACTGACAATAATGGTCTAGAATGCAAGTTGTGTGCAGACCTGTTTAATCTCATAGTTGTTAAGTCAACCAACCAGAATATTACATTATCCTGACCAGAATACCTATCTCTTGGATCTATTCCTGACAAATAGTCCAGATCAATACAGGATATAAGCATGGGTGTCCGGAGGGGGGGGGCAAGGGGGGGGCAGTTGCCCCCCCCTTGGAATTCCAAAGTGTGTTTCAGTTCTTGTTCAAGGATGGTTGAGTGATCTGAGTTGATTCATGCATTCTCTATGCATTTTGTGTAAGTCATGTAACTCATGTAAGTACATGCCTATGCCTATTGGGGGTGTGTGTATTTTGATATAGCCGTACATATATGTATAATTTCTTAAATTTTGCCCCCCCCCCCAAAAAAAAAAAATCCTGTGGACGGCTTTGGATATAAGTACTGTCACCACTTGGATCCTCTGACCACAATCTCATCAAAGCCTCATGAGTTGGATCCTCCAAACCTCCCCATTCTGAACTTGATAAGGCAGACTGGGATGGATTCAGAAATTATCTTGCTGACATTCCATGGCAGTCTTTCTTCTCTAGTGACAACAATTCTACTCAGTCTCACATTGACAACAATTCTACTCAGTCTCACATTAATGACTAAATACAAGCTCGTATGGAATTGTTCATACCAAGTAAACAGTTCACTAAAAGATCAGAGTCCCCAAAATGGTTTGACAGCAACTGTGCCAGAGCAATGACCTAAAAGTCATAAGCATATAATGCTTACTTAAAATAAAAAACATCTGGACGTCAATTTAAACTTGCTAGAAACCATGGAAATGCAGTGGTAATAAATATCACTAAATTAAACCTTCTTCACAACCAAGCATCCTATCCTAATGACAATATAATACCATACTCCAGTCACCTCTTAATTCTTTCAGTAATAAATTTAACAGGTCATCACCCCCTCCCCCACTGAAAACTTCAGACGGTTACATTGTAAATGATCCACGTGGTAAAGTGAATATCCCTGCCAGTAGCAACTGTACACTTGCCAGAAATTCTATGTTAAAGGAAGTCAACCAAAACATTCCAGTACTAGAACTTGACTCACGAATTTGCTCTACTTAAAACACAGACTAGAAACGTAAAATCCATTCAAGACAATTTACCAACCAAGAATGCTCCTGGCCCAGAAGGAATTCCTCCAGTTCTTTAGAAAAAATGCTCCCCAGAAATTGCTGTTGTCCTTGCTAAATTATTCAGACTATGCATACTGGTACGTACTTCTTCATTCCCTAATTCTTGGAAAGAAGCCGATATCCACCCAATTCCGAAGAGAAGAAGTTCCTCTGATCCCTCTGATTACAGACCAATAGCTATCACGTCTTCTCTTGGTAAAGTATTTGAAACTGCAATGAGTACCGTATGCATATAGTTAAACATCTTAAGTACAACGACTTAATTCGTGATAGACAGTATGGTTTTCGTCATGAAAGATCCACCATTGAAATACTCAATCTCCTGACTCACACCATCTATCAATCCACTAGCCAACTTGGAGAAACTCATGCAGTAGCTAGCCCTTGATGTTTCTAAAGCTTCTGAGAGAGTGCAGCACTGTTCTCTGCTATCCAAACTCCTTTGTTATAGACTAATGTCTTTTGTTCTTCTGATTTCATTTCTCAGTGACAGAAAGATAAAAGTAGATGATGTTTACCGGTGTACCAATATCCCTTTAATTAACATTGGCATGTCACAAAGATTAGTTCTGGCCCCAACTATTTTCCTCTTTCATATTAATGATCTCCTATCTGTCACCCATAGTCCCATCCATTCATAAGTAGATGACTCAACACTTCACAGTTCATTCACATTTAAACATTCATTCACAAAGTATAATATCTCTAAATCTCAATTCAGTACAGCCACCTCCATATATCAAGACTTATCTAGGATCACAGAATGGGGACAAAATAACCTTGTCTCATTTAATGCTAGCAAAACCAAATATATACAATTTACTAATACACAGATATTGCCAGATTCCTATATTACCATACCTTCAATGCTACTAATATTCCTATCTCCAAAACTACCGGTATTGAAATTCTCGATGTTTCACTTAACAATGCTCTCAGCTAGACATCTCATGTCAGATCACTTGCTAAAACTGCCTCAAAGAAACTTGGATTATAGTAAAGAGTTCGTTGCTTCTTCACTGATGAGCAGTTGGCTATACAGTAGTTTATAAGGCATGTGTGCTCTCTGACGGAATACTGCTCACCATTGCAGAATAGCTGTGGAGAGGTTGCACTAAAACAACTACACAAAATTCAGAGCAAAGCTGTTAAAATTATTAATAATCCTGCTATTACAAATAAACTACCTTTCGTACAGGTAACAGGGAATGTTGCCTCCCTTGCATTATTTTACAGATACTTTTATGGCAAACGCTAAGACAATGTTGCATCCATTGTGCCATCCATTCCTGCCTTCCCCTGTGCTACACATGCATCTGGTAGTGCTCATGACTGGAGTGTCACATTGCCATATTGTAGAACTTCTGCCTATCTGAAATCTTTTATTCCCTGAACTGCATCTCTTTGGAACTCACTTCCCCAGACTTGTTTCCCCCCAAACTTCAACCTACAGCTGTTCGAGTCCAACTGCAGTACTACAGATATTTTATGAATCGAAAACACCAGTAATCTGGTGTATGGATTATTTTTTTGTAAAAGACTGCTCCAAATTCAAATTCCCAGGCACAATGTACTGTAACCTGATAAAGTAAAATTCACCAAAGTTACTGTCAGTGATCCTGCACACTCAACTATGAAATTCAGCAAACTGATATATCATCCTCTTTCTGTTTACAGAACTCAACTAATTTCAAGAATTTCCCCACAAGATCCTTAGCCATCATGAGTAGTATGCATGATGGTACAGGTCTCATGCCATTCTCACATCTAGGTCCAGAAAGCTTAAACTAATCAAAACTTACCTAAAAATCCTTGTAAAAATGTGGTTAAAGTAAATCCACTGGACTACCACTACTGCCCAAACTAACTCCTGTTATCACCTAACTTTTGACACCTATATGACTTCTCTTCACGGAAAATTACCGGTGTGAAAGTACAGTACATTATGTATTTGTTTCATGAATGATGGTGGCTCTTCTTACAATGACTCAACAATTATGACAATTCAAAAATAACAATCTTGATAGATGGGAAAAATAACAATATGGATGCCCTAATTTGAACAACATACCTAAACTAATATAAACTGCTAAACCTATAAATGGAATCAGGAGCAGACAATTTTTTCTACTGCTGAACAAGTACTGTACCGGTACTGTACAGTATATGCACATTCCCTGTCCACTGGTGTTACCACCCAACATTCTTCCTGGAAGTTAACAAGACAGGAGACCCACTACATGCTCAAGCTTCATAAATAAAGTTCGGGTAGTTTAGCTTGGGTTTGATTAATTTTGGTTAACACATTGAGCCTGAGTACACTGTATGTAAGGTTTGTTTTACTCTAGACCTCTCCTGATGACTTTATTAAACTTATGAGACAGCTTTTCAAACTGGATGGGTTAGATACATCAAGAATAAACCCCCATCAGTACAAGAAGTCTGGCAGTAAGAAACTATACTGTAAAATGAATGTCAACTAGATTCAAAGGGTTAAGTAGGTTTGCTTAAGTAAGCTTAGTTAGGTCTGGGCCTGGGATTTTTTTTTTTTTTTTACCTTAACACAGTCCTTTAATTCATACCATGGACTATTTTGCTTTACTGCCAAAAAATAAATAAATACAAATGATTAAAATAATAATAAAGCCAGGACAGTTTTGGTACTTCTCCTCTGTTATGATAATCACTTCTGAACTGCCATATACATATCCTGAAAATACCATGGGTTATTGCAAGAACAGCTAATGAGTCTTGTAAAAATCACAATAATATACACCATTCCAGTAAGTAAACCTGACACTATTACAGCTCTCTGATATCATACTCCATGGTTTGATATTAGGTTTGGTAGGGGTAGGTCAGGTTAGGTTAGCAAAAAAGTCTTGTCCCTAATCAAAGGTTGCCCAAATAGTAGTCCAAGAATTGTTATATGGGAGCCATTCATTAAAAATCTCAAAAAGTGGTGGAATCCACTACCTACATTACTGTACCCCATATCTAACGTTAATTTTACTCCAACAAAATACAACCTTGGCCTGTCAAAATACCTAAGTAGGGTGGCCATGAAGCACATTTCAATCATAATTACTCCCGAAAAATAACAAATTAAAGTATGAAAATGGGGAAAACCCTGGTGTACCAACTCAATTCCCGCCAGTGTATTACAAAGAATTTCCCCTAATTCAAAAATGACAACTGAACCAATTATCTAACACGGAAGAAACCATTAAATTGACCTCCTCGTTCATGACTCAACCACTCGGCATCATAATCAGAAACCATTTCACATTAACTGATCGATCTATTACATAAGGATATCCATTAACAATTTATTTATGGCATAATCAATAACCTCCGGGGCATACGAGTTTTATCCGAGTATCCTAATGCTCTTGCTAACCTTGAAAATATGAAAAACATTTACCTTTTCACAGAGCGTTTTCACTTGGTTCTCGGCCAGCTGTTTACACTCCATCAGTTGGTCTATCCATTGGTCTAGCTCCTTCATTTGCGTTTTCTCCTCCATTGTGTGGGAATTCTGAGTCAACAACTGTCCCGGTAATGTCTCCCTCTCACTTATATTGCTATGCCAGTATTCACCCCTAACCTGAGTCCCTCCTTCACAATATGGCCGCCCGCTATGACGTCACGCGATGGTGCCACATACAATATTTACCGATTCTGTGAGGGTTTTGCGACCATTATTCTACTTCAGCCACTTATATGTACTTTTATGCTGATCAGACAATGGCAATACAGACAACGGAATATTCCATTACATCCGGAAACCGAAAACAGTGGTGCCACATTGCCTAAACATTTAGCATTTTTGGGAAGTGTCTAATAGTCCCTTCATATTCGGTTTCCTGCATTCGATGTATTGCTTTGTTATACAGTTCTGTTTAAGCCCTAAATAGGTTACTTTGGTCTATAGACTGCAGATAACATATACAATAATAGCATCTGTCACTTGCATCACCGGCGTGTGAGGCTAGTCAGGTAGTAGATCTTTGTAATGTATATTATATATGTTTTATGTTGTATTATCAACTAAAGAAGCTTCTGGGAATATTATTTCATAACAAATTGCCTTATGTGAGTATTTTAAGAGGCAAAAGCTTAATCTCTGTTCAGTTTAAAACTGGGGTGTTGATGTGAAGTAGTTTATAATTCAAGTATTCCACTGTATAGCCTACATGAAAATTGTATTACAATGGCCTGATTCAATAACATTTTTTATAAACACTCAATGGAATTATCATATGATTATATATTTAGCAAAAGAGAGAGAGAAAAAAAAACATTGGGTCATACACCTACAGAAAGAATTGATAAGCTATGTTTATGGTGAAGAAGATCATAGCCTGCATTATAGGCTATGATCCATATTATAGGCCCCATAATATAAATAATAAACAAACACATTATCTGTATTAGAAACAGTGTACTTGTTTGGAGATTAGCGAACGAAGAAATAAGATCAGAAAAAAAAAGTACTCGAGATGAAGAAATAGATGCGATAACTGAAGTCGGATAGTAGATAAGTTACAGATAAGGAAAGGATACAGATATGTAGTCTGAGTACATGAAGAAGAAATAAACGTAGGCAAATGACAGGAAAGGTAAACAGGTGAATAAGCACAGGACAGGTGAGAACAGTATTTTTTTTGCCTCCACACTCTCTACACTTGCTTCACTCTCCTACCTTTGACTCACCTGTGTCTCCCCCTGACTCATTTCTTTCTTTTTACGTATCCCTGTCTCACTACCCTTCTCACCCTGCCTTGCCACTGCCTCCATTGACTCACAACTACCTAACCCCTGCCTCACCCCTGCCTCTCACGAACCCTGCCTCACCCTAACTCGCCCTTCCCCCAAACTTCACTGTCTCACCCTACCTCCCTCTACTTCACCCTGCCCCACCCTTCTCACCCTGCCTGACCCTGACACACCCTACTTAGTACTAAGCAACAATAATAAACTCAAAGATCACTGACTGACCTTCGTGTGTGTGTGTGTGTGTAAGAGAGAGAGAGAGAGAGAGAGAGAGAGAGAGAGGGAGAGAGAGAGAGAGAAAAAAAAAATAGTAAGTAGGTAAACAGATATGGAAGTAGATAGAGTGAATATATAGTGATAGGCATACAGATAGACAGAAGGGCATATTAACAAACAAACAGATATAGACACATGGGCACATTCACCCTTTCACTACGAGAGCTTCTAATGCCTAAAAAAAGAAAAAAAAATCACTCGTTGTGCAACAGCAATTAAAGTAAAACAATAAAGGTACCAAATAAAAACCGTGACGTGACTGTACTGAAGAATAAACAAAAAAGAAGTAGGTATAAATAGATAAATCCATCCATCCATCATCCAATCCTATGTCGCCCCTTGAGGAGCGTAAGAGCCTGGGGCTAGGCAGTTGGCCCTGATATTTAAGATAAGTGACCAGCCTCACTCTTCCCTGAGTGGCATTACTTGAGCAATAAATTCCAACCATCCCTTGGATATAAACCTACAGACTCAAACCGATTGGAGCACCTTAATTACCCACTAAACCACCAGGCGCCATAATTTAGTTATATGGTTAACACCCAGCGTAGTAAATGGTTTCCTGGTGTACAGGAAACCATTTGGCTTGTCACTTAGTGTAGAGCCACCCATAGGCAGAAGGAAGAGGAAAGAAAGAAAGAAAGAAAGACACAAGAGGGAGTGTAAAGTCACCCTTAGGCAAAAGAAAGATGAAAGAATGAAGGAAAGACAAAAGAGGAAAGAAGAGAGGAAAGGGCAAACACCCAAAGCAGCACTACATCGAATGAATGGATGGTGAGCGCCCCCACCTACCACATACGTAAGTAAATAAATAAAACGATGACGTCACGATACTGAAAGGACTGATAACCCACAATCGCGCAACCCCGTGAGTAAACACGATTGCGCAACACACTGGGTCGCCTTCACAAATAAAACTTATGATCAAATTCCCTTTCGTGATTGTGATTTGTTTTTTGCAGGATTGGCGAGATGGTGCAAAAGAGTCCCCTGTCCAGAAAGAAGTGTAGGACCTATTAATCTTTCCATGGTTCTTGTTCTTCCTAGGAAAACATAATTATGCGAAACGGAACTGATTATGAGTTCACTGGGACGTCCTCTCGTTGCCGTGTGACAATGAACTGATGATGATGATGATGATGATGGTGGTAATGACAATGAAGATGACGGCGATGATGATGATGATGACGATGAGGGTGGTGGTGACGGTGATGACGAAGATAATGCTGATAATGATGGCAATAGCAAAAAACAGAAACGACGAACTCAGGCTGAAGAGGTTTAAGCAAAATAAGTCGCCAACAAAGAGGTGTTAAAAAAGCCAGCAAAAACAAGGACTGGGATTAACGGGGGAAAGGGGGGTGGGAGAAAGATAAGGCCTATCAACAACAGCCATGGTGATAAGAAGGTGTTAAGTCTCGTGAGGAAGGGTTATGTATACTTTCCTACCTACATATGTGTCTATAACTATCAGCTTGTTATTACGTTTGTTTATCTGTCTATCTGCTTATCAGTCTGGTCACTCCATGTATCTGGTCACTCCATGTATCTGTCTACTTCATGCCTGGTTACCTACCTACTGGGTTCTCTCTCTCTCTCTCACACACACACACACATACACACTCGACTCGTGTGGGTGACTTTCCATCCACGGGCTCAGTCTAAGTTACGGAGATGAGCACCACGGCTAAGTGCCTCATGTGGTCTGCCTCCATCTTTACATCACTATTCTGCTTTGAGATCCAGGCAGAATTCACGAAAGAAAAGGAAGAAGTGGATTAGAGTCAGTCTATTTCCTAATGTCTCTAACTTGGCCTAAATAAACTGCCAACTCTTCATAGTGAGCTGTAACAATAGATGAACACTGGAATAGGGTGCTATATAGTCACGATGAAGTGCTATGGCAAGGATGTCAAACCGCAGCATTTCTCCTACCATGAGCTGCGTGAAATAAGCTGCAAAAGGATGAAAATTTAGGTCAACTTTTTTTTTTTTTTTTTTTTTTAATAATACCTGGCAGATGCCTGAGGGGGAGTAGGGCATCTCACCCCCATGTTCAGTCTTATACTGTTAACTGTAATACAAACATAACATAAACAATCGTGAAACAACAATATATGCACGATACTGTTGCAACTGATAAATTATTTGCCTCACTCATGGTTGCACACAATCATATTCTCACACCTACTCTAGTAAACCCAGAATGATTTTGCTGCAACGACAGTGTCATTTACATAAAACATATATCGCGAAAAGGAAAGGCAAAACCGTAATTTCTGATAAATATTTGCAGAAAGTCTATAGATATTAAGTTGGTCAGCCTGCATCCCACTTTAGAATGCAGTTAGCAATAATACGGAGAGGTCATACGCGTTCCATCGTCGTCGTGCGATTAAGAAATTACCGAAAATACCGGTAAATTGAAACTTCTCTTCTTTCACACAACAGAATGAACGAATGATGCAGGGACAACACACAAGTACTCGTATTCTCGTTAGTTAAGAAGACACCCCAACATCTCTTCCTCAGTGATTTATTTCTGGATAAGAATAGTTAATATTCTTTTGTACGTTATCTGTACAAAGTATGGTAATACCGGAACGATTTAAATAACACAGACGAGGACAGTAAGGTGTAATACGCAAAATAAATCGCTAAGATATTAGGGAGCTTCCTTAACCCATGAGTATAAAAGGACAAAATATCGCCCTGCGGAGTAGAAGTGGAAAGTAATAAAACCATCCTATCTAAATATTTTATGCTCGCCTCGTGGATGCATTTATTCCATGACTGACAGACACGGTGGTTGGGTCATGTGGCCTCGAAAAACACGTGTTCCTGTGTCATTCATCTACCTAAGTCTTCCCCTCATCTCACCCTAACCACTCCACGCCTTTCCTTTCCCAGCCTCTCTTAGCCCACTCACAACCTCTTCTTGTCTCACTCAGGTCTCCCTTATATCCATTCAGGTCCCCCCGAAACCTCCCTTTAGGCCCCTTTAGGGCTCCAAGAAATCCCCCTTAGATCTCCTTTTCGGTCCGTTCAGGTCCCCCTGGTTACCCCTTTTAGGACCATTCAAAACCCCCAAATCCCCTTCAGGTCCATTAAGGGCTCCCCCAATCTCCCTTTCCGTCCCTATTTAGGTCCATTCAAGTCTCCCCAAAACCTCCCTTTAGGTTTTCCCGTTTTACTCCAGATTCCTCTCTTTCCACCTCCCCACCCAGGCCATAAAATCGTCTATAGGGAGCAAGAATAAAGTAAAACAATAAGACATGTCGAGGTGAAGGGGTCTAAGATCAATACCCTCTGACCTAAGAGAAAGAGAATAGAAAAGTACCATCTTGTCCTGAATAACGGGCTTTATATAACTCTCTCTCCTTTTCACTTTTTCTTTCCTCCCTTTTCATAATATTTGCTCTCTTTTTCTTACTTTCTTCCTCTCATTTTTAGTCTCTAGACTGTAAATGGATAGTTGCGTGTCGTAGTCAAGGGGAATGTTTGGGTGTTCTCTGTCTGCCTCTCCCTTCTCCCCTCCCCTCTCTGAAGGAGTTAATAGATACCGTTCTTCATCTTTTCACTTTGATAGATCTTCCTTAAGTTTAATCAAATCGTCTGACGGTACGAGAGAGAGAGAGAGAGAGAGAGAGAGAGAGAGAGAGAGAGAGAGAGTAATCATACTGAAGTGGCAAAATGTAGTTGTTGAAGGCAGATAACAAGACACAATTATCTGTATGCTGATTTTAACTCGCAGATGTGTGTGTGTGTTTGTGTGTGTTTGTGTGTGTGTGTGTGAGAGAGAGAGAGAGAGAGAGAGAGAGAGAGAGAGAGAGAGAGAGAGAGAGAATCTAGTACTTTTCTCTATATGTCACGTTATTCTCTTAAACATTATTTATCCAATCATATAGGTGTAATATTCAAGATTAATCGCTACGAGAGGAGCTAAGTAACTAACCAAACACCACCGAAACTACGAATCTAGATGTTACAGCATATCCTGCCCCCACACTCCACAACATCCTGCTTCATGTCACACCACACCTCCCAAGAACATCACCCTACCGTACCTCTTGTTTATGTCTATCTGTTATCAGTTGTCTTATTCTCCTCCATATCACCCTGTCCTTTGCTATCAGGCTGCCCACCCTTTAACACACACACACACACACACCCTAACTCACACCGCTCGCTGGTGCAGTGGTAACGTTCTCGCTTGCCAACTGGTGGACGGGAGTTCGCGCCTCGCTCAGGTTGCGAAAAGTTTCACTGACGAAGTGAGTGGTTACTGTCCCCCTTGAGCAAGGGGACGGGTGTGTGCATGTGTGAAGGTCACAGCCTTGCCCTTAGATCGGACTATATGAGCTCTCAGCTCCCTTCCGGGAGGGTAAAAAGCTGACGATCACGACCATCAAGTGATCCTGACCGACCCGGTGAATTACATGCTTCCCCATTCCATCCCTCTACCTCATCCTCGGCCTCCCCCTGCACCTCACTCACGTACACCCTCTTTCGTCATCTTTCAAAGCACGGCCACACCTCTCCTTAACCCATCAATCCGGTGACGTATTTTTCTGGTTTATTCTTGCTACTTCAGACGATTTTGCCCAGCTGAGAAGAGACCTTCAATGGTGATTTTGGAGTGTCCAAGGAAGATACTACAGGGTCGTATTCTCGTCGGGTAAGGAAGCTTTCTACCACCTCTTCCTTATCGATTTACTTTTGGATGTGGGTGGCTAATATCCTTACGTACGTTATTTATGCCGAGTATGGCGATACTGCCCGGATTCATATAACATACCACAATCAGGTGTAACTGACAAAATATATCGCTTTGGAAAAAGTGTTAAGGAATTTCCTTAACCGAGAATTCGGGTCAAGCAGTTCAAAGATAGAAGCTACGGCAAGTCAAATGCTGAGGAGTAATATGGACAGTACAGGTATGAAGTGTAAAGCATAAAAAAAAAAAAGGTTATGGAAAAATTACCCCCTCTCTCTCTTACACACACACACGTTCATAATGTGCCTGAGAGAGAGAGAGAGAGAGAGAGAGAGAGAGAGAGAGAGAGAGTTTAAAACTATTAACAAAGCATTATAGTTACTGATAACGTATATGACGTCACACTTCCCACCCTGCTTACAAGGAGACCGGAAACCACCCCTACTACACCCCCCTCCCTCTCGCTTACCCTTCCCTCTTCTACCTCTCCTCCCCATAGTCCCTCCTTTACGTGACGTCACAAGGTCGGCCACCAAGAAAAGAAACGTCACTTCCAGACAAGAATACTATTTTGGCGGGAAATACTGACAGGTCGTGGGAATATGCTTGTCTACTGAAGACAGAACATAAACAAATGAGCCTTATCCACGTCAGTCTCCCCTCAGCAATAGGGTAAGGTGGGGTAAGATGCCCCCCTTAATGAAGGATTATGTCTAGTACCGGTAGCCATAGTTTCTGCAGTAGGATTTTTATAGTTTCCTTGAAAGCTTGTATTGTGACCAATCTATGATGTGCACTGTATCAACTTATCATACTTTGTGAAAAGAGACTTAAAAAAAACAAAACAAAAAAAACAAAAGTGGTGTCTTGCCCCACATATGGGGTGTAGCCCAATGGGTAGACCTTTTCCCTCACTACGGGGTACATTACAAGTCACAATAAACATATAGGTAAATTTATTTTTCCTTTTATAAAAACAATAAATGTGTTCCCTCCTTTTATTAGAAACAGCCACTTGTACTAACATATGCCCCTTCAAGGAAAAAAATGTGGAACTAAACATTTCTTTTTTCTTGTTATTATGAATGGCCTTGAAGTATGAAAAAATACACATGTAATGATAAGAAAATCAGAAATCAGACTCAGAATTTTGACAAATATACAGATAAGTTCCTGGTGAGCATTACTCACGTGCCCAGTTTTGGCAAGACATGCACTAGATCCATTTTTCCGAGGGTCTGCTGTTGGTGAATAGCTCTCCACACACCAAGCAAGGCCATTCTTCATCTTCAGACTAAACTGGAGATGGAGCTTTCTTCTTTGACACTTTGTTGCTTTCTTTGAGCGGGAAGACGACATTGACGATTTCTTCTCAAGAAGTTGTACACTGTAAGGTGATGACGTGATTACACTCGCCTTCTCTGCTTTCCTTTTCCTTTCTCGCTTTTGCTTAGGTTTTGGTGGGCTGCAGAGACTTGTCAGTATTTCCTTTGCTTCACTTTCTTTTGATGTTCCAGGTTGGGGACTCCGTGGTAGTTCAGAGAGCTCTTCATCATCCACTGTTGTGGCTTTCATGTTTGCACTAGGTACATCTACTATCTCATTTGTGTTCCTGTCAGTATTTGCGGAATCAGGCTTAGGGGGTTCTTCCTCAGTCAGGTTTGCTGCCGCAGTCAGGTTTGCCGCCGCAGTCTTCATCTGTAAATAAGTTGTCATTGATGGGCCATAAACTTTTTGCTCTACTGTAAATCCATTCACAGCCTTTCCCACGGTAGCTGTTTTCTCGTATGCAGTGGCGAATATTCCTACTACATCAAACTATGAGATTCTTTTCCGAGCATTTGTTACCATCCAATTACCTACAGCCCTACTAAAGCTGCCTTACATAACTGGAAGTAGGATACGTTAAGGGGTTGCATTTTGAGTGCTGTGAGGTGGAAGGGTTATCATGATGATGCCCTTTTCATAATCAACAGCATCTAGGGTCTTGTGGCTGTGATGACCATCCAAGATTAAAATGTGCTTGTCCTGTTGGGTAGGTTTGGCATGTAACAGAAAGTGACTGCCATTTCATGAAACAGTCACCATCTGTTCATAGAAATCACATACAACTTCATATTACGTACATATATGTGGTAAAACGCCCACCCCTGGGCTTCTTACCCTGGAGGAGGAGGGGACCTTTTACCCCAAGACTAGCCATCATCATGTTTGAAATATCAGTGCTCTTAACATGTAAGCTGACAAAAATCGAGTGTTATATAATCTGGACATCCTATGGCAACCCTCCATAACCACAAAGCTAACTTTACAGTTATTACTCTTTAATTAGGTAAACCCAAAGTCACTGAAAACTTACATGAAATGATGCAAAAAAACAAGAAAAGCCGTCCTGCAGGCACCACACGTGCTTCTTGGTGACGCCGTTAGTTCCTGTGAGTGCAGAGCGATGGCGCTGACTACCCGACCAGCTGATTGGAGGAGAAGAAAGAAGGGCAAAATAGAGGGGAGGCGTTTAACTCCGGTGGGGCATCTTACCCCACCTTACCCTACAAATCCAGCCCAATCCACTTTCACGTTCATACATGCAGTATGAGAGGGATCAAGAAACAGGAACAGGACAACACAAAAAAGGAGAACCATCAGAGTAATATGAACCACACATCCTTTGGCACACAAAATAATCTATCTATCTATCTATCTATAGCCCGACGCCCTAATCTCGCAAAGGGTGGCCGCAGACAAAACGCCTCCAAGTCACTCTGTCACCCACCATTTGACTCCCCTCCCCCCAACTCACCCCCCCCCTCCCTCATATACCTCTCAACTCCATCCCTCCACCTCATCCTCGGTCTACCCCTCCCTCTCCCTCCCTCCACCTCACCTACATACACCCTCTTAGTCAGTCTTTCATTCTCCATTCTCTTTCGTAATGTACAATATGTGGGGATTGAGGCCATTATGCTGACTGAATTTTAAAAAGGGGTGCAGTCTTCATCACGTACTATTTCGGACTCTAATATCGACCCACTGCCTTATGATACATTGCTAGAGGGTTATCTTCGAAGTCCAACAAACTCTGTCAGAATTTTGCATAAGAGTTTGATAATTCTCCAATCTTTAGCGAAGTGATGATCTCCACAAATACTCCGTCCATGCTTTACGATCGTTCTTCATTTCTCTACTCTCCTCACTTTCCCTACCTCATAATATCCATATCCATCCACCTTCTTCTTGGCCTTCCATGCTGACGCCTACTCCCCAACATTCACCCATATAATCTGTTATGCTGAGTGTTTTTAGATCGGCTTCTCGTTCCAAAGACACCAGCTACTGAGCGGGGTCCTCTTTTGAGATCGGAAATAGAACACCTTAATAGAGGAACAGGGCATAAAAACTCGACAGGCTACCTTTACACATGTATTGCCTTAATTCCACTTCCTTACAATATACATATGATAGTATACAGGACAAGACATAGGTATTGAAATGCGCGCTCCCGCCGCCAGAACCCCCACCCCGCTACGGAGCCGCACCCCACCCCCACCCCAGGAGGACACCACGGTGGGCCAGGTGAGCGAGACGCTGGCCCAGAGCGAGATGGGCTCAGGTGCACCCCGACCTTGTGTCCCTCTTCCTCTCAACCTGTCCAACCACGACGTCGCAAGGATGCGAAACTACTTCTCGGCCGGACCAGCCCTCGTCAGGATTGGGGTGGGACTGCTCCGGATACAGTCCCAGGCAGCACCGCGGTAATGGCCACTGTACGTACCGGGGAAGGGATGGCCACTGTATGCCCTTCTGCTGTTTCCCCCTGCAGCCCCGCGGTAACGGCCACTATACATACCGGGGAAGGGACGGCCACTGTATGCCCTTCTGCTGCAGCCACATCTGGAGCCCGCCTCAGTGTGACGGCCACTGTACACACACTGACAGGCAAAGGCAGGAGTGGAACTGCGACAACGGCCACTGTACGCGTCGGGGAGGGAACAACCACTGTACGTCCCTCATCTACCTCCTCCTATGGGAGTAGCACCGTGGTAACGGCCACAGGACGTAGGGGAGGGAACAGCCGCTGTCCGTCCCTCAGCTACTTCCCGTCGGGCAGGCAGACCCATGGCAACGGCCACTGTACGTGCCGGGGAGGGAACGGCCACTGTACATCCCTCATCTGCCTCTTCCTCCTTCGGGAGCAGCACCGTGGTGATGGCCACTGTACGTGCTGGGGAAGGAACAGCCATGGTACGTCCTTCTGCTGTTCAGGGGCAGGCTGGAGGGTGTGGATCCTGCCTTCAGCGACAGGGCCTCGCCACCACTCCTGGAATGGCAGCTCCTCCGGGGAACCACGCCTGGAGGGAGAGACAAAGAGGCATCCCGCTTGGCCTCCAGATGAAGAGTGGGCCGCGCCAGGGACCTCCTCCGACGGGAAAACCCTAGGGACTGTGGATGAAGGGCGTACAGTGGCCGTCCCTTCCCCGGAGTGTTCAGTGGTCGTTGCCGCGGTTCCATAGACCCTAAGGGTAGCAGCAGAAGGACGTACAGTGGCCGTTACTTCCCCGGTACGTACAGTGGCCGTTACCGCGGTGCTGCTCCCAAAGAAGGCAGAGGCAGATGAGGGACGTACAGTGGCCGTTCCCTCCCTGCAGCGTATCAGTGACCGTCGCTGTGGGTCTGCCTGCCCGACGCGAAGTAGTTGAGGGACATACAGTGGCCGTTCCCTCCCTGATACGTACAGTGGCCGTTACCGTGGTGCTACTCCCATAGGAGGAGGAGCTGGATGAGGGACATAAAGTGGCCGTTCCCTCCCCGGCGCATAATGGCCGTCGCTGCAGTTCCACCTCTCCTACTCCTGCCTGCCGACGTGCATACAGTGGCCGTCACGCTGGGACTAACCCCAGATGTGGCTGCAGCAGAAGAGCTTACAGTGGCCGTCCCTTCCCTGTAAGTACAGTGGCCATTACCGCGGTGCCGCAGGGGTAAACAGCAGAAGGGTGTACAGTGGCCGTCCCTTCCCCGGTACGTACAGTGGCCATTACTGCGGTGCTGCCCTGGACTCTATCTGGAGCAGTCCCACCCCGATCCTAACAAATGCTGGTCCAGCAGAGATGTAGGTGGCCGTCACTGAGATGTTGTGGTTGGGCGTGTTGAGGGGAAGAGGGACATAGGGCCGGGGCATACCTGTGCCCATCTCGCTCTGATTCTCCATCGCGCTCACCTGCCCCACTGTGGTATCTTTCTGGGGTGGGAGTGGGGCTGCGGCTCCGTCCTGGGGAGGGGGATTTCACGGGGACGCGTATCTCATAATCCTTTTCATTGTCTTTTCCATATTCATTCTATAGGGTGCGATGAAATACCGATTCGGCGGTCATTTACTGAACAGGCACTTTTATTTGGAAAATATTCTCATCTTTATGACCATATAGGCTCATACACACCTCAATATCGAAAATCCGGTCAAAATTTTGTTTCATTTAACTATTAATAAAAAAATCAAGAATTAGAGCTAGGATTTATTAAAGTTAGTGGGTGTTCCACCTTCAGCTCATCAACTCGCCTTGACAGTCTTCTATTTTGCATAAATATTGATTTGAAATGAAAATTGCTATGCTGGGCGTTTTTAAACTGACTTCTCGTCTTAAGAACACCAGCTTCTGAGCGGGGTCCTCTTTCCGGACCGGAAGTAAAGCACCCACAGAGGAACTGGACATAAAAACCAGGCAGTACACTTTAACACATCTATTACCTTAATTCTGACACTGTGACAATATAGACAAAGAGATATTGGATACTGGTAAAAGACAGGGAATACAGAATTAGCCTTTAATACAATAGACAAAATGGCACACACAGTAAGTCACTATTCATTTGTACAGTGGATATTTGGTATGGAAATTACAGTACCCGAATAATACACTTTGGCAGAGATGGCGTTTAATTCACTGAGTCTGTTTCACTGTGGGAGGACGGGACCAGGAGTGGAGGAAACGAATAGTACCATAAGTGGGTAGAATGTGGGTCGCGTCGCTCGCGGGAGTTACTTAGTCCCAGTAGCACTGAATCACAGGTTTCTAATGAACCCCGCGCGCACCTGCTCTAACCCACGTTTTCTTTACGCCCTCCTGTATATGGTCTTTTCTGTTCTGCCAGGTATCGGGTCACTGTACACTGAATGGGTCTATAGTTATTCACTTATCATTCGGGCCGTACTCTATTCTCTCTCACTATACACTACTGTGGTGATTGTTCACTGTATTAGTGTCACCACGTACCCGTATTTCCATTGGGTATCTGCTGCGCGTCCTGGGCGTGAGAGAGAGGCCCTACGGGGAGCCCTCCTGAAGGGGGCAGCGCACTGTCTGTAGGGACGTCACTGCCCGGGTGGTAGTCGTCGTTGGGGTGCAGGGAGGCCCTTCACTCTGGGGGCCTCGACCTGAGAGGCGGCCCTCACACTGGGGCCGCGCCGATGGGGTGCAGGGAGGCCCTCCGGTCTGGGGGCCTCGACCTGTGGGGTGGCCTTCGGGACTGGGGCCAAACAGCTGCAGCAGGCGAGCCTGGCGCCTCTGGCTCCTAGGAGAGAGAGAGCCTGGGTGGTCTGGGCCTGGGGACTGCTGGCCAGACCTGGGAGTCCAGGGGCTGCGGCCGCCTGCAGGAAGGAGCGCCGTCAGGGTTGGACTGTGGCGTCGCCTCC
Source organism: Coenobita brevimanus (assembly GCF_032717465.1). Taxonomy (NCBI): domain Eukaryota; kingdom Metazoa; phylum Arthropoda; class Malacostraca; order Decapoda; family Coenobitidae; genus Coenobita; species Coenobita brevimanus. Next base: position 39,738,886 of record NC_136998.1, on the reverse strand, counting down.
GTCGGGTGTCCGTCAGGGACAAGGACCTCCCAGGGGTAAGTGGTAGGGTTTGGACTGAGCCATGCCACCACTCCACCAGCACCTCTGGGGAATCGCTCCGGTGGGGAGACAAAGGGCGTCCCATGCAGCCAAGAGGAAAGGGGTCGGCAGAGCAAGGGACCTCCTGCTCCGGAAGAGCCTTCGGAGTCACGAATGAGGGGCGTACGGTGGCCACGCCTTCCCCGTCACGTACGGTGGCCGTGAACGCGGTTCCATGACTCCTAGGGCTCGCAGCTGAAGGGCATACGGTGGCTGCTCCTTCCCCATCATGTACGGTGGCCGTGAACGCGGTGCTGCTCCCGAAGGAGGAAGAGGCAGGAGAGGGGTGCACAGAGGCAGCGCCCTCTCCGGTACGTGGTGAGGCCATGGCCAAGGGTCTGCTTACCCTGTCACGCACTAAGGCCATAGCTGTGTGCCTGCCCAGCTGCTGGCAACTGAAAGGCGTACGGTGGCCGCTCCTTCCCCGTCATGTACAGTGGCTGTGAACGTGGTGTTACTCCCACAGGAGGAAAAGGCAGGAGAGGGGTGCACAGGGGCAGCGCCCTCTCCAGTATGTGCTGAGGCCGTAGACGAGGGTCTACTTACCCTCTCATGCACTAAGGCCGTAGCCGTGAGCCTGCCTGCCCTTCGGGAAGTAACTGAGGCGTTACTCCCGTAGGAGGTAATAGTGGATGAAGGGCGTACGGTGGCCGCTCCCTCCCCGTCACGTACGGTGGCCGTGAACATGGTTCCACTATTCCTCTCTCTGCCAGTCGGGGCGCGTTCAATAACTAATGCCCCGAGGCTGTCCCCAGAGGGGCCTGTGACTGAGGGGCGTACGGTGGCCACTCCCTTCCCGTTCACGTACGGTGGCCGTGATGGCGGTGTCACGGGGAAACAACAAGAGGGCGTATGGTGGCCGCTCCTTCCCCGGTACGTATGGTGGCCGTACCGCGGTGTTGCCTGGGACTGACTCTGGATCAGCCCCACCCTGAACCTGCCAAGGGTTGCCCCACCAGCAGGGTCGTTGCCTTTTGCCGCTCACCTGGTGTTGTGACGGTTCCGGGGAAGAGGGGCTCTGGGAATAGGTGTCCTGGTGAGCCTTTTGTCCTGGGTCACTAACCCCGCCATGGTGTCCTCCTGGGGTGGTGGTGTGGTGGTGGGGTGGGCGGGTGGCGGGGTGAGTGGTCCAGCGGCGGCGGGTATTTCAAAAATGAATGTATTTACGGGCATATTTTAACACATTTATCAATATCCAGGTAATTATCTGTACTTATTATCTAAAATAAAATTTTTAGAATTTCCAGGGGGAGGTTTGGGCACTTAGGGCAGCAGAGCGATCTCTGGGCCATTCTTTGGTGCCTGTAATAAATTCTGGCATGGTGAACCTTCTTTGCTGAGGGAGTGGCGGTGCAGCAGCTGTACCTATCGCTGAAGACGTGCAAAGAGCTGAGTATAGTGCCACACGACTTCCTCAACGTGCTGGCGACCGTAGGGGCCGTTGAACAGGTGGAAGAGTCCCTAATCCCCGCCCATTACCCCGATACTGTACTCCTTCATAAGCCCTGATGAAAGAAAATGTGAGCCTGCTGGAAAAGCGGTTCCTGGAGCACATTGGGCACATGATATTCATAGTGAGCTGCGCCCCCCTGCCAGAGATGAAAGGGCCAGCCCACCACATCCACCTGCGCCCTTGTTCCAAACCCTATGTGGTGCACACGACAGTATCCATCCCCCACCGCTTCTAAGCAAAGTTCGCCAGCAGTTGGAAGAGGACATAAGGAAGGGTATCATCACGCCCATACCGGCTGGAGAACCCACAGAATGGTGTTCCTGTATGGTGGTGGTCCCGAAGAAGGATGGGCGGCTGCGCAAAACAGTGGACTAGCAGCGACTGAATCACACAAACCAGCGGGAGACCCACCACACCTGTCCCCAGTTCAACGCAATCACCAGCGTACTGAAACACATGTTCAAAACAGTAGCAGACGCTTATTTGGGGTGCCACTAGATCCCCCTGGAGGAGGAGAGAAAGAAGCTGACCACCTTTATCACCCCGTGGGGCTGCTTCCGCCACCAGCGCACACCCATGGGCCACTGTGCAGGGCAGGTTCCCTTTACCAAGTGCTATGACGACACAACAGCAGAGATCTCCCAGGAAACTGAAATGTGTCGACAACAAGCTCTTGCATGACCATAGCAACACCAGTGCTCTCCGGCATACATTCCAGTTCCTGTGGACGTGTGCGGAAAATGGGATCACGCTCCGCTCAGACAAATTCCTCTTCTGCAGGAGAAGCGTGACGTTTGCAGGTTATCTGCTCGGCTGGGAGGAGTATCAGCTTAGCCATGACTTGCTAAGCATTATAACCAAGTTCCAGATGCAGCCACGCCCCTCCCTCATAGATATCCGGTCATGGTTCGGGCTGGTGAACCAGGTGGTGCCATTCTTTGCCGTTGCACCACTCACAAGTCCCTCAGATAATTGTTGAAAAAACCATCAGGGAAAGTGGTGTAATGGGATGGCCAACTCCAGTCCATCTTTGAGTCAACACAGGAGGCTATAGGCAAGCTTGCGGCAGCGGGCTTCCAATATTACGACGCCACACGGCCCACAGCAGTGATCACTGACTTCAGCAGGCTTGGGATCGGTTTTGTGGTCATGCAGCAGTACACCCAGTGTGTGTCTCAAGAGGCCCCCCTGTGCTGCAAGGGTGGCTGGAAAATGGACCTGTGTGGCAGCCGCCATCTAACATTGGCCAAGAAGAACTACTCAGCGTTGGAGGGGGAGGCCCTTGCCATTGCATGGTACCTGAAAAAGATGCGTCTGTTCCTGGTGGGACGTCTGGACCTCATCTTCATCACAGACCACTGTACACTCACCAAGATCTTCAAAGACAAAGAACTGAAAGACATCAGCAACCCCCGCATATTCAACCTCAAAGAGAAGACATTGATGTACTCATTTTGCATGAAGTACCTGAAGAGGGAAGCGAACCGCGCAGCAGACGCATTCTCAAGATATCTCCTGCTATGAGGCAGACCAGATGAGATGGACCTGGTGGAAGATGAGGCTACATGTGTCACAGTTGCAGCAGCTATGGCCTGCGCCCTACAAGACGAAGAAGGCACCATCGTGGACCTCCGTCAAGTGGAGGAGGATGCACACTAAGACAAGGACCACAGGCTCCTCCATGAGCGCCAGGGACTGGGTCGACCAAAAGGATGAGGAGCTGATAGCACTCTGCCCATACTACAGGATGAGGAGGCACCTGTTCTGCCAGGGAGACACTGTCATGTATGCCAGTGATGAGGGTCACCTGTGACTTGTAATTCCCACAGCCCTTCGACGCGCGATCCTAGCCAACCTCCACGCAGGTCACCAGGGCGGGGATTTCATGCTCAGGCGTGCCAGGCAATGCATGTACAGTACTGGCCTGGCATAGATGTTGAGGTGGAACAGAAGAGGAGGCACTGTCAAGTATGTGAAATCAGCACCCCATCACAACCCGCGAAAAACTTACTGCCCACACCCCTACCGGAGTACCCCTTCCAGCAAGCAGTGGCTCACCTGTCCCAACTAGAAAGGGAGGAGGAGTACATAGCTTACGCAGACAGGTTAACCGGCTGACTGGAGGTGGAGCATATGCCAAGGAGCACTGTCAGCTCACGGCTCAATATGGCCTTTCGTAAGTACCGTAGTTCAGAAGGTTCGGTATCCTGGAGGTCCTGTTTTGTGATGGAGGTACAAACCTTGTGAGTGAGGAGGTGAGGGCGTTCCTATCTGTGTGGCGTGTGCAGCTGAGAGTGTCGTCGGCACATTACCCACAATTCAGTAGCTGAGTGGAGGCCGCAGTCAAGTCTGCCAAGAGACTGCTGAGGAACAACACCGGCCCAGGAAGCTCACTGGACTTGGATGCAGCTGCCAGGGCCATATCCCAGTACCTTGACACCTTGCTACATGACACCGATGCATCCCCAGCCCAGCAGCTGATGGGACATCAGCTGAGAGACTCCGTACCCACTGCCAGAGAACACTACAGGATCAGCAGGAAGAGGGCCGGGATGCTGAGAAGCAGGGAACGGGCCATGGCCCACACTGGGGACGCAGCAACCATGAGATTCAGCCAGACAGCACATGACCTCGCCCCTCTCAACCTAGGCCAGCTTGTGTGCCTACAGAGCCAGGGGACGGGACAGTGGGACCGTGTGGAGGTTATTGTTGAGACATCGGTCCCAAGGCAATACCTGGTGTGGCTGGACGGCAGTGGGTGAGCTTCCCTCAGGAATCACTGCCACCTCCGCCCCAATGAGGAGACAGGGGAACAGACACCTACCACGCACGTCTAGGGTGATCCCCGGCGGGAGGACAACCACAAGGGGTAGGCCCCTCAGTCTCTCCCTTCCCTAGAGAGGCCACGGCACATTAGGCACACCCCAAGACACCTAGAAAACTATGTACCAAGACATTGCTGTGTTTTGTACCCTTAGGCATGTTAAGGTGTTTTGCAATGTGAGTAACCTTGTTGCACTTATACTTTACCATGATACCAGAGCGATGGTTGTCCCAGTGTATGTAACTGAATTCCTTGTTGTAGCACTTATGCTATTCTTAAATAAGCATATATGTAACATGTAAGTCTTGCCAGCATTGTGTCATGTAATGCCTAGTCTTATGATGAGTGACAGTATCTGCCCATTGTTTTGTTATTGCAGTGACCTCCTTCCTCCTCAACCAGTGTGCTTTGTATCAATACTGCAGGATGTGGGGAGTTCACTGCAATAGAGAGGGGGTGTTGGAGTTTTTGTTTGAGTGGGAAGTTTTCCCGTGCACATCACTGCCCGCCTGGGGCTTGGCAAGCAGTCTGACTCAGGCCACTGTAGTGATAGGATGTGCCCATGCCTGGACATGCTCAAGCTGGCCTCGCTGTTTCTGTTTCCCTCCTGGTCCTCACCCTAATACACTGTCAGGGGTGTTCATGAAGCACACTATCATCATTAACATACATCCCTATCAGTTGTAAATACCTGTACATAAATTAGTTATAATTAAAATCCGGAACCAATGTACTGCAATTATTTTAAAAATCTACATCACTATCATGCCTGGTTTGACAGTTACAGTCCAAACAATAATTTAAAAAAATAAGAAGAAAAAAAAAAGGTAAAGGTAAAGGTGAGGGACAGATGCCATGAGGAAGTTAACCACAGTGTTCACGTCCATTACTTAGATCATAGAGCCTACTGCCAGATATTTAACTGCTACCCTAGGTTCTAATGCCACCTGTCATCCAGCTTGCCATTGTTCCCTTCTCCAAGTGTTACACTTTTACCTACCAACCCATGAAAGGTGCGTGAATCATCCATTTGGAAACACAAGTAAATAAACGAGTCTCATTTACAATATCCTGGTTTTTAACAGGTGAGATAACAAGAATCAAATTTTACTGACTGGTATTGTCTGAGCAGCTATCAGGCAGCATCCTCTCAAGGTCAACCACGCTCCTCAGCACTATCAGACAGCATCTTTTTGTATTGAACTGCTGTTGGATGACGGCTGAACACATCCTCTGGAAGTCTTCTCATTTCCTAGCTGTTAAGTGTTTGGCACAGACTTGATACTCTGTTCCCCGGGGCCCAACGGTCCTTCCTTGTGCTACCCACCTTGACATCATCACTTTGGTGCTAATACCCACGGTCCATACTGAATACCTGCAAGAACTGTCCCATCAGGACTGGCATGATTGTATTAGCAAGGGTGTTACTGTAACATGATGATTATTGTGGAAGATCAATGAAGTCCAAATAAAAAAATTCAAATAATCAAACTGTTCCAGACTCCATTAGACCACTTCTTCAACCACCTTGATATGCAACACACACACACACAAATGAGGACAGTAATAAAGGATAGGACGTCTGGATGGAGGGAAGTAACAAGTGGAATCCCACAGGGCTCGGTGTTGACGCCAGTAATGTTCCTGATTTACGTAAATGATGTGGTAGATGGAGTGAACAGTTATGCAAGTCTGTTTGCTGATGATGTACAGATCTTGAGGAAGGTAGAGGTTGAGGATTGTAAAATACTGCAGGAGGATCTGGATAGGATACATGATTGGAGTCGGACGTGGGAAATGAAATTTAATGTAAAGTAATGTAAGATATTGGAAATGGGTAAAAATACCAGGAGGCCATCACTGAATTATTTGTTGGGTAATGAATTAATCACAAAAATGAGAGAAGAGAAAGATCTGGGAGTGTTGGTCCAAGATAGTTTGTCACCAGAAAAGCACATTAACAAGATAGTTGGAGAGACTTATAAACTCTTGACTAACTTAAGAGTACCATTTCATTATATGGATGAGGAGATGATGAAAAAATTGATAGTGGCCATGATCCGCCCCAGGTTAGAATATGCAGCGGTAGTGTGGTAGTGTGTTTTAAATATCTAGGGTCACATGTTGCTGTGGATGGAAGAATAGATGCAGAAGTGAAGTTTAGAATAAATGAAGTAGGAAAGGTGCTGGGAGGAATGAAAAAAGTGTTTAGATGTTGTTTGCTTAGAACGGATGTAAAGAGAAGGCTGTATAAGGGTGGTGTGGTACTGACTGCATTATATGGGGCTGAAACATGGAATATGGGTGTAGCAGAGAGGAAAAGTTTGAATGTAATGGAGATGAGGTGTCTGAGGAGTATGTGTGGAGTGACGCGTATGGATCGAGTGCGAAATGATGAAGAACGAAGGAGAACTGGAGTTGTTTGGGAGATAGCTGGTAGAGTTGAGCAGAGGGTGTTGTGATGGTTTGGGCATATGGAGAGAATGGATAATGAGTGATTGGTGAAAAAGATAACTAAATCTGATGTACGAGGTGTAAGGCTGAGAGGAAGACCACGAATAGGATGGACGGACAGTGTGAAAAGAGCGCTGGATGCGAGAGGGATGTCTGTTGAGCAAGGAAGAGTGGCTGTGCGTGACAGAAATAAATGGAGAGAAATTGTGAATGAATAAGTGATGACGCAGCCCTGAGGGGATATTCTCCCGCATTTGGTCTGATCAGCTAGTCAGGTCAGGTGCGGGTAAGGGGATGGGTCTTCTATGATGTGGCAGGGGTAAACCAGCTCTGCTGTCAGGCCCTGCTGTGGATGTCACTGATTGCATTGCGCAGTTGACCCTTGTGCGGTGTGGTGTGGTGAGGATCTGTCCGTTCTCCCCTTTGGGGCTAAGATGCGAATGAATGTGTTTGAATGGATGAGTAAATGGGGAATGTGTCGTCCTGTCTCGGCTACCTCCCTTTCCTTGGGGGAAGCAGCCTAGGTATATAGTTAGATAGTGTGGTCCTCATACAAAAAGAAAGATATAAACAAGATTGAGAGAATACAAAGAACAGCAACCAAGATGGTCCCCAGTCTGGCAGACCTGTCATATAGAGAGGCTGGAAAAGCTGGTTTTGCCTTCCTTAGGGGAAAGGAAAAAGAGGGGAGACATGATTGCAGTGTTCAGGACCATGGTGGGAGTAGATACAATTGACAAAGAAGATCTGTTTTTATGGGATAACAGAGCGACAAGAGGACACAGAATGAAACTGAAAAAGTCAAGCTGCTTGAAGGATATCAAGAAATATAGCTTTCCTTACAGGCTATTTCCTTATGGAATAGCCTGGACAAAGAGATCGTCCAGTCTAAAAACTTAAGTGAGTTTAAAGCTAAATTTGACTTATTGAGAAACAGCGACGGAAACCCACGAGCATAACACAATCCGTGTATATCACAATTAGGTATATTAGGTAAATACATAAGTATTTGGAACGACTTGGACGAAAAGGTGGTGCATGAGAAAAACATTCACGTGTGTAAAGGTAGACTTGATAAATGTGGATATGGAGACAGGACAACATGAGCATTGCTCAATTCCTGTATACTACAAATAGGTAAATACACACACACACACACACACAGTAGGATGATTAGGGACATTAACTTCTTAAACACTTAGGGATAATGAAACGTCAATCAAAACATAAAACAGTTTACTCCACTACAGACCTCAAAAAAAAAAACATGTCAACTAGAGCCCACATTATCCACATACACCTTAATAGCAAACAAAGCGAAAGGGCTACAAGTAATGATCCTGCCAACATTTATTCATGCATACCATTCTGTAGCTTACAAATTTGTCAAAATATAATACATTCTATAAACAAAGGCACTACAGCAGTTCATTTACACTGAGCCATGACTGAATACAAGAAGCACATTGAAGACATGTTTTCAACCATCCAAAATTACCCTACGAACAACAATGGAAGCCACTAACATGAAAAGGGGAGCCTAGTACCAAGGTTTTGTGTTGACAATACTGTACTTAACAGATACTTTCAAGAATGATAATGAAGTATGTAGCTTAGTCTTGCTTTTCGATGCAGGATAATTTAAGGCAAAGAGTAGTGAAGGGAGAGAAGCACAACAAATAAAAGCATGATACAGGAATGATTTTATTTTAATATTCTGATCTCACTTTATGGTATACTAGCACTTATCTCCCTTCACTTTTCGGCACCTCTTTTACTATACTTTTTTCACTCTAATCTGGCCCAGATTTTTGTCTTTTTGCAGCTTGTAACACACAAGCTCAGTGGTGAAAAAAGACAATGCTTCAGCTCTACAACCTCTCCACAGCACTCCTTCATGAACAGCATCATGTTCTAGTGTTAATCTGTTCTTACAACTAAACATTCAAGATGGTGAGATGGTATCTTTATGCTAAGTTAGGGTAAAGAGAGTACAGTATAGCATATCCTTAAAATTCACAACCATTAATTTTCACAATCATAACTTCCTGACTGCACAAAATATGACAGTAATTTGGGGAACATCTCTAAATGAACCTCTGATTCTCATTTATGTACCAACTGGACTACTGTATTGTACTGCATTTCCAGTTACTTTGCTTACAAATGTTTCTGAGCCACATGATTAGCAGACTGAAACAACTTTACCATTATTGATCTATATTCATTATGAGCCTTGAACTGTTATTGGCAAGTACACGGTGTGGTAATAAAATTTCTGATAATGGTCTCAATGTTTCATAATGTGTGGCCAATGATTCACGTCACTGTTTATCACATATCAGGCACTCTTATAGTTGCCATATATATATCATCGTCATCATCACCTATTCCGATGATTCCCCATGAGAAGCGTAGGAGCCAGGGGTTTGGCAAGATGTCCTGACATCCAAGATGAGAGTGACCTACTGCCTCACTTCCCTGAGTGGCATTATGTGAGCAATAAACCCCAACCACCCCTTGGATATAGACCTGCACCAGCTCAATCCGACTGGAGCGCCTTAACTACCCACTAAACCACCAGGCACCATAATTTTGTTATATGGTTACCACTCAGTGTAGTAAATGGCTTCCTGATGTAGAGGAAGCCATCTGAACTGTCACTCAGTGTACAGTCACCCATTGACAGAAGGAAGAGGAAAGAATGATGGAAAGAAAGACAGAAGAGGAATGATGGAAAGAAGGCAGGATATGACTAAATAACATACGCTTGTGCACCATAGCAAGAGCAAGAATAAGTTTACACTTAAGTGACCTGTCCACCGCTGATTTTCTGCCAATACATTTGTTTTATGCACTCTCAGAAATGACCAGAAGGAGCACCGTGCTCTTTCTTCCGCCAGCACTGGGTCCACCACTCTTATCCAAGGCCATAAATGGGGCTGAAACTTGGGTTTGTGCGTATGACTCAGATACGAAAAGGCAGATCTCCCAGAGGAAGAAATCACTGTCATCAGAACCAAATAAAGCCCATCTGTCATGATCACAAACAAAGGTCATGCTGAAAGGGATAATTTACGTGCAGTACCTTTACGTGTCTACTGTCCAATAAAACTGAGTGTCAACCATTATCAGAACTTTTCGATTGTTGTTTGTATGCAAAAACAGCAACAGCCCATCCTATATTGACCCTTACAAAGCGCATCAGCCCACGGCTAGGGTACAGCTGTCTACAACACTGGAGGATGGGTCACCAGCCCAACCCCTGGAAGCATTACATGATAAACAAACCTTCAGCTGCCTGTTGGAAATTCAAAACTAGTAACCAGCACATGACCTTCATCCTAACTGGAAAGTACTAAAGGGAAACTGATGAAACAAAGAAAAGATGAACTGGGCTGGAACGCATGTCTCTAGGAAAGTAAGGATAGACACGCACAAAATCTTTCTGATACGATCAATCTGAACAAACTCTAAGAAAACTGAACAACACAGAAATAGAAAAGTAACTTATCTGCAACATTAATTACTGTGTCAATGAGCAAACTAATGTGTTCTAACCCAACAATAAAGGGAAACTGAGCAAATCTTGGGGAGTCACGTCAACCAAGAACCAAAAAGAGTGGTCTTCAGTCTATTATACAACAAATATCACTCCTCAACTTTCCACCACTGACTGAGTCACTATATTCTAGTCACCTTATCTTGGTCCAATTTTCATCCATCTGCAACTTATTTCATGTAGTTCAGTGGAGAAAAAGACAATGAAGTGGCTCTACATCCTTTCCATAGCAGTACTTTGTGAATAGCACCATATTCTAGTGTTTATCTATTGTAACAACTCTACATTTAAGCTGGAGAGAAGGCAGTTTTAGGCCAAGTTAAAGTAAAAAGAGTATACCGAAGACAGCATAAAAATAGTGAAGGTACAGTGAAACCCTAGACACCAGACTAACGTGCTGAGTGCACAATTGCAGTATGATTTTCACAGAAACTAGAGGGAAGATATGTCACGACACTAAAACTAAAATTTATGACTTTTGTGTTTCACACTTTTCCCAAAAGCATTTCTGTATACTGCATTACTATACTGGCTGGACAAATTAGGATGGTATGGAATACTGTTGATCCAAACCAGGTACTGAGCAATATATATATATATATATAAAAAGTGTTGTAGACAGTTTGGTCAAGCTTGACAGAATTAATACCAAGAATTTTATTAAAGTAAGTAAAGACTGTATTAAATTTTTCAAAGTACTTATCTCTGTACTTGTAATGTCAAATCTCATACTGCCTCAAGAGCTACTGAAAAAAAAAGTAATATCAAAATCAGCATTACTTACAGTACAAGAAACACAAAGAGGTTGTTTGGTGTGATAATGATTGGAAAACAAAATACAGTATATTCAATCAAAAGAGAATGACAGGATAAAGTATTCAAAATGGCCTAATGTAGCAAGAAAAGAAAATGTGTTGAGGATATTATCTGTTGTGTACACCTGGAGAGTCAAAACTCCTCCTCTTGGTCTGAGAAAAGAAGCTGCCAGACTACCAAGAGTATTAAGAGGTACACCCACGCTGCAGCCACCACTCCTTCTACACGTCCTTCTGGCCTCCAATCATCCACCCTCCTAGGCCTCAACTCATCCACCCCTCTGCCCCTCCAGCTCTCCATATATCAGCTTCCTCTGCCTAAAACTTCTCCTATTTGAGTCAGCTTGAAGTCCGATTTGCATACTAAGTCACCAAATGCCTCCCAACCCACTACTCCCACCCTGGCCCCAGCTAAACGACAGCCAAATGTGACACTGTTTGTGAGACTGTGGCCTTGGGAAAGAGCAAAGATGGTGGCTGCGTTGAATGTGTCTCCTGCTCCAAGCGTGTCAACAACGGCTTTAGGGGGGAAGGCTGGGCTGCTCACTAGTTCACCATTCCTTCCAGCACTGGCACCCACCTCACCCCAAGGGCAGATCACAGTGCATCTGTGATGAAAGGGTGCTTTGAATACAGCATACTCACCACCATTAACAGTCCTCATTTAAAGGTAATTCCCATACAGTTACTTCATTATTAAATTACTGATGAATTAACATTCTTTTCTTCACTTAAAGAAGTAGTAGTGGTAGTTATAGCCCCAGGGCCACCTGAATGCAAACTCAGTGAAGTGTAGGCTGAAGCTGCTCTTCTGCAATCTACCATCATCCTCTCAGGGGATAGGTAGGGAGCTGAGGGCATCTACAAAACTGTTGCCTGGTTATATTGGTGCCACCTCATGAAGGCATCGCTCTCCAACACCTCTTCAGTCAAGGAAACACCAGATCAAAGTTCTACTCACCCCGGCCGAACCTCCTCCTGTAGCTTCTTCACAGTGTCAGTCATGTTGGTGTAGCCCTTCAATTTTGCATAATCTTTAGACACAAACAGGACATCAGGAAGGGGAATGAGTGGGTCAAGTTCTGCCTTGGCCTTCTCAACCTCCACTGATATGGTGATGGTCTCCCCAGCCGGCATGCTCTTGTTGTGTTGCCTAATGTGGGCAATCATCTTGGACACATTTTCAACATTTCGACCCTGCATGAAACACACTTGCTACTATTGTAGTGTATATGCTTCATTATATTTACATTGTTAAGAAGTAACATATTTCATACTGTATTCCAATTGCTAAACCTGCACCAACTGCTCAAAAAAATAATCTGGCAGCAGCAGAATATAAAAACAAATCATTTTTGGGTTCAAGAGTTAAGTGATTTTTAAAAGACTCCCTCCTTATGCTACATTATAAAAATTACATGAAATATTCCAATACATGTACCTGACAGTCTGACCAAGCTTGATCCTTCAAAATCCATTTAAAACTTATGGCTACTGTAACAACTATTATTATAAAGCACATTTAACAAAAATTACTGAATAATTCTGTGATGTATATTATCCATAAGGACTTTCAGTACAATAAGGTTATGAATCACAAATAATGTATAACCTGGTACCCAATCTGCTATTACTAATGCGTCAGTTACCGGTACATTATCTTCATGGATAATGCATTGGATCTTGAAAGCTACTTGTTTTAAGTAAAAGGCTCTCATCAGATCAGAAAAACTTACATTGCCCATCTAAGCTTCCTCACCTCAAAATGGACCCACTTAAATTCTGAAAGGTTGACAGTGGAAAAGTCAGCAGGTGTGAGTTCAGGCAGGCCGGCATTAGCATGAATGATGGTGCGGGATCCAGTGGCCTGACTCAGTATCACACAAGAGGCTGGGCATGAGAACCCTTCCACTTCGACCACACTATCTGTCCTTATACCGTACTTGGCAAAGTCATCTAGGAGAAATCTGGTGGATGTACGCGAGAATAAGAGAGTAGAATGTACCATACGAAAGAGACAGAACACAGCAAGTCCTCAAGAGACATCTTTTTTTCTTATTTTTTTTATATACTAAAATTCTCAATCATCAGCAATTTATAGAAAAATTACCAATTAACCCACTGATCCTAAGACTGTCTTTTTCATTTGATTCTTACCATCTCCTGACAAGTTTTTTCAACTTAGACTTTTTAAACTGCATGCTTGATATAACCTTAATCAATCAGTCTTTGAACATCAGAAACTTCACAAATGGCGTCCCCCAAGGATCTGTTTTGTTCCCTACACTCTTTAACCTATACATGCACAACATACCCACATCCCACACACCACAGATACACATAACTACCTATGCAGATGACATAACACTTACATGTACACACCAAAATGCAAACACAGCTGCACACATCCTCCAGCCATACCTCAAAACACTGCATGAATGGTTCACCACAAACAGGCTCAAAATAGCCCCAGCCAAATCTACGGTGACCCTTCTCACAAACTGGACAGCAGAACACAATCACATTCCACACCTCACCATAAACAACACACCCCTACCACACACACACACACACACACAAAATCCCTGGTGTAACATACAATACGTTAATGTCATTTAACCCACCCCATCCCGACGTTTTCTGGGCAGTGGTACGCCCCAGTCTCGACATTTTTGGACCTTTTTTTTTTTTTTTCAGGCTCAAACATTCGCTTTTGGTGAGAAACATCGAAAATTCATAGAGAAATCGCTCACCTGAGGTTTAAAATACTCGATCCAGGTACGAGTACCTCCTTACCTGACTGGGTTTTGTAACAGGCTGGCACCAAAGAAAACGAGTTCTATGGGAGGGTAACTATTTTATCCACTCATAAACAGTATTTATTTATTTATTTACTTGGTACAAATTAATATGTAGTACAAGAGTATATTGGTTTTCAAACAGTAATATAGGCATTATAAGCATTGTTTCACTCACTAACTCATCACCATTCATGACCTTTTTTTCCCACATTACCTGATCATCATTTCTGACTGTTTCTTCCTCTAATGCTATGTAAACTTTGTCCTCCACATTGTCATCGATTGGGGAATCACTCTGGCCCTGAATAACTTTATCGGCCAGGTCACTGGTAACAGGTGAATTGCCGAGACAATGGCATGCAGGGGGAGGGGAGAGGTTATGCGGTGTAAGGCATTGTCCCTGCTTGGCATCTTGTAGAGGAATAGAGGAAGGTGTCCCGTGTATACGTGCCAAAAATCACTTGCGAAATCACTCGCGAAAATTGAAAATTGTGCAAATTAGGGACCTTGCAATTGCCGCATTAATTTACGTCTCCGGGATATGAGTGCACATCATGTGAGGACGTGAATTCACGTCTCCGGGACGGGGCGGGTTAAACAACACATCACAAACATTAAAAATAAAATAACACCAAGACTCAATGCCTTAAGGTCACTTGCCCATACAACATTTGGACACAACAAACAAACCATCACCACAGTATACAAACAATATATACGTTCAGTGATGAACTATGCAAGCCCTGCTTGGGCTCCTAACCTCATTAAAACACACTACAACACTCTACAGACCATACAGAACAAGGCCCTAAAAATAATCACAGGCTGCACAGCTACTACACCCACAGACCACCTACATCAAGAAACCAAAGTCCTCAAAGTCAATGATTACCTAGACATGAGAGGCACCCAAATTCTCGCTGCAGCCTCCACAAACCCACAACATCCACTACACTACATGGCAGCACATTCACACACACCAAGGAACATCAAAACAACACCAAGCACACGATATACACAAATACTGTCATCTCTTCCCCCTTGCCTGCCTCAGACCAGCTTCCAGAAGCATATCCATACTCAAATCACTCGCCGCTCCATTCAGTCACTTAAAGACAACACACAGCTGCATGCACGGCCTCCTGATATCCACCCTGCTGAATCCTATCCCCCTCGTGAGGACAGGGTCCACCTGGCCAGGCTGAGATGTGGGCATCATCCAGCCCTCTTAAGTTACCACATGAGGCTGGATGACTCTGTTGCTGATGCCTGTCCAAAATGTAACACAGCACCCCATACTACGAAGCACATTATGGAAGACTGCATTGCACAAAACCACCTACGCCAACAACACAACGTACACTTCTTGAAAGCTCTGTGGGAAAGCCCGGTCTCGGCCGTAGCCTTCCTTAGGGACTCAGGGCTGTTCAGCCAAACTGTCTAGGGAACAACTACCACTACTACTACTTTAATCAACCCCCTCACATCTAGAGGTCTGTCATCTGTTAAATACAGTTATCTGGTAGCAGTAGCAGTATTAAAGAAAAAAAAAATAATAATATTAACATTGCAACTGCAAGGGAGTTTCACTGCTACCTAAAAAGCTGATTTACTAAAAGCTCCCAATTGGCAGCATCATGTGTATGGCAAATGTTGTGACATTTTTAACCCCTGAGTTTTAGTTGTGTCCCTTTTAGCATACTTTTTCCTGCTACCAATTGATCTGGTTCTCTTTAGGGAAGGTCTGTTGTACTGAATGGGTTTCAGGGTACATCTAACCTTTCCAGTCCAAAAAGTCTCTCCAAAAAGCTGAATAAAATCATCTGGAGATGAGAAGAATAAACTGACAAAGACATATCCAGGTTTACTGGGTTAAACACATCAATGACATATAATGTGGACCACCTGTATTACCTTACCTCTCATCATCTAATGCTGAATTAAACTAATGAAAATATTTCAATGCTTAATTTACACATATGTACACCAGGAAACCATTTACTATGCCAGGTGGTAACCATATAACCAAATTATGGCATCTGGTGGTTTAGTGGGTAATTAAGGTGCTCCAATTGGACTGAACCTGTGTAGGTTTATATCCAAGCAGTGGTTGGGGTTTATTGCTCACGTAATGCCACTCAGGGATGAATAAGGCTGGTCACTCTCATCTTAAATGTCTGGACCAACTTGCCCAGCCCCAGGCCACTACGCTCCTCATGGGATGGCATACAATTGGATGATGGATGGATGGATATAATATACAGTATCACAGAGGTAATTATAAATATGGTGCAATAACAGATTAATGAAGTAACATTCCTATGAGCTATGATGCACCCACAGCTGCAGCTGCACTCAGTAAATCCAAACTGAGTACATGAGAGGAGAGGTGCAGATATACAACCACAGTAAGTTACTGCATTCAAAGAGACATGATTGAATGATGGTAGGAAATAAGAAAGCAACAACTGGATCCTTTATAAGGGTTTAAATAAATGCAGATCATTGGGAACATGCAAAATACTATAAAGTTATGACCTAAAATAACTGAAGCAAAAATAAATGAGAAAATCAATATATTTTAGGGGTGAGTAGTTATATATAATACTCCTGTTATTATGAATACAATTATATTAATTATTTATCAATCATCTTATCCCAAGGATCTCTGAACTGCACACTACTGTGCTAATGCACTGACACACTGTAGCTACTTGTTTAAAATTACACACATTTTTGCACTGGAACAAAGTCTTTAATACTGTGCTTGGCAACACAAATGAACATCCACCTCTGTGACATAAGACTTCTTTCATTCACCATCCTATTACATCACTACACCCTGCTTTTCCCTCATTCTTTGATTTTCTTGATTGGTCTGTAAATGAATACTTGGGAAATAGAATTTCAGGAACAGTAACACTGTTGATCCATCCATCATATGGCAAAAATACTGGTACATAACGAAAATCTATCATAAGCTGTATTGTACTACCATGTTTATAAAAATACAAAAATATAAAGCATATAGTTACTTTTATAGCTCTCAAATGTACTATTTAAAAGCATTTAGTAAGCAAAGTATTAAACCCGCCACCAAGGACTGTGACGTATGATAGATACATTGTACTTTATCCGCTATAAAAATTGCATCTTATACATGAGGAGCTGAATGGACCGCATCTCATACACTGTACAAGTAAAAGGGAGTGTACCATAAGTTATTTATGCTATAGTACAGCCACAATAAATTCAATGGTGTTTAGTCATTTAATGTTCACCAAGGTGGATGTTCAGCCAGCCTAATTCTGACAAAAAGCTCTTGACTAAGTGGCAAGACCTTAGCTGCTCCTGTACCTTTTTTCGTGGGAGTTGGCGATGGTCCCTAAATATGCTGGTTTAGCCCCTAGCAGCCCCAGGACAGTGCAATTGTTAGAAGCGTTACCTCCACGCTGCCACCACTGTGCCACGCACCTAACAGAGGCACTTCATCACTATACCACTCCTGTTACACTTTGCTACAGTTGACTCAACTGGTGGCATCACAAGATTTCTTTTAACACTCATACTGTATTTTTATAACATTATCACACAGGCAGAACTACTTTACATGAAAGCTGTGATGATTTTGATACTCTTGATTTATTTTTCTTAATGTACTATGCTTCATTTTTTTTTAAACCCTTTGTAACTACAATACAGCAACTGAAAAAGTTTTGGTGCATATCCAGTGCTCATAAAATGAAGCCCAAACTTTCTAGTTAAGTGAATGGTGAACTCTACATGACAGTCCCTTACTGAATGATTAAAATAAATCTCCAAAATACTGCAGAGGAAAAAACAAAGCTTAAATGCAGAATGGTTCAAACACACACTTTAACCCAGTAAAGATGTTATAAGCAATAATTTTATTTCAGTTATCCAAGTCAACATTGTAATACCACTCTGGACAACAGCAGAGTACACAGTAGTGCTGATCTTTTTTCCACACTGACTTCGTAAGTTGGCACAGGCAGATCTCACTTTAAGAGAATAACTTTAAGCAACGTTGGGTCTGGTTAGTACTTGGATGGGTGACCGCCTGGGAACACCAGATGCTGTTGGCATCCCTACGTGTCAAGTGGGGTTGGTGGAGGATTAGTGCCCCTCCCTGTAAAACAATTAACTCTAAGCGCTTGACCACCCCGTTTGGGATACATGGCGTCTGGCAATGGATGGATGGATGGGACTTTAAACATTCAGCTGCTTGCTGTGTTAATGTTTTGTTACTGCTAATCACATACCTAATGTTGCAAGCTGCACTACAAAACCTCCATCTATTTGGCAACTAAAGAAAACCTCCCACTATACATTTTTTATTTTTTTTTTACTTATCAATATGGATAACTTTTTTTTATAACACTAACTTTGGTGAGTCTAACCATTGCTAAAAAAAAAAAAAAAAAAAAAAATTGGCTGGTACAAATGCAAAAACCAACCATTATGCACAAAATATGTACATATCACTGTTATCTGTTAGTATGTCAGTATGACCACTACCCAGCCAACAAGAGGAGCACAATCACGAACTAACAGGATTTATAGCTCTCTGCTTTATTTACATTTCCTTACCATAACTGAGCCCATCTTCCTGGACACAGAGACGGCTTTCCCATTTATTATCTACATAGAGCAATTTTGACCAGGTGGCACTCCTGCACATTCTGGTAATGTGAATCTCATAGGCTGTCACAATATATATACTTTTTTTTTTCACTTTATTTTACTTCCTTCTAATTTACAGTCTCCTGGGATAGGATTCTCATATATATTTACAATTGACTCCCTGTCATAACTGACTTGTTTTTGAAAGAGAGATGGGAAAAAGAGAATTGTCTACTCATGTCTCCTTTTACTCCTTACAAAAAACAAAAAAAAATGTAGAATATCATCTTGTCATATCTATTTTCTGCAGTAGAGGACAAGACTAGAATTTCCTCATGTGTCTAGGTGTTCCTGCAAACACAAATCTAAATTATGATATGGAATAAATCATAAGAATGTCTGAGAATCCCACAACAGGAGTACAGTACATTCTCTAAGATAAGTGAAGACTGCCAGCACACTACCATGAAAAGGACTGTACTACTGCACTCTAGTACTGATCCACGGCTTTACAGTAAACAGCAATAACTGTACAGTGAGTATTCATTTTTAAAACTTAGTGATGTGATCTTCAGAACCCAACAAACATTTCAGAATATAGTGTATGAGTTTCACAAATGTTCGGCCACAACTGTACATATACTGGGATAAGATAACAGGACGGAACTGATTACAAAACTGTACAAAAGAACGGGATTAGGCACTAACTGGTTAATTATGAAGTTCTTTAGTAGGTATATTTAAATCACCTTCAACAGTGTTTATGGGTACATTTTTAGAAAATCTGTCCATGCATCCATTACATAATCATCTGTGAGTTTCACGGACTCAAAACATTCATGATAAAAATAACATGCTAAATTCGGTAGTTAGAGTGTAAACCTTGCTTTGAGAGTTTGAAAAGTGCCAATATGAAGGACTCATTCCCCAGACCTTAGCTTTCTGCATTTATTATACCTGTATGGTACTGTACATGCAATTTAAATGAAAAATTTTTACTTACTAATAATGCTGTAAGTTACTACTGAGAGAACTCCACATTATCACCACACGAGAGAGAAAAGTACTGTAGCAATAATATATTTTTGATGTCACTGGAAAAAAGAATCTTGAACTGATTAAAACTGAAGGTGAGGGGTTGAGTATCAGATAAAGTGGTATATGATTTAACCAGCTGGAATTAGTCCTGGATGGAGAGTATGAGCCTTTTTTTTTTTTTTTAAATAATTAATAATAACCTTAAGATCCCAATTTGTGTCCATAGCATAATGTGATAAATAAAGTATGGTAGCAGAAACTAACAAATAAAAACATTACAATGGAGTATTTTGGTGCAAATGGTCCATGGAGAATGGAAGAGACTGTATCACTCAGTGTTAAGTACAGTGGATGAAGAACATAAATACAAACAGGAATGAAGTTGAAACTGTGTGCTGCAACAACCGTGAGGAGAAACACACCTCATGCAGAAAGAGGACCCAGGATTTACTCAATGTATTATCTGTGGCTTTATTGGTTATTCCTGAAGATGTTGTAACATGAGAAACACTGAAGTTCTGGGTCCTTCATGTGCATTTGGTGTTTTTCCTACAAACCAGAACACTGCACCCCACATGCAAAAGTACAACAGCCACACCACATGCAGGCAAACAGTGTCACAAATAAGTATAAAGAGGTTACAATGCTATCAGTCAAAAAAAAGAGACATAATAGGTGGGAAAAATGTGTTATAACCATAGGAAGGCACCAAA
This sequence comes from Coenobita brevimanus, assembly GCF_032717465.1. Classification (NCBI taxonomy): domain Eukaryota; kingdom Metazoa; phylum Arthropoda; class Malacostraca; order Decapoda; family Coenobitidae; genus Coenobita; species Coenobita brevimanus. Next base: position 39,718,504 of record NC_136998.1, on the reverse strand, counting down.
CTACTTGCAGAGTCACCAAGTAAAGGCCCAACCCACGGATCCGGCCAAGATAAGGAAGACATAAAATTATGGCAGCAACAATTACAGTACAACAAAGGAACAGCTCCATGCGAAGTGAAGGACTCCATTCCAAAGACTCAGAGGAAAGAGGAAGGCAGTATAACTGTAGTATAGGTTCAATTAATTACGAGCCAGGATCTTAGAGTGCAACCCAAGAATATAGAAGAGTGGCAAACCCAGATGGGGGGGGGGATACAAAATATGTACTACTGGCATACAAGTGAAAATAGCTGTATAATAAGCTGAGCTGATGCTACATTTTTTTTTTTTCTCAATAATCTGTAAGTTAAAACATCATAAATTTATTCAAGACTTGAAAAGAAGCTGAAATGACATAAAGATGAACCTGCCCAATATATAGGCAAGAAACCCTTTCTCTTACAACACAACAGTCAACAAAACAGTGAATTATGTCAGGTCCAGCAAAGCACAAGTGATACATAATAAAATCAAAGTTGGAAACCAATGCTAGAAAATTCAACTAGCAAAGTGGCATTCAAAGTTAGAAGAAACAGAGCCAAGGGATAACACCAAACTCAGAAAATTCTGACCCATAAAGTGAAAACCAAGTGCAATAAAGTTAGCCAAAGAACACTGACACTCCCATGGAAAATGTGAATATGTACAATACGAAACAGTATTTAATAAAAAATGTGTTACTGAACTCCTAACTTCATCAGCTTACTATAGTAAAACTAATAACTAAAAACAATATCAAGTCCAACAACAGTAGTGCTCACCTAACAACATATTACTGTATAGTATTTCATATAGCTACTCTATACATATCTACCATACCACAAACTTTAAAATGACTGGTAATTGCCGAGGTTCACAAGTTTAAACACAGAAATCATGACATATGCAACAGCAATGTACTGTCTAAAAAAAACTCTTGACTTAATCTACAGCTCTGAGAAATACAAAAGAAAAGACAGAGTACCATGTCAGCCTACCTCTGATCGGTGTCCTCCTTTGGGTAGTGTGTGACCTGACTGATGGTGTCCAGGCAGCACAGCCCCACACACAGAATGTTTGGCTTGGCACTCATCACACCACCTGCATGTATCTTTACCCGTGTGACTCTGTCTGCCACACTCACACCATGCACATATAATTCTGAAGTCTTAACAAAGTTGTGGAACCTCTCCCTATCCAATCACTGTACAGTAACTGTGCTGTAGGTCATTATTATAACTCTTTGTACACTGGGCGGTAATACTTGTATTCCTTTACCATCACACAACACAATACTCAGGTTCAACTGCATCAGCCTAACATGTGCTAGCTCTTCAACCTGGTTAAATACACTTAACAAGTCAATTAACATGCTTTTCTGAAAAACTATTTTCACTCATGCTGTGATTGCAGTACTGTACATACAGCATTGTACACACAGGTATTTTCAGAAGCACTTTTGTTTTCTAAAACTGAAATAAATTATGATTACTTGTAACAGCATGTAATATACTGTAAGGCAGCACAGTGGTAACACACTATGAACCAATGCTGCCAAGTCTCACAAACTGCTGATATAAAACAAATGTGTCAACGACTGATTTCCCTGTAAATAAACAATGCACTCAAGTCAGAATGAAACAGTAACTTGTCAAACACGAAAATAAAGTTGCTAGAGTATGAAACAAACGAGTTATTACATATATCGTCATCATACCAACCCTCGTAAATATTGTTAAACCCCACCATCTCATACTGAAGGAAGGAAGAACAAGCAAAAACATTTGTACCTAAAATGGGGACTGGAACTCGCACCCCAAAATGGTGCTACCACAGAATGAAGGAATCCTCTCCAGTACACTCAGTAATTTAACATATGGTGCTACTCTGAATACCATAACATTATCACGTTACTGCAAGGCTAAAGAAGCAAGATTAGACAATATATTAAGGTAACATTGGCTGCTCATTATAAGACTGATCATAGGCCAACAAAAATATTTTGTACAATTAAGAGAACATTTAAGCATAAAGATGTGTCTACAGTTCAGCACTACTACTGTACCATACTCATTAGTAACTTCTGTACAACTCATCATTAGTCTTCTCCCACTCACATTATGATTAGTTTATAAATCATAAATTTGGGATAGGTTTGGTTGCAGTCTGGTTTGGAGTTAGTGGTAATGAATGGTGGTGTGATAAAGTCCATACCTGTTTGGCACTGTGTTGGTGCCCACTTTGCTGTCCTCCTCAGGGTATGTTGCAGTCACATTCATCAGGTCCACACACACATGGCCCACACACAGCACGGGTGCCACTGCAAGTTCGGCAGCCTCTGACATGTCACCCCTGTTGAAGTTATCTAGTTAAGCCTCTTGTTTATGAAAACTGGTATTATAAGTATATCCATGTTACTCTATTTCGGACTAAAACTGCCCTCCTCTTGAGAGAAGTTTGTACAACTGAGCAGCAGAGCTGCCCAGTTGCATATATACGGTACCAATATATACCAGTGCCATTTCATGATGGCATTCCTCCCCAGCACCATCTATAAAGTATGAAAAAACAGAATGTATGAATATATAAACATACAATATCCTTGACTGAAAACTGATGAAAATACAGAAGAAACCTGCTGTGCTTGAAGATTTCCTTTGGTAAGAGAACAGGAAATGACAGATATCATACCCAATACAACTTAATGGAATGTAAATGCCTCCATAATCTTTGTTTCTATTATCTGTGAGATGTTTTGAGATGCTCTTATCAGCAGCTTCTTACATCACTTTATCTTTGATAACCAAATCATGACAATGTTAATCTGGTAGGAAACAACTGAACTTTAAGTTAATTTTCTTCCAGTACAATGAGCTATTTTTTTGTACCATTACAGCTGATAAGGAACTCTGAATCTTACTCAGTAACTGATGAACAAAAACAACCATCAACTTTTGAATTTGTTCCATGAAAATTTTTTTATGCAAGCGTTGTATCCTTTGCTGCCTAAAACTGACAAAACAATGTCTTATGTTGACATATATACATACAGTAATCCCTCATTTATCCGGACGTGCAGTATCCGGACCTGTTCATTATCTGGATACTGGACCTTGGGTCTATTAAACCATTATCCGAATTTACTTGCTATTATACAGACGTAAAAATCCAAGAGAGCTTCGGCTGGCCAGCCAACATGTTCAAACATTCGGTATTGTGGTCACTGGGCTCTAGCCATACACGGTAAATAGGCCGTAACCCACAACCTGAGCTAATATGTCCATCTGTCCCTGTATTGAATGGTCTAAGTCATGTGCTGGTCTGATCACTCCCAAAGTACCACCAGCACCCGAGTAATACCAACCATAACCCACAAGCGATGTCAAAACTTCCATGTGCATCCCTACCGAATGTCCAATGTCCCGTGGCCACCGGGATTAGCCTTTCCCAACTGCCATCGTACATCTAACACAGACCACAAGCCACAAGTCAGGTGAAAGTAACCGTCCAGCTTATGACAGCAGGGTGAAAAAACTGCACACAGCCTCACTTCTCTCCTCCATACCCTCCCATGCTCCCCGCCTTGCTAGCCAGGCCTCCCAGCTCCCCCTTCACTCCCTCAGCTCCTCCCCTCCTTCACATTGAAAGCTCTGACCCGAGACTTTTTAAAATTTTGGGTGATTTATTTGAATACTATTGGTTGTATCAATATTCTGCAAAATCCACAAGAAAGCTCATGAAATTCTGCAACTAGACATATGCTTAACTCTTGCAAAGCGCAGACAAATTTTACAATACAATGGTGGGAAGTTATTTGAAGGTATGTTTTACTCTTAAACACCTCACTGCAGTTTTGTTATTTTACTCATCAGTTTTCTGTTTTTATTAGCTTACCTTATAGTATAAACACCAGTGAAGATGATGGTATACCATTTATACAAATACTGTATAACCAATTTCCGGTGGCATATTTGACCGTGGATTTTTTTTTTTTTTTTTTTTTTTGGTGCCCTGGGAGCAGCTATCACTCGTCACAAAAATACCGGTAACTGATTTTCCAACCATCTTCAGGTTTTTTGTGGATAGTTGTTGTTTATGCATTGTTTTCTTGGTGTTCAGCATTAATATGGATATTACTATACGTGTTTTGATGTCTCAATATGGCAGAATGACCAGTAAACAATGCAAAAATTTGGAGGGGTACTGTACATACAGGTTTTTTTTTTCATGGTTTTCCTGGTGTTTAGCATTACTTTGGACATTCCCATGTGTGTTTTGATGTCTAAATATGGCAGCTTGACGTTAAAAAAGTGCCAAAATTAGGAGGGGTACTGTACATATAGTAGTGTATGGGTGGGGTATTTTTTGGTTTTCATTTTTTTTTTTTTTGCATGGTTATCTTGGTGTTAAAAATTATTTTCAATATTCCTATGTGTGTTTTAATGTCTAAATATGAATGAATGACCAGAAAATACTGCCAAGTAAGCACGGGTACTGCACAAATAGGTTAGGTATAGGTTAGGGGTTGGGCATAGGTAGGGTCTGGGTACAGTACTGGGGATATTCTTCATTATCAGGACATTGCCACTACCCGGATGATGCCTTTGGCTCTATTACGTCAGATAATTGAGGGACTACTGTATATATACAGTAAAACCTTGATATAACAAACTTCAATAGACTGAAATTTGCTTTTATCAGAACTGAGGTGCTACTGCACTAAAATCTTATACCATATACTGTATCAGAAAAAGTGTGATAAAGCTAGAAGCAGTCCAGACTGCCTGACAACTTCTGCTATGTTCATCACATTAAGGTAAATAAAAGACATGTTTATCAGTGTAAAGTACGATATTATTATATACTGTATATTATACCATTTGACGATTGTAGTGAATGTATGATACAGAACAGTACTGCAATGGTAGTGAAAACAGTTTAAAAACTATTGGTGCGATCTGGACTGTCTGATATATTGGAAAAAGTGCAGGTTAGCAGGGGGAAGTCTGGATGTAGCTTTCAATGGAAGTTCACTTTCTTTGGAATAGTTTGGGCCCCGATTAGTCTTATTGTGAGGTTTTACTGCATATATACATATATATATATATATATATATATATATATATACAATTTGAGAGGTGTGAATGACGACAGCAAGAGGGTGGAAGTGGTGAATATGTTCAAGAGTGTGAGATATGCCGTGAAGGCACTGTGTGAAACGAAGATGAAAGGGTGTGCAGTAGAGGAGTGGGAGGGTATGAAATGTGTAAGATCAGGAATGAATGGGCGAGGAAGATGCAAGGAAGGAGTTGCTTTGTTGATGAATGAGGTGTGGCAGAATGGAATGAGAGACTACAAATGTGTCAGTAAGCATTCCACTGCAGCAGGTTAGGTTAGGTTAGGTTAGGTTATGCAGGTTAGGTTGGTTAGGTTAGGTTAGGTTTGGTTAGGTTATCTGGTTGTGCTGTATAGTTTTCTGGTGGTTTTTGATGCAATTTGAGTGATCTTCGCCTTCATTTTCTGTCAGTTACATTAGGTTAGGTTAGGTCTGTTTGGTTAGCTTAACTGGTTGTGCACTATATTTTTTCTGGTGGTTTTTGATGCGATTTGAGTGGTTTTTGCCTTCGTTTTCTGTCAAAAATGCTTTAATTCACCTCATCCAATCACAGTTCATGACAGGAAAAAAGAGGCAAAATGAAGCATTTCTGACAAAAATGAAGGTCAAAATCACTCAACTCTCATCAAATACTACAAGAAAAATATACTGCACAACCTGGAGGGTGTACTGGCAACTTGTAAAAATTTACTGGAATAGTCACTGAGAGGACCAACCAGAACCTGGTCTATGTCACATAACACCTTTAAAAGATGATACTTTACTATAAGCTGGAACTTAATATTTAAAATTGTTTAAATTTTAACTACTGTTTTGGTTTCTCATACATCTGGTTCTCCATTTATCATATTTCACTTCATGGGTGACTGAGTCACTGTGGTACTGCCTCTGCTGCCTAACCTGGAATATAAATGGCTGGCAAGACAAGACTACAAGAGCATTTTTAAATGCTCAATATGCTTCCCCCATCCGTCAATGAAATTCTAAAGTTACAATCTTCGCCCTGAAATGGGATAATCGGGTTAACACTACAGTAACCAAACCAAACCCTGTAAACACTGTCTGCTGGGTTTCCAGGAAAATCGTGACACTGTCAGGCTTCAACAGTGTTAAACCATCTTCTGTTTCTATTATCAACAAATGCATGCTAATCTATGTTCTTCCCATAATCTAAATCTAAATAAACAACTAATCAACATTCATACTACGGTTCTGTATTCTGGACTGAAGTTGTCATAATCAAACCTTATCTTGAAGACTCTAGAAACTACTCCAGAACTATTCACTGAAGAGATGGTACATGCTAACCTAAGGTCTAGCTATTAAGCACATCAAGTTGGTAAATAGGTGGGCGACTTGTTATGTCAATGACGTCGATGTAAACAATGTATTTTGCACTTCATTTAGTCATTTATGAAGGTACAGCAAAGATTTGGAAATTTATAGTTAGCCTCAAGCTTCAATGACGCAGAAGTATCAGGAATATATTCTAATACACTGTATATATTTTACAGCATTATTTAATAAAGTGGTCCTACCTAAAATGGTGTTTGTCAACAATGGTTGCACCTCAGCTATCAGCCAATTCCCCGTCCCGGCACTTCCCCGTCACCATACCATTTTTCTTACCCTTGCTATCATGCATTGTCTTAAAACTTCAGTGTATAACCACCTCTGACTGATTCCAACAAGCTGTTCAACAAAAGGGCCACTGCATCAAGTTTCAGTGCTGTCCTGATGAAAGGTATTGCTAAAATTGGTCTGGTTTTACCTGAAAGAACTGGGCCACTCCTACATTACTAAACTGTGGTTGCACGAAGGTTGATAAAGCATAATAGTGAGGGAGGACTGAGCCTCCTTGGCTGCAGGTAGAGTGACTCTCCAATATGTCTACTTTTAACCATCAACTAAACTGAAAGGGGTTGGGGACGTTCATCAGTTAGAACAAATGAGGGGGGGGGGGAGGAAGGAAGGAATAATAAAGAACTAGCACCAAGCCATAATATGGCTACTGTATATGGCACTAAGGTAAAAAGGAGAGAGTCAAATGATATTAAATGTATGATAAGTGCTGTAAGAAAAGTGATAATATTGGCAACAGAAACAGTGGGCGAGTCATCTAGGAAATCGGTAAGTTGTGGGGGCCGAGGTAGTGAGGTAAGGAAGGGGAATGCTGAGAGGTGTTGGAATGTACGCTGGCAATCAACAAAAAGATGATGGATAGTCATAGGGCAGTTACAGTGCAAGCAGATGGGCTGAGGATCATGGTTCATCAAATAACCATGGGTTTGGCGGGTATGACTCAAGCAAAGACGAGCAAGGATTGTCTCCCATCGATGATTGGGGTGGGTTGATGTGTACCAGGGAGGAACAAAGGGTTTAGCATCACGAAGTATGTCATGAAACAGTTGGTCCCACTGGGATTGCCAACGATCATGGAAGAGGCAGGTTAGAGGGAAACAATCAAAGGCCATTATGGGACGAAGGGGGGACCTAGAAGAGAAAGCAGCAAAGCGTGACAATGAGTTGGCTTGTTCATTACCTGTAATCCATCCCAGTATGGCTAGGTACCCAGCAGAAGCGAAACGACTTTTTTCTAACAGGAAGGAGGAACAGCCAATCCTGAACCTGGGTGATTAGAGGATGAGAAGAAGGCATGATGTGTAAGGAAGTGAGCATGCTGAGAGTATCAGAGAAGATAACAAAGTTGGAGGAAGAGAACCTTGGAAGAGACTTCAGGGCAAAAAGAACAGCATATAGTTCAGCAGTGAGGATACTTGCGATGGAGGGAAGTGTACTGTGGAAGGAGTCAGGGAACACAACAGCAAACCTAACACCATGACAAAATTCAGAGCCAGTAAGGATATGCATGGTAGAAGTGACAGGATATGTGTTCAAGAAAAAGGGAGTGAAAGGTATCTGGGAGAAGAAAAGACTTAGAACAAGGGAGAAGAGAAGGGCAGACCATAGCTGGGGGCAGAGCCGGGGTGGGAAGGAAACTGGAGGTTGTGGAAGAATGGGAGGAAAGGTTAAATCAATAGACTCAAGGGTGGGGACCCGAAGGGGGAATGGAAGGAGATGGGGGACCGATTGAAAAAGTGTTGGAGAAGGCTAGGAGGATGGAGTAACTTATTTGAGGAGAGATGAAGGAGACTTGTATAGGACCTGACAGTGAGAAGAGAACAACGTTAAGAGAGGGGGGGGGGGAAATGCCCAATTCAGCACAAAGACTTGTAGTGGGAGTCGACCGGAAAACACCAAGAGATACACGAAGACTGGTATGATGAACAGAATCTAGCTTTGAAAGAGTGTGAGTGGAGGCAAAAGAATAGACTTGGCAACCGTAATCGAGTTTGGAAAGAATAAAGACGGTGTGAAGACGAAGAAGTGTGACGCAATCATCAACCCATGAAAGATGAGATAGCACTTGCAGCAAACAAAGACGATGAAGGGTAGAAGGCTTGAGGGAAGAGATATGCACATTCCAATTTAACTGAGTCAAATAATCGGCCAAGAAATGTGGTAGAGGATCGCTAGGGAAGAGAGATGCTATATAAGTACTGTACAGAAAAAGCTGTGGTATGGTTCATGAATGAGTAAACATTACCTTACAGGATTTAGAGGCAGAAAAACGAAAACCAAGAGTGGAAGTCCAAGTGGAGGCAGCATCGATGGTGGACTGAAGAAGGGATTGTAGCCAAGGCAGAGCTGAATCTGCATCGTAAATAGCTAAATCATCAACATACAGAGAGACTGAAACAGAAGGTGATAACGAAGAGACAATGCCATTTACAGCTGTAAGAAAAAAGGGTAATACTAAGGATGCAGCCTTGGGGGGAAACCCTCATGGTGAGTAAAAGCACAAAAAAGGTTCGGAGAGAAAGAAAATTTTGAAGAAAAACACCCATGTTACCATGCAGACCAAGGGAGCGAAGGCAACGAATATAATACCTCCAAGCTGTATCGTAGGCTTTTTCTAAATAAAAAAAGATGGCAATGACCGACTGGTGGAGTGAAAAGTTTGAGAAGGGAATCCAAGGTGCTGCATGCTCTTGTCATTCATAATTTCTCTACAGTTTTTGTCTGAACTTTGCTGGTGTATATGCAAATGTACATATTTATCTGTACTGCTTCTATTATCTTCACCCACACTTTTCTTAATCCCAGTCCTCTGTGTTTATAAAATCCTCTCTTCCTTTCGATCACCAACTGTTCTACCCACAAAACATCTTTACAAAGTCATTTTCCTACTCCATCAATGCATCTCTCTCATATTTCTCCACAGATTTACTTCCACTGGATTCGCTCATCGTTCATAATTCCACCATACTCATATAAAGAACCTAATATGAATAATACTTTATGTCTGCACTATATTGGATTTCAGACAGGATACCCTACTGTACATTATTTAATCCCAAGATGCCCTATGGTAGATGAATTAAAATATGCTTGATCTGGGTATAACTGACACTAATTAAAGTACTTATTTCTGAATTTCAATGACTGATAATTTTCATATCTAACCAAAAGCAAGTATCCTGTACAATGCAACCTACACTACATCTGTACATATAAACTCTTTTTACTCTAACTTGTCCTAAAACTGCAATCTCTCCACCCTGAATGCCGAGTTTTAACAACTGATTAACAATGCTAGTCATGGAAAGGATGTGTGGCTGTAGTATTGTCTTTTTCTGTCCACTGATATAAGCTGCAAAAGGATAACTATCTGGGCCAGGTTAGAGTAAAAACAGTATAACAACACCTGATCCTGACCTTTGTGCCATACAGGAACATCCCTAATTCACTTGTTACTCTGATGGGGGTAAGCATAGTCAGGAAGGATGAGAAACACAACATGCACCATCATCAGTATCTAAAATTCATTCTCAGTGGCCTAAATCTTATAAATACATTGCTGGAAGATATGTTATGTACAAATTCTTCGATTCCATAACTGGTTTGTAATAGTTCAGAATACCCAGTGTACAGCACTACAAATACTGACATAAATTATCATAAATCTTGAAATATCAAAATGTGGCAACAACAACAAAACTTTATACAGGTCAGTCTTAGGAGGAAAATAAATAGGTTAGTATCTATTATATAAATTACTGTACTATTTTCTTGATTATGACAAAGCTAGTACTGAATACACCATTGTATACACAATATATAAATATCTGCTCAATGCATCTTTACTAGATAACATTTGCTCCCATACTCCACTAAAACTTTGCTTGCAAGTAAATCTGTTCAGTTGGGAAAGAGATTTGGGGCTGTATTCTCAAAGGGTTTGGTAGCCTCCCTAGAACCTCTTCCTTGTTGCTGTTGTGGCCCCAGGATCATTTAGACATAAATCCAGTGGACAGAAGGCTCAAGCTGCCCTTCTCCTACAGTCCATCCTCCTTTTGGGGGACTGGGAGGGAGTTGTGAGATGTTTACAGTACTTACACTGTCTGGTAATAACTGTGTCACCATATGATAACATCTCTCTCCGGCATCACTTCCTTACTATAATAAAGTATAGTATATTTACCCCTTCACTACAATGATGTATTTTCTGTTTCATTCTTGCAACATTCAGCCAATTTCACCCAGCCCAGGAGAGACTTGCAAAAATGGAAAAGTTATATGTTCTGTACCTTTCATGGACCCTTCCACTAGAAAACATCTCTTCCAAAATCAATAAAATTCCCTAGATGAGGCAAGAATAAACTGAACAAATACATCATCAGACTGAGAGGTCAATAGTTATATATACAGAGTTGCAACTGAGTTTCATGAGTGTAAGCTGATGACATTTGTATCCTACATCACATTTACTTATTCAATATCATATTTTCCGTGAAGTATAATAAAACTTCAACACAATATAGAACTGAATACGTCATCATCACCCGGACTTCCTTTCCCACCCTAAGGCAGGGTGAGAAGTAGCAAAAGTCCAGACAGCCCAAGTTTGCCCAATTCAATGGGCCACACTTCCAATCACTCATCATTCATGCCCCCAGAATCATGGCTCTATCGGATATGCCAAAAACTTCGACCACGTTCTGTAGCTTCACATAAATGTATCCAACAGAGTCAATCCAAACGATGTCACGTTAAAAAGGGGTGCCAAATCCCTGATCATGCACTTCTTCTCACAACATTCATCCAGCCAGCTCGATCTCGTCAGTCCCCTAACCCCATTGACTTCCATACCTCTTCCTCACACACTCATCCATCATATCCCTCCACCTTCTCATTGGCCTACCTCGCCTCCTCCCTCCTTCAAATTTGCTCAGATATATCTTTTTCGCCACTATATGGTTAACCATTCTCTCCACAGGACCATACCATCATAGTACACTCTCTTTGATTCTGATGTCCACAGACTTCCTCATTCCACATCTTTCATGAATCACATTATTTAGTTTCATATCCACTCTCTGTAAAATACAGTAGTTTGTTAAATACAATGCCCTATGCTTAAAAAACATCATAAGTGGGATGGCAAGACCCTAGTTATTTATGGACAACCTTGGACTGCCAACAGTTATTTGATACTGTTAGTCTTCATACCACATTACAGAGTGCTGCCAGCAATGACAGAGAGGCAAGACATGTTACTGTATAACTTTGTCATACGCTTCACAAATAATCAGTAAAAAACTGGAAGCCTGCCTTCCCCTTCAAGACTATGTGGAGAGAGAAAAAAAAAAAGGTGAGGAGGGGGGGGCTGAAGGAAGAAGAAAATTTTACATTGCATCACAATTCACCATCAGTTTTTTTCCACCCTCTCTCATGTACTCCATTCCATCATCTATGTACAGAAAAAGTTACAGTAATTGTGTGTACTGTATCTGTAAAATGAAAGATCCAGTATTTACACTACCTATCCCACAAATATGCTTCCCATGGCACATTATGTACAACAGCAGTTTTTTTCTATAGTAGCTGGAGCAGTTGCATACCTCAAAAGATGGGACACAAACATCACTGCTACTTCAGTGCTGCTACATCTTCAAAACACTAGCAAAAAGAAACGTATGAAACCAATAAACCCTAACATAACAAAAAACCTAGCAGAACTTAATAATTGAAAAAGCTAGCAGGCCTTTAATACATGGTCCAGTGAAGTCAAATACATACAATGTGATAAAAATGTGATCAGTAATATGGAAACAGAAAATACACAATTACAAACTAAACTGATCAGTATTATACATACAGAATATACACAGCCCTGTAAAGAATAAAAAAAAATCTTTCACTGGCTATTACAAGGAAAGATAAGCACATAATTCGTCTATAAAAACCTTGTCCTGAATCCAACCAATATGCAAGAGAAAACACAGCAAAGCAAACTTTAATAAAGGAATGTTATAATTACTCTGGTGCACTAAGATACTATCACCATGAATATTGTCCATAATTATTGTCAAGTTCTTAAAAAAAAAAAAAAAAAAAAAAAAAAAAAAAAAAAAAAGGGAGGGGGGGGGGGGAGAGGGCATTAAATGAAGTGAAATTGTACATGGTAAAGCCAAAGTCTACGTCCATAAAATTACGAAAAATACGCTTATAATTCTATCATCTGGAGGGGGAAAAAAGAATGCAACCAGCTCCATTTCGTCCCCTTCTGGGAGTAGGAATCCATGCCTAGGTTACCATAGTCCTGGGTTTCTAAGGACAGGTGACCTCAATGCCTGTAGTGTTCATGTAAATCACTTGCACTAGGTGAACCTCTACTTACTACCTTTAGAACCAATATAAAAGGCAATACAAAAAGGTATATCCAGTACTGAGGACCCTTATCAATGCTACCGGCATCGAGGACATCGCTGATGGTGCCAGACTCCGTGAAATGGAGTACAGTTTATGCCCCTTGTGAAATTATTTCACCATAAAATCTATAGCAGCCAGAAGCATCCTTGGGAATAGAATCTGGGTGCAGCATGACTCATCCTGACTGGCAAACCAAACAATGCTAGAAGGCCAGATGCCAAAAACAGAGAGGATTAAAAAAAAAATCTTAATGTCCAAAATCCATCCATCCATCACTCACACCTTAACTGCCCCATCAGGAGTAGGGCCTAGAGCTTGGCTACTAAGCCCAGATGCATAATGTAAGAGTGATCAGTCACTCTTCCCTGAACGGCAGTATGTCAGCAATAAACCCTCAACCACCCCGCAGGTTAAACCTTCACATCATCTTTAATTACTAAAACCACTAGCCACCCACTTATTGGTTATGTGATTACCACCCATCAAAGGACATGCAGATACATGAAGGTTCAAAACCACTTTCACAAACATTGAGAGGCACTTGGTTACATTCTATAGTACTATAAAATATCAGAGCCATGTAGTATGGTCATTATTCCAATATACAATCACTAAGTGCTGATTTGTGCGTACAAGCTAAAAATGTCAGTTCTCAGTACTAAGGTGCCCAGCAAATTCTTATGGATTTAGCACTTTCACTGATGCCTCTGTATACAAGTAGGCCTCTGCTGAAATGGAAGTTAAGACACTAATTTTTCACTACTCAGTGACACAGATCCTGCAAGTATGTGCTGAGAGTTTGTCTTTACAGGTTTTCAAATGTTGTTCTGGCCCCAAGTTCATCTGGATGTGGAACTGGAGGAATTCAGGCTTTATTTTCTCTTCTGGTATTCACTATCCTCTTTGCAAAGGACAGGGAAGGAACCAAGGGATGTTTATATAACTAAGATGGAGCTGCCCAGTTATATTTGTGCCACCACATTAAGATGTCCCTTTCCAGCACAATGGGCCTACAACTGAATGCACAATGAAATACCTTGAAGAATGAGGAATGGGATACAGAAAGTCCTCATTTATGGTATATCCCCTTCGTTGACGGTCTTTTCTACTATAAAGGCTGCAGTAAATCCACTATCTATGAAGTTGATTTGTTAGTTTCCCCTAACTTACAGTATCACTTGTATGGAAACAGTCATGATATTCCGAAACACATCACCAGCATAAAACATGCATTTACTGTACAAAATCAGACTGCAACAAGCAATGCATAGAGAAAAGAGTATTTTATTAGGAGGAAATAGCAACTAAAAGTTTAAACTTTACAGTCTGAGTAGTGAGTACATCTGTATATCATTCAACTTTGCAGATCTCTCATAATGAAAGGGCAAGTGAAGGCTATATCTAACCCCTTTAGCTGAAAAGTTTCTCCTAAGCTGAATAAAACTGCTTGGAAAGAGCAGGAGTGAAAGTATGTCATCAGGCTGAGTACAAAAATAAATGCAAAGTGAAGACGATGGGCCAAAAATGTGAAAAGTAACTAAGGCCTGTGCCACACATTAAAAACCAAGGTTTCAAGGAAGAGGACCTTGTGTGGTGTGGAAGAAGAGAGAGAAGATATACAATGGTGAGAGAAAAGGAGGAGGAAGAATGGCATTTGAGAGTGGGAGAGGTATATTAAGATAAAACAGCCCTGCAGGCACTGTCATGACCATCCACTGCGGTGGGGTCCCAGCAGGAAGCAAGATGTCAATGCCATATGATAATAATGGCTAAATCACTGTTGGCCCTCCACATGTATGTTGGGGTTGTTGAAGGGGTCCAACATAGGATCAGTGTCAGATGCACCACGGCCAAAATATGAGAAGACAACCAGTACAGTCACCACTGCCAGCACCACCAACACGACAGCCATCTTCCTCACTCCAGGAGTCAAGCGTTGGTGGTGACGTGATGCTGGACGATTCATCGTTCTGACAAACATAAATGAGGGTTTAGAATTAAAATGTATCAATCAGCCATTGTATCAAAACAATTCGACAAGTTATTATGACCTGAATTACTGTATTGATATGGTACCCTAGTCAAAGACAGCATGGATGCCAATGAGAGGAGTGTATGTGTAAGCAAGATTTTTCACAATTATTATTACTGGTACAAACACTTTTTGATCCTAATCATCATTACTATGTCCAATGTCCTCTGTGGTATACTCCTATTATATCTGTGCATTCACATCATTAAAAGCTCTAGCACTTCCATCATAAAGAATTACTCTAAGTGCAAATTTCACAATTGAATTTTTTCCTCAAACTTCAGCTACCAAAGTCACAGTTAACCTTTGCAAAATTTTTTGATAAAATCACTGGGAAGTTCAGTCATTCAAACTGCCCCTCCCCCAACAATAAAATTTTTTAAATTTTATACAGTATTATGATGACATTTTTTTATTACCCAAGATAAAAGCCACGGCTCAGTGTTATAAGTCCAAGCACTAAACTCACCTCCACCAACGGCTAAACCATTCCACGGCAGACCTGCGCTTGTACTTGTTTTCCCCATCATCCACATCAAGGTGGCTTGGTAGTAAGAGGCGGGTGTCAGAAGACGAGGTCTTGCGTGCAACACTGGACGAGTCAGGGGCTATGGAGGGTGAGGAATGGGAGTGGTGGTGGTGGGGGTCACGATGCTGAGAGTGGGTCAGTGCTGGGTCCTCCATGGCTGTCACTCTTAACCCACTGCTGCCTGTGCTGACTCCTGATACAGACAGGCACCATTTGCAAAGTAGTAAAAAAATAATAATAATAATTAACAATGTCAGGTAATTAATTGCTGACTCCTGGTAAAAAGGGAAAAGACACAAAGAAGTAAATACTGTACCACTGAAATATCAATAACTCAAATTATAATGACTCTTGTTCTTCAGATGGCTAACCAGTAGCAGGTAATTTTTACAACACATATATACCTGTACTACTATTTTCTGTGAAGTACAGTTTAATGCTCATTCATATATTATTTAACGCTTCAAAAGTCTGAGGCTTTTTTTTTTTTAAACAGGAAAAAACTACACAGATTTATAAAGAATACCTCTACCATGTCTACATCCAACTAAGCCTGACACAATAACAATGATGACAAAACAACAAGAACAACACTTTACCATGGGTCTGTGTCCGGGGGTGTGTGTCTGTGGCAGGTGTGAGGGGTCGGGTGGGCGTGACAGAACCTGTGTGGCCTTGGCTGCTATCACTCTCACTCACCACACTGCCATTGGCCAAACTCCAATCAGGTTGACTGGTGCTACTTCTATCATCCTCTATCTGTAAAGAGAAAGCTTTCAGGAAACTAATTTACAACAGTACGTCTACTAATTCCTTCACTACGATAACAACTTCTGAAGCGAATTATCATATATTCTGCCAAATACCAGATATGTTTCTTCTGTTATAAAATTATAAGTCATAACACACTTGGATAAATAAAAGGACATAAGAATAGGGGGACTTGTGAAGCTGCCTACCGCTAGAGGGCGCCACCGTTAACAGATTGTCCACCCCAAATACGTGTTAAATAACCGTGATTTCTCTCTGTTGATATGAGAACCTGTGTGGCAAAATACCATTGTACACTACTGAAGTACTGAAAAAGCTTTATAACAAAAATATAACTGGAGAGAATACATTGCTCTCGTTGTTTTATTTCCTTGAAAATGAAACCCAAATTTTGAAAACCTGGCACTTGTATATATCTTTTCGTCATTTTTCATGAAGCTGCTACAAAGCTGAATTAATTCTTGCTTCCTGAAATGTTCAAAATATGCTGTAATTTTAGCCAAACACTTTTTTGTTTGTGTTAGTCTCTCTTTTGGCGGAAATTTAAATAATAACATATTAAATCATTCTACATCAGCCATGCAAGCTCAGACACAGTCCCTATTCCAAGATCTGATATGACTTATTTGAAAGTGGCGATCGTGCATTTTCCTAGGGGAATAAGTCATGATCAAGTCTTGGAGTGGGGACTGTCACTGCGCTCGGATAGCTGATGTAGAATACTTTAATAAACCATCATTAAATTTCCACCAAAAGAGAGACTGACAAACAAAGCAAGTGCTTGGTTGAAACTACAGTATACCATATACTGAATATTTCAGAAGGCAAGAATTACGGTAACTCAACTTTCAGCAGCTTCATTAAAAATGACGAAAAGAAATATAAAGTTCCAGGTTTTCAAAATTAGGGCATCATTTTCAAGAAAATATAACAATGAGAGCAATGTATTCTCCTTTGTTATAATATTGTTACAAAGCTTTTTCAATACTTCAATTCTGTATGATGGTATTTGTCACAGAGGTTCTCACATCAAAAGGGCAAAATCATGGTAAGTGAACATGTGCCCGGGACAGAGAAGCTGTTAACACTGAGAGACATCTGGTGGCAAACGATTTCCAGAAGTTCATTCATTCATTCATTGCCAGACGCCATGTATCCCAAACAGGGTGGCCAAGGGCTTAGAGTTAATTGTTTTTACAGGGAGGAGCACTAATCCTCCACCAACCCCACTTGACACGTAGGTCCTTCATTTAAAAGCTTCATAGTTCAACAGATTAACAGTGCTCAAAATTCCTAGGGATGGTTGTGGGTTTAGTGCTCACATAGTGTTGCTCAAAGGACAGCAAGTAGTCACTTCTGCCTTAAATGTCTAGACCGAATACCCTAGCCCCATGCCCTTAACCCCTAAAGACCACAGATCTCACGACCTCCCAATCTCCTGAACCGCAAATAGGGGCCAATTTTATAATTTTCACTAAATTTAAATTTTTTTCTTACCAGTTTCAAGAGCTTGAATTTACATACCTGAAAATGTATACATGTATTTCATTCTCATATGACTAATGGTTACCAGAATACTGACTGTCAAAGATAGTAAAAAATAAAAATGGTTACCCCTTGTGTATAGAAAGAGAAAAAAAATTGCAACATAGTGAATTTTGGTCTTACAGATTTGAAGCGCTTGATTATACAGACCAGAAAATGTATATTCACTCTCATATGTTTAATGGTTACTGCACAATTGACTAAAAAAAAAAAAAAAAAAAAAAAAAAACCTTTCTATGAGCAAGAATAGGACATCCTTGACAAGTAAGAGGGAAAAGGAGGTGGAGGGAGTGTGGGGGGGGCATCAGGAGGGGGGGAAAAGGAAGGGAATATGTCTGCCACATACAGCCAATACAGTCTAGAGGGGGTTTGAGGGGGAGTTTGGGTGGGAGGGGACAGAGGGCAGGATCAAATGGGGCAAAGGGAGGTGGAGAGATGGTTAGAGGAGGGAGGGCCCTCACACCTGAGAAGGGAGCTGGATCATGCCTCCTACCACCTGGTCTCTTACTTTCCATTGGCTAAGTATCATTTACATCATAAAAGAGGTGGGGTTACAACTCTCCAGTTTTTTGTGACCTCTCTACGATCGTCAGCCATAGGACTTTATCGTACATTTTCCAAGGCCCACGTCATCAGCCGTGGGACTTTAACCCTTTAACCGCGGGCACTGTTTTGACCCGACTGGCCCCCTCCCCCGCGGGGGTTCCAGCCAAAATGTAAACAAACTTTAAACCTTTATAACTCTGCACAGAATAAATCTAGAGCGAAAAATAAGGTACCATTAGAAAGTACTAACCTTTGGCTTTGCAATGATGTGGGTTTCATGATTTCGTTGACTATCACTGGATGGGTGGTGCCATTAGAAGTGAGCGATATAAAATCACTATTTTTTGCTCACACACCATTACCAAATGCCAACCTCATTCTGATAATAATACTATAAACATATATGAACACTGCACATACGATAAACACCCACTCTGTGTTCACTGAGGCAGGTAAAAGGCACTGTAATTGCCCGCACTTCACTGCCACATCAGCGCTGTTGTCACTCACAAAGCTGGACAGATACTGATGCGTGTTTTGTCAGGGGTGGGGTGGGGGCCCTGGGGGTCGGCTGGAGTGAAAGAACTTAATAGCTACTCTCCCTTGAAACAACTGGTGCACGGAAAAACGCGCGGTATTAAAAATATTCACAAACATTCCAGAATGACACCCGCGGTTTGGTCCAGTTTTTGCAATGTCATTCTGGTATGACACCCGCGGTTAAGGGGTTAAGGGATAAATTCCTGATAGGGTTAAAAAAAAAATGGACTGGTGATACACAGATACATTAACTTGCTAGAGAATTTCATCCTTTTGCAGCCTGTTTCCCATGGCTCAATGGCAAAGTAAGACAGCAGTATAGGCCTATATTCTTTCCACAGCACTTTTTCATGATTTCCATCATAATCTTGTGTTAATATCTTATTAAAGCTCAGCATTCAAGATGGAGAGAATGCAAACTGATACCTAGTAAAAGTGATCAAAGTCTAGTTACCAGAGGAAGACCAAGGCCAGTCCTAGCCCAGGGGTATGGTGCCAGAGCATCCCTGAGACAGTCTGCGACAGGGGACACAAGGTTGGCCGCTGGGAAGACTGGCTGGGAGCAGACTGGACACTTGTAGCCAGCGGGGGCAGTGTTAGCTGGCAGTCGTCCTGCCCACCCCACCAGGCAATCCTTGTGAAACACATCTAAGGATAAAACATGAAGCAATTTAAATACCGTAGTTCAGTACTGGAATGCTGTTGATACAGTAGTTCTCCCCCATTCTTTCCTTGTTTTCTGGACCATACCTCATAATTCTTAGGTGGGGAAAAAAAAAGAAGATTGGAATGATAATGATGATACTGGCATATTTATATACTGTACTGTATTGTATATATCTCATCAGCAGAATGTCATCTCTTTTAGCTTACTGTCTTCTTGCTAAATCCAGATGATTTATTCAGCTGATGGAAGGTATTCTGAATGGAGGGCTTCGAATACAGTTTCATTAACTCTTAAATATAATAAGTCCACCTCACTTTAATATCATCTGGTGGTAGATCTGAGATAATGAACAATGTGTCACTATTTTGAAGGAGTGATGATATAAGAAATAATTGTTACTAACTGGCAAATTTTTTGCATATCTGATGAATATACACTACTGCACAGTTTTATTAATAATGTATCAATGCAACAATGGATATAATATACATAAAAGAATAAAACTGCACAACAAATAGAATTAGACAGAATAACTGAGAACTATTGTGTTATACTGTACTGTATATTAAGACAGCACACATCAGTGCCCCAGTGAATAAAATATACCTGTACCATCAGCTCTATAATAACATCATGTACGTATTCCCAGCACCGTATTCAATAGCTAATGTCTATATATATGCAACTGTATCCTTCAGGAGCTTACCATAACAGACGAGGCGGATGCAGTTGCCCGAAGCTAACTGTTTGTTACAGATGCGGCACACTGGGTTGTATTCGCTATCATCTAACCACTTCAGGTATGACTGAACTATACACTGCAAGGGAAAGAAAAGATTTACATAACAAATAACAAGGAAAGTAAACCACATGCAGATGTGACAAAATGTTAAGAGAAATACTCAGAGATAGTTTTGCCATGTGGACAGGATGGAGATTGTGACTGACTAGGAGTGTGAGTGGGGTGGAAGGGGTGACTGAGGATGAGATGGAAGGATGGTGTAAAAAGATACTATGAGAAGTGGTTGTGAACTGTAAGGGAAAAAAAAAAAAAAAAAAAAATCAGTGATTCTTTACCAAAACAGGCACAGCAATTCAACCTATTTTATAGAAAACTCATGATTTCAAGGTAAGTAATTCTGGTACAAATGCAACAAAGATAGTTCACTGTTGAATTGTGGCTGCAAGAACTGATTGGAAAAAAACAAAATATGCCTATTTTTAGGTAACTAAGAAAGCAGCCAGGTCGCCGGCAGCAGTGTTTACTGACAATCTCTCCGACTGGCCGTGTTATCAACCGTCACTCCAACTGGTCGTGTCAGTGTATCCTGTGTCAGAGCTATGGGAAACATAATGATTTAAAGAAAGCTAACCTAACCAAACCAAACCTAATCCAACCTAAACCTAACCTGCATTTGACAACCAGCTTTCAAATGTAAAAATGTACATTAAGAACGTAAAATATGGCCAGCTACTGGCAGATATCTGTGGAATATTTACACATTATAAATCCCCATTTATAGCTTTCAGAGGCAAGTTTATTAAAAAAAAAAAAAAAAAAAAAAAAAAAACTAGCTGTGGTAATCCACGAAAAATAACATGTAAACTGTGAAGGACTTATTTCAATAGAAGATTGGGAAAGGCCGTGGACTTTTGGTAAAGAATTAATATCAAACAACAAACCGGGTTCTGCATACGTCTAAAACCCTGTCGTAGATAACTACCGGTATAAATATTATTTATACGACGACAAAGTGAAGGTTGATTCCTTGTGTGAAGGACTCAACCTGAAATGTCATGAGAAAATCCAACTTCGATGCACTTTTATCAGACAACTATATTCGACACACTACCGCAATTAATCACCAGTACTTACAGCAGGATGCTCCTCAACCATACAGTGTTCACAGACATTAACCCTGTGTTCAAAACAAAACTGATTAGTGACTTTCTTCTTCGGACATTTACACAGCCCCATCTTCACGGGTTTTGTTATGATTCTGCCACGTCCGGGGTCGCTTACTCTACCAACACAGGGCCACGATACTCGCTGAATGACAGGTGCCTCGCATTATATGATTGAATATTTGTATTAAATTTTATATATACACAAATATAAATCTATGTTTTCATTTTACCTTAAAAAATATTGGTTACTTTTTAAAATGTTGCTTTTCAAGCCATACAGTAATTTCTACTATATGCAGAACGCTAGCCATGTAATACCTGTGTCGAAGAAGACGATTAAGTGGAGCAGGAGTCGGGGAAATATGACTCTTCCTCTTTATGTCAGTGTATGAATGTGGCAACCACACTGCTTGAGTTGTAAGCACGTTTGTTCGTGATGGTGGTGGCGGGGAGGGTTTGACTTGCGGCTTCTCTCCTGGTTCATGATGTATAATACATCAAAGCCTGAAGAACTGTTCAGTGAATCTCTACACTCCACACACATGAAAGTGTCATAAATATGGAATGAACTCTAAGCCCTTGGCCACCCTGTTTGGGATACATGGCGTCTGGCAATGAATGAATGAATGAATGATGTGGCAATCTCTGAGCTACTTTTGGGCCAGTTGGTTAGTGTGTTGGCTTTATAACCTGGTGGATTATCATGCTTCCCTATATAAATTTTCTCTCTTCGTACAACTATCATGTAATAATGAAGAAATGAATTACCCGAGCTATACCTTGATCAATCAAATAGCCCCGCTAGGTGACGGGAAAGAGCTACCTCTCCCAGCAGGGCAGTTACCTGGGCAGGGCGCGAACTCTCGACCCTTTGCTCTTGAGTCAGGCACTCTACCACTGAGCCACCTTGCCCCCAACTATTATGTAAAAACATTTCATTCATCATATTCAATTGTCACAGTTGGCAGGGGTGTGGTGGCAAAGTTTACATGTGGTTGTTCATTCATTCATTGCCAGACGCCATGTATACCAAACAGGGTGGCCAAGGGCTTAAAGTTAATTGTTTTACAGGGAGGGGCACTAATCCTCCACCAACCCCATTTGACACGTAGGGAGAACGTTATGCCAACAGCATCTGGTGTTCCCAGGCGGTCACCCATCCAAGTACTAACCAGACCCAACGTTGCTTACCTTGCTTAAAATCATGAACTGAAGAAAAAGCAAACTGACATGACACAGTGATAGGTAATCCTCACCTTCACAATGTGGTTGTACCTTGAATTAGTTGTCTGCCCTGGTACGCTGGCACATATTATGTTCTTATTATCAGTGTAATCACCACTTCCGACAATAGTACCGGTCCTAACATCTATCTATTGCCAGAAGCCTTAATCACGTAAGAAGTGGCCACAAACAAACAACCTCCATGCCTTCCGGTCCCTGCCATTTCACTCCCCTGCTCCCAGTTCACACCCCCCTCTCATAAACCTCTCCACTCCATCCTTCCATCTCATCGTTGATCTCCCATCCCTCTCCCCCCCTCCACCTCATTCACATACATTCTCCTCATTAGTCTCTTGCTCTCCACCCTCTCCACATGGCCAATCCACCTCAATGTATTTTTCCTGATGCTTTCCATCACATTCACATCGACACCACAACACTCCTTCACTTCCTCATTTGTCATGTAACTCCACATGCTCCACTCAAATAGTTGATTTCCACTGCTTTCACTCTTGACTTGTGTCCTTCCAACAAGGTCCAAGCTGCATTTCCATACGTTGGTATCACAATGCTGTCATACAGTGACTTTTTTACTTCCATGTTCACTTTCCTGTTTCTTATCACTGTTTTCAAAGAACTGGCAACCTTTCTTCCTTGGTGTATCCCTTAACTTCCGTCTTTGCTCTTCACACTACCCAAGTGCTTAAAATGCACTCACATTTTCCAGTTCATCATCTTTGAGCCTCACTGTACATCCAGTGACTTCATTTCTCTTAATGACCATAACTTTACTCTTCCCTACATTCATCTTTCGATACCGTTTCTTACACACATATCCAAACTCATTTACCACAGCCCTGCGGTTCCCCTTCGTCTTCACTTCACAATACAGTATCATCTGCAAACAACAGTACAGGGAGTTTCCAAACACTGCTCTTGCTCATTAGGGATGCTCCAATCCAGTGCCCTACCTTGTATCTCTTTTTATAACCCCATCCATAAACAGATTGATGAACCATGGAGACAAGACACATCCCCATTTCAATCCATCAAATAAAAAAATTCACTTAATTCACCGTTTACATGCGCTGCAGCCTTAGCCCCCTCATACATATTCTTCATGGCATTCAACAACTTCCCACATACTCCATACAGAGGGTGGTGCAGAAGTAATAGGGCAACCAGCAGATAAACCCAGGTCGGTTGAGGAACTGAAACTAATAACTGTTAATGCCTGCTCACAAATTACAGCGCCTTTATGTCGCTAGGTGTGCTAGTCCACGGAGAAAAGACTAGAAAAATGCACTGAGGTGGAAGGTGGGCATTTTGAACAACTGTTGTAATTACCTTCTGCCCCATTATACCCTGTGTTCTTAATATTTTCCACATTCCTTATCTATCCACCCTGTCATATGCATTCTCCAAATCCATGAAGGCCACATGCAACTTTTTTCCCTTCTGTAGAAGCTTTTCCACTAAAGACCTATGAATGAATATCTGAGCTATGCAACCTCTTCCTTTCCTAACATGCATTCAGATGGTATTTGGTACAGCAAACCCTGAAAATATATTTTTTAAAAACCCTGGTCTGAAGTCAAATCTTTCATCATCATCTGCAAAAACCTTGCTTCCTCCTGGAAACCTCTAACAAGGAATGTTTGTAAAATAAATGCTTCCAGGAACAGGCTACTTTCCTTTTACATCTCTCACTCACTCTTCATCTTCCTCACTTTCCCTTATTAATATAGTTCTTTTTTTTTTTTCTTTTTTTTCATAGTTCTCCTTTTCCAACATTACCCTCATCATGCTTTCCAAGACCTTCTCTGGCACCCAATCAAGACATACCAAATGACACCATGCTTCCTCTACAGAAATCCCCATACTGAGTTTGGCCATGGTACAGCTGATGTTTTCTATGGACTGGAAATTAAACCAAATGCCAAACCAACTTATTACTTACCAACAGCTACTGAAAACTCTTGAGAATGACATCATGTCATGAATCCATAAATCTCAGCATTACCTTTTATCCACCCAACAATGCCACACGTTACACTTATAACTCTATCATCCATACCAAAATTTTAACATGGGGATGCAGTGGCTCAATCGATAGAGAGGTGGCCTGCGTCCCAACGGACCGGGGTTTAAATCCCGCTAGGGCAGGAAACAGTTTAAGGATTTGAATTTCATAAAAGTCAGACTTTACTGATCTACCAGAAGACCCGCCAACATGTCGTAAAAATACCCCCACTAATACCAATACACCAGTCCTGTATAAGACAGCCCTAGCATATATTCAATAAGGATGGTGGGTGTTAGCGCCGAAGTGGTGACATGTAGAGATGTGCGGTACGTAGGAGGACTACTGGGCCTTGAAAACAGGCTGTGAAGCCTATGCCCAGAGTTGGAAAAAAAAAAAAAAAAAAAAAAAAAAAAAAAATTCCCTCCTTTCCATCTGCCCCTGCAACTGCCCTGAAAAGCATTACCTTCGATGTGCAACTTTAATAAAATCCCTTGATGTGTTAGTGACTCCATCCTTTGTTTCCAGAATTTGTTTGTGATGTATTAGCATGACAACCTACAAGATATTACACTGCCTTTAACATGGCCCAGATTTTCATAATAGGCAGTTTCTTTCATATAGCTCTGCGGACATAAAAAGATAATACAACAGGTCTACAATCTTCCCACACTACTTCTTGACTAGCATTGTATTCTAGTATTAGAGTAATCTAATGTCACAGCTCAGCATTCAAGGTAGAGAGATAGCAATTTCAGGCCATTAGAGTATAATGGGTTTCTGCCCTTTCCTCTCCTACATCTTCCTTTCCATCCATCCTCTTCTGTCTTTCTTTCCTTCATTCTTTCATCTTTCTTCTGCCTGCGGGCGACTTTACACTCCCTTTTGTGTCTTCCTTTCCTTCATTCATTCCTCTTCCTACTGCCTGTGGGTGACTCTACACTGACAAGCCAAATGGTTTCCTGTACACCAGGAAACCATTTACTATGCTGGGTGGTAACCATATAACCAAATTTTGGCTCCTGGTGGTTTAGTGGGTAATAAAGGTGCTCCAATTGGATTGAGCTGGTGAAGGTTTATATCCAAGGGGTGGTTGGGGTTTATTGCTCACGTAATGCCAGTCAGAGATGAGTGAGGCTGGTCACTCTCATCTTAAATGCCAGGACCAACTTTTTTGGTCCCGGGCTCCTACGCTCCTCATGGGGCAAGGTAGGATTAGATGATGGATGGATGGACAGAGTAAAATGGGCATACTGAATTTCTCTTGTATAAAATAATCCAGTTTTATCCAAATATACGTTCTGTCATAGTTAAGCCACTGTTGTCACTTATCATACAAAACGAATCAGACCTTATACATAAACTCCTCATGAAATGATAAATGAAAGCTCTCATACAAATCTTGAATTATATTAACACAATTTTTCATTCAAATCCAAGTCAAATATACCTTCTACTTAAAACACACACACACACACACACATACACACACACACACACACACACACACACACACACACACACACACACAGCACAATACCATTATAAAGATCAATATATATATACAAATCATGACTTGATACAAATCTTACTCTGATGCATCAGTATGAAAATATCAGTACAATGTAACACAGTGTTTTCAGTATAACCCTCCAAAAAGTCATAAGGTTGAAACACTGCACCATAAATGATGAGGGTTAGGTACGGTACATGTCAATATTTACAAAACTAAGCCAATATATTACTCTCTCCTATGATGATTTTAAAATCGTTCTTGCTAATTCTAGATGGTGTTATTCACATTAGGAAAACCCTGTAATAGTAAAATAATGTGTGTATGTGTGTGTGTGTGTGTGTGTGTGTGTGTAATTCACCAGGTCGGTCAGGATCACTTGATGGTCGTGATCGTCAGCTTTTACCCTCCCAGAAGGGGGCTGAGAGCTCATATAGTCCGATCTAAGGGCAAGGCTGTGACCTTCACACTCACACACACCCGTCCCCTTGCTCCAGGGGGACAGTAACCACCCACTTCGTCAGTGAAACTTTTCGCATCCTGAGTGAGGCACAAACTCCCGTCTACCAGATGGCAAGCGAGAACGCTACCACTGTGGGTGTACTTACCTAATTGTATTTACCTTATTGTGATATACAGGAAATGAGCTACACTCTTGGGGTCCAGTCTCTGTTTCTCAGTAAGTCAAATTTAGCTTTAAACTTGTTTAAGTTTTTAGACTGGACGATCTCTTTGTCCAGGCTATTCCACAGGTCTATACATCTATAAGGAAAACTATATTTCTTGATATCCTTCAAGCAGCTTGGTGTCTTAGTTTCATTCCGTGTCCTCTTATTGCTCTCTTATCCCATAAAAACAGATCTTCTCTGTCAATTTTATCTACTCCCATCATGGTCCTGAACACTACAATCATGTCTCCTCTCTTTCTCCTTTCTTCTAAGGAAGGCAAATCCAGCTTTTCCAGCCTCTCTCTGTATGGCAGATCTGCCAGACTGGGGACCATTTTGGTTGCTGTTTTTTGTATTCTCTCAATCTTGTTTTTATCTTTCTTTTTGTGTGGGGAACACACTAATGCTGCATATTCTATCCTGGGGCGAATCATGGCCACTATCAATTTTTTCATCATCTCCTCCCCAAATATATATATATATATATATGTGTGTGTGTGTGTGTGTGTGTGTGTGTGTGTGTGAACTGAATGAAAACCACCTAAAATTAGCAAGAGCCAAGATAAAAAGTTCTGTCATTGAGCTGATTGGTTTAAAAAGTTAGGCTCCTTTAACCCTGATTCAATGATGTGCTTGGTATGTTATTCTTCCTGTCTCCAATAGATTTTATTTAGTTTAGGACAAACTTTTCTGACTGAAGGGGTAAGATTTAACCTTCATTAACCCCTTCGGTATGAGAAAGGCCTTTTCCAAATTAACCCCTACCCGCCGGGTGTCGGTTGGGACTGACGTAAACTTGGTGGACAAACGTCACCAGGTGACGGTAGGAACCACAACTGTTTTTGTGCCATAGTTTTAAGTGGCCATCACATGACCTTGTCACCAAAGGGTATGGAGAGACACTCGCCACCTCACACAAGCATACCTCAGTCTTCTCTGTGACTTGGCCAGGTGCTGAACAATGTTTTCTGAGACTTTTTGTCTAATTCCATTCCCCCCTCATGCGGACCCCTTGCCTCATCCACCCCTGCCAAGCCTCTTTCCAAGGATACTATGAAAAGGCTAAGTGACAGTTCCTTAGGGTGTGCCTTGGACACCAATGTGCCTAGTTTATCTAGTTGTGAAGTTATCACGTTGAGAGCGAAGCCAAAGTTGGGGCTGAGCACATAAGCACGAAGACATCCTGCTTCAAGTGGCAAAAGCTAGTCATCTTCTTCACGTCTTTACTCATCGAAAAGAGCACCTGCTTTCATTCGCAAGAAGAAGAGTTGATAAATAATATGGTCTTTAATTTTCCCTAACTGCTACATTTTCCCAGATATGAAGATTTGAAATAAGGCTATTTTGGGAAATATTGCCGTACTGAGAGGGCAGCCACGGCTAAAATATGCTGGCCCGTAGGGGTTAAATAAAATCATCTGGAGGTAAGGAGAATGAACTAAAAATTACATCACTGGATTCAAAGGGTTAGGTCATATATCTGGATGATTACTATAAATAAATAACACTCTAATTATCAAGATTATACGTTAAACACAATACTGCAGTAAAATGTGTCTGGTAATGAAGATACTATTGAATACTGCCATGAAAATATTCCACAGTAAGAGAGTGACTTTGCTGCCTTACCAAATCTGAGTCAGTCACAAATATAACAAAAAACTTAACTCTAATATCAGTCACGATAATATTTTAAAATATAATAGAATTACTGGATAAGGTACAGTGCTTGCAAGCTGCTGCTGGACCCAAATTCTTTGCTCTAACTCTCCACTTCTACTGTATTGGTGTCTTGTTTTAATATATTGCATTTTCTTTCTGTCTTCACAGTACATATTTCTAAAAACTTCAACTTCTCTTTGCTTACTCTTGATGACTTTTCCTAACTCCTAAATTACCTTTTCTCCCTTAGCCATGTATTTATATTTGCAGTCTGGCTACTGGCAATTAGTAACTCCATCTCAATGCTTCCATCAATTAGCTAATACAAAGCCCTGAGCATCCTTAACACACTCCTTTGACTAAGGTTTTTAACTTCTCTTTTTTATCACATGCATCTGGTTGGCTTAGGATTTATATAGAATTATTCTTGTATGCTGTTTGCATTTCAAAGAACTGACATTTTTAAGTTTCTCATATTCTCCCTTTTGTGCATTTCTTAACCCCTTGAATCTGGTAACCATTTTTGTGGTTCATTTTTGCTATCTCCAATTTATTTTATTTAGCTTAAGGGAGATGTAGTGTAGTGAAGAGGTACATGAATACCTCATCTGACTTCTCCCAATGGAAAGTCTCTACTAAGCTGAATACAATAACCTGGAGACAGCATGAATATGATATACAAGATGTCACCATAATGAGGGAGTTACTCATTACTAATTTTCTCCTCACTCCTCTTCAGTTTCATCCCAGTTTCCTCTACTTATGTTTCTTGCTGGAGTAGTACTGGTGGTCTGTGTGGTACCTGTGATCAGGCTGGTATTTACGGTCTCGGTTCGTGTGGTACTGGTGGTCTGACTCCTTGCGTTCGCTGTTGTGGTACTGGTGGTCACTATGTTGTGGAACATGCTGTGACTGATGGTGTTTATTGTTGTGGTACTGGTGGTCATTGTGTTGCTGCGTGTGGTGGTGGTGGTGGTGATGGTGGTGTTTTCTGTCACTGCTATGGTACTGGTGATCTGAGTGGTGAGGATGCTGTGAATTGCTACTGCTATATCTCTGCACTGAAGATGATGATTGATGTCTGTGCTGCTGCTGCTGCTGCTGCTGCTGCTGCTGCTGCTTTTGTTGATTTGGCTGGGGAGTTTTCTGCTTGTGATGTGAGTGAGATTTTAGCTGTGGTACACCACCACCCGTGGCAACTTTGGGTTGTGTTCCCGTTGTGGATGAACGTTGCTGTACTTTCTGGTGACTGCTGTGGTACTGATGATCTGTGTTACTCTGGTGGTAGTGCTGTGACTGCTGCAACTTCTCCGCCAATGCGTGATCATAGGTAGAGTGCAGCATTAGACCCAGCACCCCTGCACGGTTGGTCATGGCTTGTCGTACTGTACGTTCTTGCTCTAGCAACTCATCCAGCTTCAACCACTGCAAATAAGGCCCAGTATCACACAAATGCATTCAGTCCAGTGGGACCATTCTAGAGGAGCCTAGGGTAAAAACCTATGATGTTACACAAGAGATACCTAGACACTAATTTGAGGAACATATCAGAAATTAATCTACTTGCAATGTATCCTGAGCATAATGTTCCTGATCTAGTAAAAATAAATAAATACATAAATAAATAAATAAATAAAAGATAAATAAAAAATGAATAAATAAAAGATAAATAAAAAATAAATAAATACATAAAATCCATCATGCACAGTAGAAGCCCAATGCAAGTTGTTGTTGATCAACCCATCTGTCTGGCTGAGCAGATCAAACAACAACAGGCAAGCAACTGCTCCTGCAAGGCTGTCTTGTGCACTGAACCGATGTTCCCTTGCAGCTGACAGTGTGTTGCTACAGCGAGGCACAGGGATAAGCGTAGGAGTTTGGTTCCTGGGTGGATGCTGCATTTTGCATCTCTCCCCAGTTAACAGGGGCACCACAGTAAGCTCCATTTCACCCTGTGATCTAGTTATATTGTTATCACCTAGTGCTGAAAATGGTTTTCTGGGATACAGGAAATCATTAGACCTGTCGTTCCACTCCACAGCCACATGAAGTGGTAAAAAGAGAAGTAAAACTGACAGGAAGGAGGAGGAGAAGTAGGAAGAAAGGTGGACAGACAGAAATGCAAAGATAGAGGTGAAGGAAGAAGTAAGCAGCACTACATCAAGTGAGTGGATGATGGTCACCACCATCTACTACTACAAGTAAACTTGCTGTGCGAAGATCAGTATACAAAACCTTGAATATCAGTCCTTACATGCTGGACTTGAAATCAAATTATTTTAATCCAAAGAATTTAACAGTATACCTAATCTTAAATTGTGTTAAAGTTGCCATCGAAGTGCTTTAAAGATACTGTTTTTGCTGCTGCTGCTCATGCTTCAGTTACTTTTGGTGTACCCAAGTATAAGAGATAAAGAACCATAAAAAACATGACTAATTACTGCACAGCACAGTACATCTAATTATATGACATGAACAACTACAAATAAGGCCTCAGCAAAATTACACAGTATATACTAAGTTTCTAATACCTAATGCAAACTGTGATCAATGAAAATAAATCAGGGATGAATAAATGCTACTGCACATTCAGAGATTAATAAGAGAGAGTAAGAAGAGAGTGGATGAAGAATTTTGGAAGGAATTTGAGTGTAAAGTGGAGCAAATGTAAGGAAATGTTCTGGAAAGAGGTAAAGAGAGTTAGACACGGTGATAAAGATGTTAGCAGGAGACTGAAAGATAAAAATGGTAGATTGATAGCAGAGAGGAGAGAAAAAGTTAGCTGATGAAGAGAACACTTTAAGGATTTGCTGAATAATGAAAATGAAAGTACAGTGGGGCACCAATTTTCGCGCCTAACTGGGTCCAAAAATAATGCGCGAAAGTGGAATTAGCGAAAGTTGGGGCATTGTCTTTATGGCAAAAAGGCTAATTGGTTCCCGGTTATCCTAAAGTAACATCAGATTTTCATTTTCACTTGCAATACAGTACATCAAATCACTATTGTACATTGCATTGTGAGATACAAACAATAAAAACTGTACAGTACACATTATATGAGGAGAAACATACCACAGAGACCAGGTTGAGGTGTTTAATGGATGTTGGGGGTAAGTATCCGAGGCACGTGGCAGGCTTGTTTAGCCACGCCAGACGTATTGGTGCCACCTCTTGCTGCCTCGCTACCACTCTCTCTCACTGTTTTTTGCGCCCTTGTCCACGTGCTCAACTATCTTCCTTTTCATTTCATTATTATACTGCCGTTTCTTCACTCCAACACGATACTCTCTTTTAGCCTTGGCCTTTCCTCCCGACTTTGAATGTCCCGGCCTCTTTTTATCACCACCACTGCCTCCCGGCCCTCCCCCCACACCACCAGGCTCTCCCCCCACACCACCAGGCCCTTTCCCCACACTACCAGGTATAGTAGAGGCCATTGAACCGTGAGAATCCAACACAATGGAGCTAGCACGCTCGTACACAATGGCGGGAATGGGTGGACAGAGTGTTGACATGACGTCATTCAAGATGGCGGTGGGTTGCGGGCGGGCGGTGCAGGAAATTCAAAGTTCAATATATTGTCCCAAACCCAAAATTTGTGCGCGAAAATCGATTTTTTTCAAGCGAAAGTGGAAGTTAGGGAATATTTGGTGCATGCCGCGAAAGTGGATTCCGCGAATCCTGCTGTAGCGAAAGTTGGTGCACTACTGTAATGCGAGTATAAGTGGCTGGGGAATGGCTGGGAGATGGAGGGATGTGAGAGGAGAGGAAGAATTCAGCAGGATGGAAGTTGTGGAAGAAAGTCAAAATGGGGAAAGCCCCAGGAATTGATGGAGTGTGTGGCGAAATGCTGAAGCATGAGGGAGAGACAGTAGTAGAATGGATGTGGAAGAAGTGCAAATTGGCCTGGGAGGAAGGCAGAGTCCCAGAAGAATGGAAATCAGGTATAATTATTCCCCTCTACAAAGGAAAATGGGAAAAAACAGTGTGTGGTGATCAAAGGGGAATTTGTCTTCTCAGTGTAACAGGAAAAGCATATGGTAGGATACTCATTGACAGAGTTAGGGAAATAACAGGAAATAGTTGGAGAAGAACAGGGAGGTTTTAGGAAGGGAAGAGGTTGTGTAGATCAGATTTTCCTTATGAGGTCTTTAGTGGAAACGTTTCTAGAGAAAGGAAAGAGGTTGTACGCAGCCTTTGTGGATTTGGAGAAAGCATATAACAGGGTGGATAGACAAGGAATGTGGAAAGTGTTTAAGAATATATGGAGTAAATGAGAAACTGTTGAATGCCGTGTAAGTGTATGTATGTGGGTGCTAAGGCTGCAGTGCATGTGGATGTTAACTGAGTGAAATTTTCTATTTGAAGGTTGGATTGAAACTGGGATGTGTCATGTCTCCATGGTTGTTCAATCTGTATACAGATGGGATTATAAAACAGATACAAGGTAGGGCAGTGGATGTTGGCACAGCCCTAATGAGAGAGTGCAGTGTCTGGAAACTCCCTGTACTGTTGTTTGCAGATGATACTGTACTGTGTTGTTAAGCGAAGACGAAGGGAAGCTGCAAGGCTTGGTGAATGAGTTCAGGAGAGGGTGTAAGAAATGGAATCTAGAAGTGAATGTAGGGAAGAGTAAAGTTATGGTCTTCAAGAGAAATGAAGTCACTGAATGTACAGTGAGGTTGGATGAGGAAGAAATGGAAAATGTGAGTGCATTTAAGTACTTGGGTAGTGTGATGAGTAAGGATGGAAGTTTAGAGGATGAGGTGTCTGAAAAGGTACATTCATTCATTCATTCATCATCTAATCCAGTGTTTCCCCATGAGAAGCATAGAAGCCCAGGGCAAGGCAAGTTGGTCCTGACACTTAAGATGAGATTGACCAGCCTCACTCATCCCTGAATAGCATTATGTGAGCAATCTATCCCGACCACCCCATGGATATAAACCTGCACCGACTCAAGCCAACTGGAGAGCCTTAATTACTAAACCACCAGGTGCCATAATCTGGTTACATGGTTACCAACCAGAGTAGTAAATGGTTTCCTGGTATACAGGAAACCACTTGGCTTGCCACTCATTGTAAAGTCACCCGCAGACAGATGGAAGAGAAAAACATGAAGGAAAGAGAGACAAGGAAGGAAATATGGAAGGAAGAGAGGAAAGGACAGGCATCTGAGAGCAGCACTACATTGAGTGAGTAGATGAAAGGGTACAACAGAGATGAAAGCTTGCTATTTCTTTGAAAGCAGTGATAAGAAATAGGGAAGTGAGTCACTGCATGACTGTATTGTGATACCTATTCATGGAAGTAAAAAAGTCACTGCATGACTGTATTGTGACCCCAGCTCTAATGCATGGAAGTGAAGCTTGGACCTTGTTGGAGGAACACAAGTCAAGAGTGAGAGCAGTGGAAATAAGCTATTTGAGAGGAGCATGTGGAGTCACATGGAGAGAGAAGATTGACAAATGAAGAAGTGAAGGTGCATTGTGGTATGGAAGTGGATGTGATAGTGTTAGGAGAAATACACTGAGGTGGTTTGGCCATATGGAGAGGATGGAGAGTGAGAGACTGGCGAGGAGAGTGTATGCGAGTGAGGTGGAAGCCAAGGATGACATGGATGGATGGAGTGGAGAGGTATATGAATGAGGGGACTTTGAGATGGAACCAGGGCAGTGAAATGGCTGGAGATGAGACAGGGCGACATGAGGCGATTTGTTTGTGGCCACCCCTTACAGGATTAAGGCATCTGGCAATAGACAGATAGATATACAATCAAAGTTCAACCCTACAAGTAGTTTATAGCATCTTGTATACAATCAACTAGCAAAGGGATATCAGCTTTGGAATTCAGAGGTAGCTAATTCTCTTGTCGAATAAGATTCTGCAAAACTTCTTCCTCAATTTTTTTTTTATCTATTCATCCATCCATCCATCATCCAATCCTATGTTTCCCCATGAGAAGCAGAGGAGCTCAGGGTTAGGCAAGTTGCTCCTGGCATTTAAGACGAGAGTGAACAGCCTCACTCATCCCTGAGTGGCATTACGTGAGCAATAAACCCCATCCACTCCTTGGATATACACCTACATGGGCTCAATCCGATTGGAGTGCTTTAATTACCCACTAAACCACCAGGTGCCATAATCTGGTTATATGGTTACCCAGAGCAGTAAATGGCTTCCTGGTGTGCAGGAAATCACAGGGCATGTCACTCAGTATTGAGTCACCCATAGGCTGAAGGAAGGAGAAACAATGAAGGAAAGAAAGACAGAAGAGGAAGGAAGGACAAGAGGAAAGGGCAGATACCCGCAGCAGCACTACATCGAGTGAGTGGATGATGAAAGCCCCCACCTTATACCTTCATATTCTCTTATAGCTATGCACTGATGAAAATAATATCAATAAAAATAAAATTACAAAAGAAACATTCAAAGAAATAAAGGTGTAATACGATACGAAAAGTAAATTGAATGAGAAGTGTTACATCCTTTGTGCAAACCAGAATATGGCCCCAAATCATTATATACCCATCCACTACAAAGAAACTGATACAGCTGGAGTCTCACCTGTCTGACTCTTTCCATATCTATCTCTGCTCTCCTTAACTTCTCCCAGCAGTAATGACGTAAACACTTCTTCTTGGGTGCACGGCAGATCTCGCCCGTCTCATCAAAAACATTGGTGGTTATTGGTGCACCACAGACCTGATTTAAGTGAGATGGAAAGATATGAGTAGTAAGAGAATCTTAAGTTCTGGGTCATTCCGTGATAATGTCAACCTTTGGTGTCAATCTCAAAATAGATACAAAATATAAAACATTTACAGTGCATCATTTTAAAGCTTAAACATTGAATTATATGAATCTGGACAGAAAAAATTTCTATACTGTTTACTGAGAGTGAGGCATTAAAAAATGTCATACCATGTCTATCTATCTATCTATAGCCTGACGCCCTAATCCCGCAAAGGGTGGCCGCAGACAAAACGCCTCCAAGTCGCTCTGTCATCCACCATTTGACTACCCTCCCCCCAACT
Organism: Coenobita brevimanus; assembly: GCF_032717465.1. Classification (NCBI taxonomy): domain Eukaryota; kingdom Metazoa; phylum Arthropoda; class Malacostraca; order Decapoda; family Coenobitidae; genus Coenobita; species Coenobita brevimanus. The sequence continues at coordinate 39,682,929 of NC_136998.1, read as the reverse complement.
CACCTCCCCTCCCTCAAATATTTCTCAACTCCATTCCTCCACCTCATCCTCGGTGTACCCCTCCTTCTCCCTCCCTCCACCTCACCTACATACACCCTCTTAGTTAGTGTTTCATTCTCCATTCTCTCCACATGTCCAACCCACCTCAGTGTATTTCTCCTAATCTTCTCAACCACATCCACATCCACCCCACAGCGTTCCTTCACTTCTTCATTCGTCAACCTGTCCCTCCATGTTACTCCACATGCTCCTCTCAAGTAACTCATTTCCACTGCTCTCACACTTGACTTGTTCCCCTCTTGCAAGGTCCATGCCTCACTTCCATACGTCAGGGTAGGGATCACAATACTATCATGCAGTGACTTCTTAACTTCCATACTCACCTCCCTATTTGTCATCGCTGCTTTCACTGAACCAACAACCTTCCTTCCCTGCTGTACCCTTTCACGCACTTCATCCCCCAAAGTTCCATCCTTACTCATCATACTACGCAAGTACTTGAATGCACTCACACTCTCCATATCCTCACCATCCAACCTCACTGTACATTCTGTGACTTCATTCCTCTCAAACACCATAACTTTACTTTTGTTTACATTAACTTTCAGCTTCCTCCTCCTACACACTGTTCCAAATTCATTCACCAAACCTTGCAACTCCCACTCATCTTCACTCAACAATACTGTATCATCAGCAAACACTAACACTGGAATCTTCCAAATCTCACCCTCATTCATTAGAGCCACCCCCACATCCACTGCCCTACCCTGCACCTCCTTTACAACCCCATCCATATATATACTAAACAGCCATGGAGACATCACACAACCCTGTTTCAGTCCCACACTGAGATCAAAGACCTCATTCAGATCACCATCCACTCGCACCGTAGCCCTAGCTCCTTCGTACATACTCTTCACAGCATTCAACAATTTCCCATCCACTCCATATATTCTTAATACCGTCCACATACCTTGCCTATCTATTCTGTTATAAGCTTTCTCCAAGTCCATGAAGGCAGCATACACTTTCCTTCCCTTCTCTAGATACTTCTCCACTAACCATCTTAGAACAAATATTTGATCTACACACCCTTTTCCCTTCCTAAATCCCCATTGTTCTTCTCCAACTAGCTCCTCTGTTATATGCCTAACCCTATCAATGAGTATTCTACCATATGAGGCGCTCCGAGTCAGAGGGGCGACTGTGCATTTTGCTTATTTGCTTTGACATTGAATTACCAAACTGTAATATACTGTACTTTAAACGTGTCATGTTTACCACAGTTTTAATCATCTTGGCTAGCACTTTCAAGATAAACAATAAAATGGATATATGTATAATTTTACCACTGTATATTTAGCCAAGTCGAAATTTAACAATGAATTACTGAAAATAAGCAAAATGCATGGTCGCCCCTCTGGCTCGGAGCACCTCATATATTTTACCAGTCACACTAAGAAGGCAAATACCCCTATGGTTACCACATACTTCACTCTCCCCTTTTCCTTTATATAAAGAAACAATTATACCTGATTTCCAATCTCTGGAATCTTTCCCTCTTCCCAAGCCAATCTGCACAACTTCCATATCCACTCAACAACAATCTCACCTCCATACTTCAGCATTTCACTACACACTCCATCAATTCCTGGGGCCTTTCCCAACTTGATCTTCTTCATTGCTTCCACTACTTCAGTCCTACTGATCTATTCCTCCCTACTCTCATCTCTTCTCCCAGCCATTCCCCACCCAGTTATACTCACATTGCTGTCACACTCTACATTCAACAAATCCCATTTCTCTCTCTTCTCCACCAACAATCTATTATTCCTATCTTTCACTCCCCTACTATTTCCCCTTTCACACTGCCTTACTTTCTTCAAATCCTTCCAAAACAATTTCTTACTCTCCCTCCATTTCACACTCAGATTCCTCCCAAACTCTTCATCCACTTTCTTTTTATTCTCCTTCACCAGTCTCTTAACCTCCCTTCTCCTACTCACATACACCTCTCTCTTCTCTCTCTCATCTTCTCCCTTACCTCTACTCGCTAACCATTCACTATATGCCTTCTTCTTTTGTTCCACAGCTCGTTTCACCTCATCATTCCACCATGCTGTCCCTTGCACACCCTTGCATCTCCTCCTCACTCCACAAACCACTTCACATGCTGCGCCTATCTCTTCTGCAAATATCTTACATACGTCTTCCACCCCTTCCATCTGCTCTAGCTCATACCTTCCCAATCTTTCTTCCACTATGCTCTCATACTCTGCCATTTTCTCACTATCTTGCAAATTCTCCACTCTTCTCACAGGAGCTGTTTCCTCCTGTCTTCCCCTTCGTCTCCTCAACCCTTTTCTTTGCAGCTTTACCTTGGCCATCACCAAGTGATGGTCCGAGACTCCATTCCCCCACCCTCTCCACACTCTTGCATCCAACACTTGTCTTCTCATTCACTCATCCACACACATGTAGTCTATCATTGCCTTTCGTTCAACAAGTTCACCATCCATCCTCCTCATTACTCTCCATGTATACTGGTGGATCATCTTATGTCGAAAGCAGGTGTTGGCTATTGCCAACCCCTTACCAGTACAGATGTCCACCAAAGCACTACCATTCCCATCTACATCAGCTGGCACACCCCACTGACCAACCACTCCATCCACATGTACATTCCCAACTTTGCCATTCATGTCTCCAATCAAAAGCACTCTCTCGCTCCTCTCAAATTTGTCCATACATGCTTCTACTCTTGCCCAAAACTCATCTTTCACTCTTGCCACTCGATCCTCTGTTGGAGCATACACACATACAGTCGCCCACGCTTGTATACCTACTTTCATCTTCACCCATACAATCCTTGCACCCACTGTTCCATACTCTCTTATATTCTCCTTCCACTTCTTGCTTATCATCAGACATACTCCCTCTCTTGCCCTCTCATTCTCATTAACTCCCACACATATACCTAAACCATATTCCCATTCTCTCACCCTTTCACCTTTCCATTTAGTTTCAGTCAATCCACATATATCCACTCTTGCATCCTCAAGCACCTGAACAATCTCTCTCTCTTTCACTTCATCATTCACTCCTCTCATATTCCATGTTCACACCCTCAGAATGTCCTTTGTCCGTTCCTTAGTTGTCAACGTATGGTCCGTTCTGGTCTGAGGCGCTTTATTCGCTTGTTTAGTTAGTTCTTTTTACGACATGGGGCACTAACCCACCACCAACCCTTTTAGTCGCCTCGTACGACAAGCAGGGATACTGGGGCAGTATTCTTGAAGCCCCCCTACCCCCAGGGGGTTTCTTACCATCACTGACCCGAGTATGTATTTGTTTAGAATGCTGTCATTGGTCTTTTTAGAAATAATATCTGTTTGAGCTGTAATTGCCACTAAAGTTGTTTACATATATTTTGTGGTCAGACTGTATTTACCTAGTTGTGATATACTGTACAGGAAATGAGCTACGCTCGTGAGGTCCCGTCTCTTCTCGTTAAGTCAAATTTTGCTTTGAACTCGTGTAAGTTTTTAGACTGGACGATCTCTTTGTCCAGGTTGTTCCACAGGTCTATGCATCTATATGGAAAGCTATATTTCTTGATATCCTTCAAACAACTTGGCTTTTTCAGTTTCATTCCATGTCCTCTTGTTACTCTCTCATCCCATACAAACAGATCATTTTTATCATTTCTATCTATTTCCATCATGACCCTGAACACTGGAATTATGTCTCCCCTTTCTATCCTTTTTTTTAGTGCAGGCAGGTCCAGCTTTTCCAGCCTCTCTCTGTAAGCCAGATCTGCCAGGCTGGGGACCATCTTGGTTGCTGTGCTTTGTATTCTCTCGATCTTATTTATATCTTTCCTCTTGTGTGGGGACCACAGTACTGCCGCACATTCCAACCTGGGGAGGATCATGGCCACTATCAATTTTTTCATCATTTCCTCATCCATGTAACAGAATGCCACTCGTATGTTAGTCAAGAGATTGTACATCTCTCTAACTTGTTAATGTGTTTTTCCGGTGACAAACTATCCTGGACCAGCACTCCCAAATCTTTCACTTCTCTCACTTTTTTTATTGGTTCATTACTCATCATATAATTCAGTGACGGCCTCTTGATACTCTTACCCATTTCCAATACCTTACATTTTTTTTGCATTAAATTTCATTTCCCTCATCTGGCTCCAACCTTGGATCCTATTCAGGTCTTCCTGCAGCATTTTACAGTCTTGCTCGACTTCTACTCTCCTCAAGAGCTTTGCATCATCAGTGAAAAGACTTGCGAAACTGTTCACTCCATCTACCATATCATTTACATAAATCAGGAACATTACTGGCACTAACACCGAGCCCTGTGGGACTCCACTTGTTACTTCCCTCCATCTGGACATCTTGTCCTTTGTTATTGTCCTCATTTGTCTGTCTCTCAAGAAGTCACACATCCACTCCAGGATGTTTCCCTTCAATCCTCCTATGTGTTCCAATTTCCACATTAGTCGCTTGTGGGGTACCTTGTCAAAGGATTTCTCCAGATCTAGATACACACAATCCACCCAGCTGTCTCTCTCCTGTAACACGTCAATCACTCTCAAGTAAAAGCTCAATAAGTTGGAAACACATGACCTTCCACTTCTTAATCCAAACTGGCTCTCAGCCAATATGAGAGCCAGTTTGAATTCAGAAGTGGCACGACTTTGAAGTGGAAGTACTTCAGGAGTAACATGTGTGATTTTTTTAAACATTTTTCCCATACACAGCTTATGAACTGGAGAAAACTAACATAACTTTATATTATAAATAGGCATCCTAGTACCTTACTAACATAGCCCTATGATATCTTGTATGAGACTCTGGTAAGCCATTTGCTCCATCACACATGTTACATGCACAGCATGAGGAACGTTACCGGAAAAGGATGTAACGTTTCTCACACACAGCTTTAAATATGAAATCATTGCAGTTACACTGAATTCAGGGAGAGACAGGAGGGCACAGTGGAAGGGCTGGATGGGCTGATGTCATGGATGGCACTACTGGGTGAGCAGGATGGGTGGCATTCATGGGTGGGGAGGGTGGGTGACCGTGGTTGGTGGGCATGATGGGTCGTTGGAATGTGTGGGTCGCCAGGGTGGCTGAGAAGATTGTGAGGCCGGGGTGCTCTACATGACAGCTGAAAGCCTTTCTTTTTCAAAATGATATGACCTGGAGAGAGGTACTATGACGGATGATTATATGGTTTAATTATTGCCACTTTCATATATATATGATGTAGCTTGTCATAATTCTTGTAATTGTAAAAATAGTGTATGTGTGTTGAGCGCTAGTGAATTCCCAAAAGGAAGAACTGGCGCTTTTGAGAAACAAAAGGCCAGATTATTATTTTTATTATTATTATGACTATCACAATATTTTATTATTACAACTTAAAATTTCAGATGGAGAGATATCAATTTTAGGCCATGTTAGGGAGAAAAAAAAAAAAGAATTGCATAGGCTTGATGACCAACCTCCACTCTTGAAACTAAACAATATTCAACACTGAAAACAAAATGAGCATTTGATCAGATACCTCAGAGTCTGACACCAGGGGAGCCTTAGTGTGCTCTGGACACATGACTCGGAGGCGCTTGCAGTATGTCAAATTGCTTGGGTTGAAGTAATCACAGAACATGTTGTTTCCTTCAATTCTTGTCTTGTACATTGATCCAAATGTTGTTTGACTCTCCAGCTGTAAAAGAGAATGCAAATGTATGACCATATATACTGTACTTTTGTTCTTCCTGTTCATATGAGACTGGGAAATTTTAAGCATATATGACAAACTACTTTGGTGCATTAATCACATGAAAATAATGTCCATGATAAACCCGTTCCTTTCTGTGTCTTAAGAGCAATGAGTCTGATTACAACCTAAGTGATGAGTAGTGGAGTTGCCATATTCCTAAGCTATATAGCTACAGGGAAGGAGGGGGAAGTCTCAGATCCCCATTCTTGACCATTTTAATTACCTTTTACAACAACCAGGTTTTAGGGGTAGTATTCTGAATCTTTTGTTATTTGGGGCTAGGGGATATGAACTACTCAAGCTGGTGTACTAATGAGTAGGTAAAAACTCTAATTATTATTCCAATGCTCTCCAGCTAGGATGTTGATTCTTTTACCCTATCTGATTCACTTTGATTTTAATTAGTAAGAAAGAAGATTAAAACTAAAATTTTCAAGCTGGGCCTGACATACGCATTGTACTGTACCTTGTTGAAACAGTTCTCCATGTGTCTTATTGCACGTCTGGCCTGCACCTCATGACCACAAGTGACACAGTAGATGTACACACCATCACCACCCTCCTCCTCACCTCCATCATCTGCATGTGGATCAATCTCCGCCTTCTTCCCTCGTTCCACCAGTTTGTCCAGTTCCTAATTGAAATGAAAATTATGTTATCAGGTAGTTATACCTGGCAAGATCATGTCAGGATACATTAGATTTGAGACTGACAGAATACAGTGTCCTTGATGTTTTATATGGATTTTAATGCTAGATAACTATTTTTTTTGTTTTATTATTGGTAGATGGGGAAGCTCACCATCCAGTCACTCAATGTAGTGCTGCTCTTGAGTGACTGCCCTTTCTTTTCTTCCTTCCTTCCTTCCTCTTCTGTCTTTCTTTCCTCTTACAATGGGTGACAAGCCAAATGGTTTCCTGTACACCTTGAAACCATTTACTGCACTGGGTGGAAACCATAAAACTGAAGTATGGCATCTGGCAGTTTTGTGGACAAAGAAGGCGCTTCAATCAGACTGAGCCTGTGTAGGTTTATGTCCACGGGGTGGCTGAGGTTTACTGCATGCATAATGCCAATCACGGATGAGTGAGGCTGGTCACTCTCATCTTGAATGTTGGGACCAACTTGCCTGGCCCCAAGCTCCTACGCTACTTATGGAGCAATGCGGGATTGTATGTATGTAATATATTAAACTGTTATGTACATGGTACACGTATAAACGTGTAAATATTTCATCACTGTTCTGCTTTTACTCCTGTTGTACATGTACTCTTGTTATACATGTTGGTGGTAGGTGGGGCACCCAGTCGAGCAGGGCAGTACTCTTGAGGTGGATGGAAAGCTGATGACAGAGAGAGCTGCAGCTCCCATTTCATCAGCCCTCAGGACTAGTTCCTGACCATCCCCCTTTGCTGAACTTTTTCAATTTCTCAGTAACACAGAGAAGGCCAGTATGCTCTCCAATACAAATTTCTCTATCTACCTACACCAAACTACATGCACAGTACACACTACACTTCCTTAAAAAAAAAAAAAAATAAAAAAAATAAATAAATAAATCATGGCTCCTGAACACTCAGCCTCGGAGTCCCTGGGGGGGGGGGGACAACTGCCCCCACTTTCCACCCCTCTCCCAGTGATGACTTGAGCCGCCTGGAACCACTGTCTGACTCACTTCTTCATTTCTGCAACATTCGTGGCCTTTCCTCTAACTTTCGCTCTGGTGAGCACCACCTTTCCTCCTCTAAACCTCACCTTCTCTTTCTAACTGAGACTCAGCAGTCTCAGGGAGCTGACAGCAAACCCTTTTCTGTATCCTCCTACTTTCTCTATACTCATCTCAAAGCCAAAGGTGGCTGTTGTGTATATATACGCAACGACTTATCTTGCTCTCGTGTTCCTGAGATCGATTCTTCTGAATTCTCTACACTCTGATGTGGGGGCTGTGAGAGGACAAAGTGGAGGTCTGTCAGATCATATGATTGTGGTAAGCAAGGTCAAGCTGCGAGGAGTGAGGTGGACCTGGGTGAAAGACTGAAAGTCTAGAAGGTGAGGATCAAAGAAATGGCAGATGAGGACCAAAGTAGGGGAGGAGTTGGAATCAGTGAATTGGAATGAAATGGATCTGGATAGCCAGTGGAATGCTTATAGAGAATGCTTAGTTGGGAATGCTAAAGCAGTGTGTGATGTGGCAAAAGTAACAAAGAAGAAAGGTATGGCACGGTGAGATGAAGAGGTTAAGGGTGCAGTGAAAGAAAAGTGGAAGAAGTGGCTAGAGTGGTTGCACGACAGGGGTTCAGCTGAAATAAGAACTGAATATATTGTGAGCAAGAAGCACGTAAAGAGACTAGCAAAGAGGGAAAAGGAGGAGGTAAACAATGATCTAGGAAGAAAATGAATGCAAATTACTCTGAAAATAGTAAGTTATTCTGGAAAGAGGTGCAGAAATGTAGAAGTGACAGCAGAAAGAAATGCAAAAATGTGAATGATGTAAGTGGTAGATTATTAACTCATGCGGATGAAGTAAGGACCAGATGGAAAGAATATTTTGAAAGCCTGATGAATGTGAACAGAGACAGCATAGCCTCTGTACACATGACTGGTTTTGGGGGTGTGCAGAGAAGGAATGCAGTGCAAGGAAACGTGACACTCACACAGGTGAGAACATTGTGAAGTGGCTTAAAAATGGGAAAGCAGCTGGGGTTGATGACGTGTATGCAGAGATGATTAAGTGTAGTCGAGAGAATGGAATGAAGTGCTTGTTGGAGATATGTAAGAAGGGTTGGATGTGTGAAACTGTGCCTGCAGAGTGGAAAAGGGATGTGATTGTACCCCTGTACAAAAATAATAGTGAGCGAAGTGAGTGCAAAAATAATCATGGCATAAGTTTACTGAGTGTTGTAAGGAAGGTATATAGAAGAATTATTATAAAGAAAGTAAGAGAGATATCAGAAGTCCTATTGAGTGATGAACAGGGTGGCTTTAGGAGTGGCAAACGATGTGTGGATCAAATACTTGCAGTGACACAGATAGTGGAGAAGGCTTGTGAGAAGGACTATAAGGTGTTTATGGCAGTTATGAATCTGGAAAATGCATATGACAATTCAGACAGAGAAGGATTGTGGAAGGTTTTGCGCATATGCAGTGAAGATGGTAAGCTGCTAATTGCCATCAAGAGTTTTTATGATGGTAGTGAGGCATGTGTAAGGGTAAATGGGCATCTAAATGAATGATTCACAATCAATGTGGGCATGCAACAAGGTTGTGTGATATCTCCATGGTTGTTCAATATATATTTGGATGAGGTGATGAGAGAAGTAAAAACACGAGTAATGGAGAGAAGGATGGGACTGGTATTGAATGGTGATGGATGGAATATCTCACATTTGTTGTATGTTGATGATGCAGTGCTACTTGCAAATTCCAAACAAGAACTTGGTAGAGTAATGCAGAGTTTTGCTGATATCTGTGAGCATCATGATTGACAGTAAATGAAGAAAAGACCAAAGTGATGGTTATTAAGAAAGAAGGTGACTCTCATTGTGATGTTATTGTGAATGGAGAGAGACTGGAATTAGTGAGAGAGTTCAAATACCTTTGTACAGTGATAGAAAAAGAGATGAAAATGTGCAAAAGAAGTGGAAAGTAGAGTGACACAAGGAAGGAAGTAGCTGGTGCTATGAAAGCCTTGATCAGAAACAGAGGGTTGAGTGTTGCAGCTGCACAAGGCTTACATCAAGGAGTGTTAATGCCATCTTTAACATATGGGTATAAGACTATGGTGTGGCACGAAAATGAAAAGTCAGGAGTGAAAGCAGTGGAGATGGGACTGCTGAGGAATGATGTGGAGTACAGAAAGTGGATAGGATACAAAATAATGTGATTCGTGAAAGATGCAGAGTGAGGAAGCCTGTGGACACCAGAATCGACGAGAGTGTACTGAGATGGTATGGTCATGTGGAGAGAATAGATAACAAAAGAGTGGTGAAAAAGGTATATCTGAGCGAATTTGAAGGAGGGAGGGGACAAGCTAGGCCATGGAGAATATGGAGGGATATGGTAGATGAGTGAGTGAGGAAGAGAGGTATGGAAGTCGGTGAGGCTAGGGGACTGACAAGATCGAGCTAGCTGGATGAATGTTGTGAGAAGTGCATGATCACAGATTTGGTATCCCTTTTTAATGTGACAGCATCCGGACTGACTCCATTGGATACGTTTATTTGAAGCTACACAATGTGGTGAAAGTTTTTAGGTATATCAGATAGAGCCAAGATGCTGGGGGCTTGAATGATGAGTGAATGGATGCGTGGCCATGGGATTGGGCAAACTTGGGCTGTCTGGACACTGCTACTCCTCACCCAGCCCTAGGGTGGGAAAGGAGGTCCGGATGATGATGATGATGATGTGAGACTATGGTGTGGCATGAAAATAAAAAGGCAGGAGTGAGAGCAGAGGAGATGGGACTGCTGAGTAAAGTAAGTGGAGTACAGAGAGTGGACAGGATACGATATAATGTGATTCGTGAAAGATGTGAAGTGACGAAATCTGTGGACACCAGGATCGAAGAGAAAGTACTGACATGATAAGGTCATGTGGAGAGAATGGATAACAATAAAGTGGTGAAAAAGGTATATCTGAGCAAATCTGAAGGAGGGAGGAGGCAAGGCAGGCCAAGGAGAAGGTGGAGGGATATGGTGGATGAGTGAGTGAGGAAGAGAGGTATGGAAGTCGGTGAGGCTAGGGGACTGACAGGCTGGATGAATGTTGTGAGAAGTGCATGATCAGGGATCTGGCATCCCTTTTTAACATGACAGCATCCGGATTCACTCTACTGCATATGTTTATGTTAAGCTACAAAATGTGGTGAAAGTTTTTTGGTGTATCAGATAGAGCCATGATTCTGGGGGCTTGAATGATGAGTGAATGGAAATGCAGCCATTTGAACTGGACAAACTTGGGCTGTCTGGACGTTGCTACTCCACATCCTGCCCTAGGGTGGGAGAGGAGGTCTGGATGATGATGATGATGATGATGATGGTGATGATGTACATGATCTTTTACACAAAATCAATCAATCAGGAATGGTTAACCTATGATGTTCTATTTTGCTGACTGTACAGTAATAATCACAAATATGTTACCACATGGTGTTGATCCAGCTGTTGCAGGGTGGCTCGAGCCTGTAACTGCTGGCGGCGGATCTTTTCCAACTGACGGATATCCTTATTCTCAGCCACACACACACTCATCTTCCACTCCTGAATCCTCTGGGGAAGCACCTGGAAGCAAGAGTGGTCAGGTGCAGCCGTGAGGGGGGGGGGGAATCAACTTGATAAAGGTAAGTTGGAATTTTGGAAGGAGGGACAACACAATACAGTGTAAATACAAAGGAACTGAACATACTGGTAATCTGTTTTCCCACAGCACTGTTACCCACCAGACTCACTGCGACAGACTATATCATCGATCTACAATTGCAAAGACCGTTGGATAATGGAAAATTTATGTGGGTACCATACAAAAGATCAGCTTAATAATATCTTTATCCATATCTTAGGAAGGATGTCCTTACCGAGTAAATCCTGGCCTCAGCAAGCTTAAGGCCACACTCATCACTGCAGTACTTGCTGCCGGGACGCGCTGCTCTGATGCACTGTGGACCAAAGCACTGCCGCTGTCCCGCCTCACCTGCCTCCGAGTCAGTGTCTGAAGATGCCGACTCACGTCGGTTCTTTCGCTTCCTCCCGCCAGGGGTCTGGTCTTTTCTCTAACAATGGGAGATGAGAGAATTTCAGTATACATGGTGATACAAAAGATCATACAGGCACATACAACAAAACAGAACACTGTACAGGTAAGCCCTTAATTCACGCGAGGGTTACATTCCCAGAGCCTTCGCGTGTGGTAAATTCGCGTATACATTCTGCCCTTGTGTGCACAATTACGCATGTCTACTAAGTATATTACATCTGAATAATACTGTTTATGCACTACATACACCTTATAAACTAGCATAAAGTATGAAAAACAACAAAAATGTAAGAAATTTAACACTGAAACCTGAAAAGCACAGGCGTAGGTGGAGACACTTCAGCAGTCTGGTGCACAAACCCTCACTGCCTCCCATATGCTACATTCTGCCTTCTTTATTGTCCAAACAGTTGACTCATTCACCCCAAACATACGGTTCCGAGCCAGTTCACATGCGTAGGTGGAGACACTTTAGCACAGTCTGGTGCACTAGCCCTCACTGACTCCCGTATGCTACGTTCTGTCTTCTTTATTGTAAGAACAGTTGACTCACCCCAAACACACGGTTCAGAGACAATTCACCATCAAAACATGGACGATTCCCTGTCATTCTATAAATATACTTATTATTGATTAATTAATACATTAGTAACTAATTTTCAGGGGGATTTTATAACTCATATAAGTAAAAAACTAGTGTACTGTACTTGCTAAATAAACTGAGATGTAAATAAATGACAGGGAATCGTCCTGACAGAGAATTGTCACTGACATTCCTCCCTTAAGGTTGTTCAACACTTTAACTTTCTCTGTCAGCAACATCACTTTACGAGTCCGTTTTGGTGTGTTACCACATGCATCACTAGCACTATGCTTAGGCCCCATGTTGACAGACAAGGCAAGCAATCACTGGAAGGCAAAAAAATAAGCCACAAATAATGATTTGCGAGTCACGCATGGTTCGACCGTCGGATTCAAACTGACTGTGTGGTGCGTGGTAGACCGACCTCCCACACACACACACATACTGTACATCTATGTATGTACACTGGCAGCAGGTAGGCATTTTTATATTTTATTTATTTCTCTTGTATATTAAAATTATTTATTTGAATACTGTAATTTTGTTTTAATTATTGTACGAAAAATTCGTGGATAACCGAAATCGCGTGAAAAAAGTTCGCATGAATTAAGGGCTTACCTGTACTTCATTATCTGAGGAAAACACACCAATATTGTATAAAATAGGCACCAGCAATATAAGCACTATTCAGTCTCCTATAATGCTCTAATGAAAATACAGCACAGGCAGAAAGACATGCTGCAATATATCAATGGGCTGGTTGAACACCTCTAAATGTGAAGACCTCCAGCCACCTTGCCAATGCAGGTTGAAAAGACATGAGACTACCTCATATTCTGATCCTTCCTTCTGGATTCTAACATCACAACTTAATGCAATGAGTGTAGTAGTAAATTCAAGCCAATGCAGCCACAATAACTGTAAATATATGCAGGATAACAAACTGTAATATACCATTAAGTTAGTTAAACACCTAAATGTGGAGATCTCACATCTCAGTCCTACAATGTTAAGGTGATTTAAGGCCTCCACATTCAGAGATGTTTAACTTACCCAATGGTATATTGCTCTAATGAACTTCATCAAATTACTCTCTTCCTGGAATACATATAATGCTGATGTTCTGTAATCAAACACTCAAATAAAAGGTCAGAGAAATATAAACTTACCTACCATTGCTGTAACAACATTCCCACAAGTAAAGCTTTTTACAGATCTGCTACATCTGCAGTTAACTTTTAATAAATCATACCAATATTCTTCCTATAAGTTATTATTCTTGCCTGTCTGTGTGGAACACTACTCTTTCCTCCCTTCAACTGCAACTATGAAACAATATAACTTCATATGATACTGAATATAAAATTTCTGTAAACTACTCAATGCATTTTATACACTTTATACAGGCTTGTAGGCCATGGTAAGGATAAGTGTTATTACAGATTTCAGCAACTCACCCAAATGCATAAAAAGAAATCTTATATCTTAGTGGCACATGTACTCCTCACTCAGAAATCACCTTGCGACTGTGTGTCTTTGCATCCTTGTCCCTAGATTTGGAGTGGTCAGAATCTTGGGTTAATTTTTTCCCTAAGTCCTGCAGCTCCTCCTCACTCAGCTCATTTCTGTCCTTCAGTACTGTGGTGTAGTTCTCCCCTAACATGGTCGGCACCTCCATTTCAGGCTTGAGAGGTGGTGTTGGGTGGGGGTGCTCGTACTCTCGGTGCTTCTTCCCGCTATTGGTGTTGCTGTTTTTGTTGGACTTCTGGGCCAGCTGAACCTAGAGGATTAGGTGGGTAGGGTAAAGTGACTAAAGTGAGGGACACCAATACAGTTAGTCCTAGCTATAAACTGTTAATTCTGGTCAACGCATGCAAGCATGTTGGAGCCTTCAAAACCAAACGAAATGATTCCATTTTCCCGACAACTTTGCATACACACTGCTGCAGACAGATAACAACTGGAGTTGGTATACCAACATTTTTACACACTCTGCAAAGTCTTTGTCCTACGACACTCTTTTTGGGATTAAATTTTCCTAACAACCTTTCATGCATACTGCTGCCAACATATAAGAACCGGTTTGGAAAGTCATCATTTTCACATTCTGCTACACACAAATAAGAACTTGATATACCAACAGCACAAAAACCCATCATCATTATGTCCATGACCTTTCTTCCCACCTTAGAATATCAACCCTTTCACCCATGCTGTTGCACAAAAATAAAGGTCTGATAAGGCACATACAAAGTTGTGACACTGCCTCTTCTTGCACTTTTGGCGTAGTTTGTGTGGTCCCCCAAACTTGGCCATGTCCTTGCAGTTCTCGCAGCGGCCACAGTCCTCCCGCTGGTAACATGCCTCACACTCACCACATCGCTGGCTGCTGCCCCGACTGCTGCTACTGCTGCTCTTGCTCTTGGAAACTAAATAATGAAAAGGACAGGAAACTGCATGGTAAATTTAGTGTTAACCAGTAAATAATATACTATATACTGTACCAATATACAGTAAATTAGGTAAAAGATGAAACAGGATTGAAACTAGCTCTCACACACACACAAACATTCACAATCTGTTCTTTACAATGTACTCTCTTAAGAAAAAATATACATACAGCATTTATCAGTACAGAACATCACACACAGCACACAAGGTGAACAAGAACTATTAAATTACCTGAATGCTTATCATGCTTATGTTTTTCTTTATCTCTCTTCTCTTTATCCCTCTTTTCCTTGTCCCTCTTCTCTTTATCACGCTTCTCTTTATCCTTACGATGTTTGCTGCTGCTGCTGCTGTTGTTATCTGTGTGGCTGTGGTGGTGTGGCTTCTTCTGTTTGTACTTTATCTCCAGTGATGGTTCCTTCAATCGGCATCTCTGTTTATAAGAGAAAGACAATGTTATAATTCCTAAGTACGCATTCTATCAATACCTAGGCTATCCTAAAACCTGCCTGTTGGTTCTATTGTATATATTTTTGCTTGTCATAGGATGCTTTGAAAATTACTACACAAATAATATAACAACCAACAATAACTTAAATATTATAAGTATGAGCAACTGAACACATTGTACGATGATTATAAAGCAATTTCCTTACCTGGCAGAAGAATTTCTTGATTTTGTTAGCTTCAGTTTCAGTGACATTGATGCAGTCACCATGATACCACTCCTCACACTTATCACATCCTCTGTTAAAACAAGTACAGTTTCTTATAACTTCCCTTTATACTCTAAGGAAACAATGTAGGGTAGTAACATCATCTTTTTCTACCACCGACTTTCGTGAAATGACTTGAAAAAAGATGAAAACCTGGGCTAAGTCTGGGTAAAAACAGTATACACTATCTACTGGCACATATATTTCCTACCATTACTGTATTCATCATCAAGGTTATTACATTATTCCTCATTCAATAATATTACCACATACAAAGCAGCCATGAAAATTAAACAACGATCTACCATAGGGTATTTTATAATGGTAAAAGTAACAACAACATACATCATAAATCTGGAGACATCAGCAGTACGACAAACACAATAGACCTGTTCATCCTTCAGCCCTTCCTCTCGCAGCATAGTGTTCAACTTGCTCTGACGTTCAGGCAAGTCAAACTGCCGTGCAATCTCAGACTGGAAAAGTCACAACATATAACTACAAATTTAACACTGTATTTTTTAAAGCATATATGCAGTATAAAGGCCAGTTCATGTTCATGTAACACTGACAGGCAAGAAATACTAAACAAAATAATTATCACTGCCTTCTGAGCCAACTTGAAATGATTATTCCTACCAAGCATTTGTGCAAGATTTCTATCTCAAAAATGATTACCATATGATCCAACAGAAGTTAAACGAACCTATACCTTCTTCCAACTGTCAAGGCCTCTGAAAATTAATGATTATAACATGTGCAAGATATTAGTACATCCCCAACTTGTGACCCAATAAACTTAATCAGATAATAAGAAACTGGTCGGTATATGGTTTGGCGCTAGGGAACTGTACAAAAACCTAGCTGCCAAAACAGATACTTCTGAACGCACCTACAAATGGGACTGAATAAAACTATATAATCTGCTGAATGGCCACCGAGGCTCCCCGACTCCTCTGGTCTCTTTTGGGCTGCTTATATGTACTTAGTATCAATTTTCCCTAATCATGCTTTTACTGATGTATTAAATAGCAAGTGAAACCTAACCATCTCACCTTAGACATTTTTCAGGGTTATATTTCGGCAAACAAAGATTAATCCCCACCGCTGTATTCGATTGTTTGTTTACAATGGAGCAAAGGTTATTTTCACAGCGAGAATTATTATCGAGAAAGACTTCACAAACTGTATTGCATGCATATCGGAATTAATCATTAATAACTTGAGTGATAAGATAAATAGTGTTGCTTCTATTTGCAGTCAAACAATTATCGCACTCAAATAAAACTTTGGTCGAGAGTGAATTAACTCTAAAGCGGCACCTCTGGCTCAGTTCGGTTCAGATATTCCAACTCCTTGGTTTTGATCAGAACTTGTTCGGTGCCATTTTAATCTTTCCACCAACTCTGGTCCAAAGCAGATAAAAAATGTGAGTTGACCTGTAATGATAAGTGTTTTAGGGTCGGCTTCCCGTCCCTCTAACGCTTAGTGCGTAGCTGGGTTCCCTTTTCTAGACCGGAGCTTAGACAAATAAGAGAGAGGTAGGACACAAAAAACTCAAGGCAACAACCTTACACGTGTATTGCTAAATTCTACAAGTGGAACGGATAGATTGTCACAAGAGTACTTATAGTGAACAATTATAAACCTTAGGCCTAGATTGTGGGTGTTCTTGTCACGCAGGATACTACTCGGGACAAGATCGGGTAAAGTGAATAGCAGTATAATCAGGAGTCCTAGGGCAGTGGGTCCAAATGCTATCACTTAGGGGAAGTAGTTTTATCTATCGGGTGGAGTTCTGTTCACTAAGGCCGTGGCACTGTTTTCACTGTTGGCAGTCTAGCTTGTTTGTTCGTCGTGTCGTTAATTATTGTTCTTGTACTGGAGCCTCCGTATGAGCTTAATGTGAGGCTATATCACTAGATGGTAGCATGTTCACTCAGACAGACACTTATTCCACTGCCCTGCTGTATTTGTCTCACTGTTACTTTATTTTTTCCACGTTTCTTTTACACTACCGGTAACACTGATGCTTTTAATTCTCTGACTTCCCGTATTCTGATAATTCACTGTTCTGCCCTTGCTTCACTGTATCACTTTCACTGTGCTTTCACTGTCACTCACTTTCGGGACTAGGGGTAATGGCGGTCAGGTACAAGGGCGGCGGGAACAACTCAGCCTAATTACTGACGGGGCTGAGTTCCTCCGGGGGCCTCCGTATTCAGGGGCCAGGGGATCACGCGTAGGGGCGTCCTCAAACGTCCGGGGCTGCTGGTGTCAAAAGGATCCCGTGCTCTCGGGGCTCGGGGCGGGAGTCTGGCCCTCTGGGATGGGGCCGAACAACTGCCTGAACCTCTCGCTTAGGCGCCTGACGGAGGACGACGGTCTCCGGCGTCGGGGTGTAGGGATGTCCCGCCCGGGGGTCCTGGGCTCGGTCTGGAGGTCCCGTGGGCTGCGGTCTCCGGTGGTTGGGGACGCCGTCAGGAGTTGGCTGCGGCGTCGGCCTCCGCCGGGGTCCTTCAGGCGAGTTCTCTCAGGAACAGGCTGCAGTGAGAAGTGCCCGGTGGTGGTTACAGGGCCTCTCCAGTAGTCCTCCAGGCTGTGGCCTCCCTCTGGGTCGTAGTCTCGTTAGGGGAGTCAGCACCTGATGGAGGAGTGGCTACTGGCCATCTCCTGCTGTAGGGCCCGGCTACTGGCCGTGGCCTTCTAGGGCCGCAGCTACCGGCCGTCGCAAAGGCCTGGCTACTGGCTGTGACCTGGGGAAGGGAGTGGCTACCGGCCATCTCCTGATGAAGGCGGGAGCGGCTACCAGCCGTCTCCTGCAGGAGGGTTGAGTGGCTACAGGCTGTCTCTGTTAGGACACCTTCGGAGTGGCTACTGGCCGTCTCCTGACGAAGGCGGGAACAGCTACCGGCCGTCTCCTTATTACCTCCAGAGCAGCTACCAGCCATCTCCTTATTACCTCCAGAGCAGCTACCGGCCGTCTCCTGTAGGAGGGTCGAGTGGCTACTGGCCGTCTCTGTTAGGGCACCTTCAGAGTGACTACCAGCTGTCTCCTGATGAAGGTGAGTGCGGCTACCGGCTGTCTCATTACCTCCAGAGCAGTTACCAGCCATCTCCTGTAGGAGGGTTGAGCGGCTACAGGCCATTTCTTTAAGGGCACCTTCAGAGCAGCTTCTGGCCATCTCCTGATGAAGGCGGGAGCGGCTACTGGCCGTCTTATTACCTCCAGAGTGGTTGCAGACCATCTCCTGTAGGAGGGTTGAGCAGCTACTGGCCGTCTCAGGGGTGCTGATTGGAGCTAGAGTAATAGCCCCACCCTGTGGTTGTCGGTGGTCGGCTTGCCCAGAAGGTAGTCTCGCTTTCTTGCTATGGTGGCGGCAGGCGAGTTCCGGGTCATAGGGGCAAGCGGCCCGGGCGGACTTATGTCCCTATCAGCTGGAGTTAGGTCGTGCTCTATTTACCCTTCCGTAGGCTTCTTCTGGGGATGTTGGGCTGTCCTCCTTGAGACTATACTGCATTTTACCACCATCTTCCGGGAAAAAGTCATGTCCCTGTGACTGGAGGTTGTAAACTTTTGTGTCGTAGGTGTGGTAGACTGGCTGCAAGTGTTGGAGGAGGGCGTGCCAGGCTGTGGTGGTGGGATTTTCATCTAGATGAGAGTCACAGGTGATGAAGAGGGTGGATGGGTTGGTGGAGGGGCGGAGGAATCATAGGAGGTGGAGGGGTCCACAGACTCGGTGTTTATGTCCGAAGGGCGGTGCCATATGGCTCGGCGAATCCTCATGGTGGCAGATGTTGTCTCCTGTGGAGGGCTGTGCTGAATGCTGGAGATGGACGTTGAGTGGGGTTTTATGCTGGAGTGATGCACGCGAAGTCTCTGGGGAGTGTAGGTGGCTGGGATTTGGGCCTGGTGTAGTATGAATGTGAGACGATTTAGGGAAGGAGGTGGAGTGTGATTTTGCAGCGAGGTGGGTGGTGTGGGCATGTTGGTGTATCGGGCGACTGGGCGAGAGAGGTGGCCGGAGCGTGTGATGGTTGTTTTAAGGGTGGGTGTCGGCAGTGATGTGGGTGTGCGTTGTCGACGTGCGTGTGAGGTGTGGGGATGGCACGGGACATTGGGTGGGGTTTAGGCCTATTGGGTGGTGGTGTAGTGGGTGCGTGGGTGGTGCAAGTGGGATCTGGTGTGGGGGATAGGGCAGGCAGGGCCGGGTGGGCATGAAAGGGAGGCAGGTGGGGTGATTTGGGGCCGGGGGTGGGCGATGGTTGGAGCGGGGGTGTGGTGGTTGGAGGAGGTGCGGGCTTGTGGGCGGGGCTTGTGGTGCTGGGTGTGAGGGATGGGGTGGTTTGTGGCGAGGAGGTGGGGGAGAGATCCGGACTTGGTGGTGTTGGTGAACCTTTAGGTGAGGTGTGAGGTGGCATGGTGGGGGGGGAGGGGGAGGGAGAGAGAGACGGTGAGGGAGAGATGTAGCAGTCATAGGAGGTAGAGGGGAGCGGAGCAGGTGGGGCAGGGTGCAGGGCAGGGGCGAGGGATGTGGGAGCGTGAAAGGGGCATACTTGATGGTTTCTGAGAGTGTGAGGGGTGTCGTGATATTCAACTGTCACTTGGTAGGGGTTAGGGACACGAATGATGGTATGGGGTCCCGTGAACCATGGCTCGAGCTTGTGGGGGGTGGGGAGCTGCGCTATCATGACAGTATCATCTGGTCTGTAGGGACTGAAGGCAATGTCGGGGCGAAGGTCCAGGTTGTTCTGAAGGTGGGATAGCCGCTGCTCTAAGTGGTGAAGGGGGTCAGATGTAGGGGAAGAGGTAGGGGGCTGTAAGTGTTGTCGTAGGGGTAAGAGGAAAGGTATTTCCCCAAACACTCACTCGTACGGTGAAATTCTGTCCTCTCGGGGGCAGGAGTTTATGCCCCATTGCACAATTTTCACATGGGTGGGCCAATTGTCGACTTTGGTGGCTTCTAGCCAGGTATGGAGTTGATTTATTAATGTATGATGGCTTCATTCACAGATGGCATTTCCTTGGGGACAGTAAGGGGGTGAGTGGGAGATGTTGTAGCTGAAGATGTGGACTAGCTCCTCCCAGATTTTGCTGGTGAACTCTGGTGCGTTATTGGAGTGGATCGCTTATGGGATACCAAAGTATGGAAAAACATGCCGAATCAGGGCGTCAGCCACTGCGACAGCATGGTGTTCTTTTGCTTGGTAGGCTATGACGAATTTTGAATACGTATCAACGAACGTGATAACGTACTGATAGCTGCTATGGGCTGTCCCCTGTCTACTGGTGCGGCTGCGGGCCGTCGCCGGTGTCGTGCCCCTCGAGGCAACTGCAGAAAGAGAGAGGGCGTGCCTTTCCCCACGTGCGGCAATTGGCTGTCACGGGTTCTGCAGGGGGGGGGGGTGGACAGCACTGCAAGCGGCTATAGGCCAACTCTTAGATGCACGGCTACTGGCCATCGCAATTGCACGGCTGCAGGCCACTGCTGGCGCACGGCTACTGGCCATTGCTAAGGCACGGCTACAGGCCGCTGCTTGCTCATGACTACCGGCTTGTACATGGCAATGGGCTGCTGCTTGTGCACAGCTATAAGCCATTGCTGGGGTGCCATCTGGAACTGGTTTATTAGCTCCCCCCCGATCTTCAAGAGGGTTGGATTGGTTGATGGGTAATGCACTCGGACTGAGGCGTTTACGCTGGGTGCACTCCGTGGAATAGGGGTGCATGGCTGTATGGGACATATGCCCATATTGCACGGACATTGCGCGCGCCCTACCTATCCCTCCATTGTCACCTCTTGGGGGTGTCTTGATGCCTTCTGTTGTCACGGCTGCTGTTTCAAAAAGCATTCGGGAGCCGAATGCTAATCGCCTGCCAGAATATGCTGTTCTCCAAGTCCAGAATTTTTGGCCATATCTTGATATCTGAAAGTTTCATATTGATAGCTCAAGCCATTCAAGAGATATCATGGTGCTAAAGGTGGGCGATAAAAACTAGTTGATTTTTGGTGGCCATATAGGTGACCTTGACTTTGACCCCGAACTCCCATTTTCGAACTCGTCCAAGATTTTGGCTTTATCTTGATACCCTGAAAGTTTCATGTTGACAGCTCAAGCTGTTCGTGAGTTACAAAGGTGCTATAGGCTGGCGATAAAAATTAGTTGACATTTGGCAGCTATTTTGGTGACGACCTTGACCCGAGTGCCCATTTTCGAACACGGCCAAGATTTTGGCCATATCTTGAGACCCTGAAGGTTTCATGTTGCTAGCTCAAGCCTTTCATGAGATATAGATTGTTATGCTACGTGTTTTGAGGTTGGCTTCCCGTCCTAATAACACCTAAGGTATAGCTGGGTTCCCTTTCTAGACCAGAGCTTAGACACAGTGTGAGAGGAACAGGGCATAAATACACAGGCCAACAACCTTACGCGTATATTACCAAATTCTGGATGCAGGAAGCTAGACAATTCACAAGACTCCGTCCAAGGCAAGTACTGGAAATGGCAGGTATATAGAAGCTATAGGTATCACCCAGGATACCAACAGTCTCGGGAGAAGATGGACAGACACTTCACTTAAAGGAAGATGGGACTACACTTTGTTCTGGGGCCGCTTTTTCTTTATGATAATTATATATTTGTCCCGCGTTTCACTAAATGAAATAGGGAGGTGGAACACTGTTCATGTCTCCTATCACATTTAATAGAGTTTGGGTACTTAGACACTGTCACTATTCTACACTCGGCTAGTCACTTTCACTTTCACCTCGCAGGCAGAGAAGTCACAGTCACTATGGGGATGTGGGGCAAGGGAGCGGGCCAACAAAGGGGAGGGGGGGCGGCAGCTCACAGGGGGGGGGGCCCAGTGTTGGCTGCACCCCCTCAAGTGTCCTCTCGTCGAGGGGCCACGGGACTACTTGTGGGGGCGTTGTCCTCTAGGACAGGCTGTGGTCAGGCATGGTGAAGGGCCCCACACTGGAGAGGCTTGGTATGGGGGTTTGGCCCTCGGGACTGGGGCCAAAAATCCTTTGAAGGCACTCCTACAGGTGCCTGGTGCGAGTAGGCCATTGCTACTCCTCTGGACTGGAGAGGTTGTGCCCCGGGGTATTAGGGGCAGCGTGGAGAGCCCTTCTACTGCAGTCTCGCTTCTGCTGCTTCACTGTCAGGGTAGGGCTGCGGTGTTGCTGGCGGCAGGAGTCTGACAGGTGCTGGTCTCCCTCTGGCGCCGGCTGGATGGAGTGCAACCCCGGGGACAAGATGGGTCCTCTCTACCAGTCCCTGATGGGAAGGTTCTCCTCCTGAAGGCTGCCTCAGTCTGGCGAGTTAAGGGTGGGACTAGCTCTGCCACCGGTGGGGCGGCTTGAGTAGGGGTCTCCCTCAGGTTGTGAAGTCACAGGGGGCGAGGGGCTTTTAAGGCACCCTCCTTGGCGCAGCTACCAGCCATCTCCAAGATCCCTTGAGCAAAGGGTGGAGTGCGGCTACCAGCAGTCCCTTTCCCGTCGGTGCGGTGATCGGCTGTCACTGGGGCCCAACTTCTTGACAGGACCACGGACGAAGTGCTGCGACTGGCCGTCACGTACCTACAGGTGCGGCTACCGGCCGTCGCTGAAGTCCCATATGAGGGGCGATGTGTAGGTGAAGGGCGGCTACAGGCCGGTCCCTTGTCTACTGGTGCGGCTGCTGGTCGTCACCTGAGTTGAGCCCCTCGAGGAAACTGCAGAAGGAGAGAGGGCGTACCGTTCTCTCCCCGCGTGCGGCAACCAGCTGTCACGGGTTCTGCAGGGGGTGGGTGGGCAACACTATGAGCGTCTGCTGGCCATCTCTCAAAGGTGCAGCTACCGGCCATCACTGTTGCACGGCTGCAGGCCGTTGCTTTTAATGTGCGACTACCGGCCGTCACGGTTGAACAGCTACAGGCTGTTGCTGGGGCGCTGCTACTGGCTGTTGCTTTTAATGTGTGGCTACCGGCCGTCACTGGGGTGCTGCCTGGAGCTAATTTTCTTGCTCCACCCAGATCCTGACGAAAACTGGGTCGGTGGAAGGGTAATGCACCCGGATTGAGATGTTCGCCCCGGGTGCATTCCGTGCAATAGGAGCGCGCGGATTTATGGGATATATGTCCATATCGCACGGATGTCGCCCGCGCCCTACTTACCCCTCCGTTATCGCCTCCTGAGGGTGTTGTGATGCCCTCAGTTGTTACTATTTCACAGATATACACACTCACACACAGAAGCAGGCAAAAACATTATCGCCGCGATAACAAATACAAGAAAAGAGTGTAAAGAGAAGGAAACCCAGAATGGTCGATGTAATTGGCGTTCGGGCAGTATTAAGTAGAATCCTACATTATGATGCAGTAAGGCATTTTATATAATGGCAAAAATATTGGAAAAACAAAAGTAGCGGAAAACAATCGTCGCATGAAAAACTAAGAGCGATAAACCTAATGAAAACAAACAACACGCAAAATGAAAAACTGGGAAGTGATGTGCGTCTTGTCAATATTTACCTTCGAACATATCCCATTGATTAATATGGAAATATTTTCGCGTATCATGGGGTTAGTTTAAAAACTGGTTTGAAAATGCACTGTATCAAAAGTGAAAGCAATTAATGGTAAGTCTTCTTCGAGAAATAATTGGTTTTGTCACTTGACAGTGGAGTGGCCATTTTGTTGCTTTTCACTTATCAGGGTGCCATCCATACAGTACGGGCTTTTCTAAATGGAGAAGGCAAAATTCCATAACCAACCAGGA
Source organism: Coenobita brevimanus (assembly GCF_032717465.1). Classification (NCBI taxonomy): domain Eukaryota; kingdom Metazoa; phylum Arthropoda; class Malacostraca; order Decapoda; family Coenobitidae; genus Coenobita; species Coenobita brevimanus. The sequence continues at coordinate 39,658,861 of NC_136998.1, read as the reverse complement.
AGCCAGGAAAAATACTAACAGCCAGAGCAATATCAGTACGGTAGTTGAGTGACCTCGAGTGTCTATGGCGGCTACTGCTGCAGCTCTCCACCATTCCAACATCATCCTCTCAGCTACTCTCATTCTCCCGAACCAGTATGGACAGTATTCATAATTACCCCGTTTTTGGAAGAGTAAGTTTGGGTGGTTGTATGGTCATGGTGATAAAGTGTTATATTATTAAGTACCGGTATTAAGACCAGCTTAGATCAGTGCCCCAGTTAAGCCTTATTTCCATTTACCAAAATATCTAACCTTGTAGCTTATATTTCAGTTAGACAATAATATCTAGTGTGTAGGCATACTGATTTAATTTGCCAGTGCATTTTATAAGAAAGAATGTATCTGATATTACCTAAAATTATGTCCCACATCTTCCCTTAATAAGCCTTGTTGGATTTAGGCCAGGGGAAGATACCTCTGAAAATATCCATCTGGAAAGACTGAAAAGGGCAAAAATAGTGCTCATTCCAGCCACTTTGCAGGGATGAAGTTTTATTAAATATTCATCATGCTTTTGATTGCTCAAGAGGCAAGACGCAATTCATTCTTAGCCTTGGTATTCAGCAAGTGAGTTTTGCTGGACATACTTGAGTGCAGTGTGTGAGTCTTTAAATGGGAGTTGGATATATTATCTGCCTTTTACCAAAAACAGTCTCTCATATCACAGGGATTAATCACTAAACTAAATAATCAACTCAGAATATGGGTACAGTACTAAATCCTGAAGAAAAATGTTGTGGGTGACACTGAACGAGAGAAAAAAAAGAGTAAGATGAATATAAAAGAGTAATAGGGCTATGATTAAGAAGTATCTCAGAAATAAACAACCCAAGGCAGTTTTTCTGAGTATGGAAACTTGAAGGAGCATCAGTGTGGAAATTATCACTAAATATCAGAGCTGGGTCACTCCATGAAAATATCAACCTTAAGTTTCAGTCTCAGAAATTATCAAAAATATAAAGATTACCGGTATATACCATTTTAAAACTTAAACATTGACTTTTATGAATCTGGACAGAAAAAGTTTCTAAACCATCTACTGAGAATGAGGAATTGGAAAATGTCATACCATGTCACTGGAGAAAAATTTACACAGAAATTAGTGATTTTCTGATCACTGACCCGAGTACCGGTATGTATTTGTTTGGAATGTTGTCATTGGTTTTTATTGAAACATCATCTGTGTGATTTGTAATTGTCACTACAGTTGTTTACATATACTTTGCGGCATGACCAAGAAGTGGAAGTTCAGTTCAGTTCAGTTGATATGCGGGAGTATTGCCTTTGCAACAGCACTCCCTGATGTGTTCTTCTTCTTATTCCTGCTTTTTCTTCCTTCTGTTTCTTTTCCTCTATGGTCTGTATTTTTTTTCTTTTCTTTTCTCTCAGTTACGTTGTTGAACCTTTCTTGCCCTTATTTTCCAGAAACTGTGTAGATTTCTCTTTGTCTCTTCTATGCTGTCACTGTCAAACAAAAATTTTCCTATAACTTGTTACTCTTCTTCTTCATAAGTCTGTTGAAGTCTTGCACATTTCTGTCTTTCAGGAGTAACGTGTGTGACTTTATTTATTTATTTTATTTTTTTTACATTTTTCCCATGCACAGCTTACAAATTAGAGAAAACTAACATAACTTTATATTATAAATAGGCATCCTGGTACCTTACTAATGGAGCCCTGTGATATTGTGGCTCTGGTAAGCCATAGGCCTATGCACCATCACAAATGTTACGTGCCTAGTGTGAGGACGGTTACCAAAATAAGATGTACCGGTAACATTTCAAACACACTGCGTTAAACAAGAAATTGCTGCAGTCACACTGAATTAAGGGAGATGGATGAGTACCGGTATGGTGGGAGGGCTGGATGGGTTGATGTCATGGATGGCATTCGTGGGTGGGGAGGGTGGGTGACCATTGTTGGCTGGCAAGATGGGTCGTCAGAATGTGTGGGTCGCCAGGATGTGTGCTGACTCGGTGGGCTGCCAGGGTGGCTGAGAATATTGTGTGGCCGGGGTTCTCTGGCCAGGGTGCTTTGCATGGGTGGTTGGGTTAGTGGGTGGGTGGGTACAAGGTGGGCAGATGTGATGGGTAGCACCGTTAGATGAGCTTGGTGGGTGACAGTCGTGGGTGGGCAGGGTGCATGGCCGATATCAGTGTGCCTGGTGGGTTGCACAGGTGGCTGGGAAGAGTTGAGTGAGCAGATGGATATGTGGATGGGTAGATATATGGCTCCCCACATAACAAGGCAAGAGTGGGATTTTTAGGGCTAGTAGTCATACAACTTGTTACTGGTAATTAGAGTTTAGTACACTGTGTAGAAGATGAATAAATATTTGAAATATAATTCTGTACAGTGGGGTCATTCTAATGAAATCTGCTAAAGCCTCAGTATAATTATTTCTCACTGAGCTAAAGGTGCATGTATCTGTATAATAATACAAGTAATAGTAGAATAAATTATACTAATATTACATGTGGCAAAAGTGAGAGAAAGCGAAACTTCAAATCTCCGATCCATCCGCCAAACAACTTGGTGGTTTGGTGGTAAGGAGGGGGATTTGGGGGTGGACATGTGTGATTAACTTGACTCTGGTGGCAGACTACCTTGTCCCTTTATTAGTGTTCATGGCTGTACTGGTTCATTATACAACCAAGAAGTTGTTTAAACATTATGAACTGCAGTCACTGAGTCAGTGCCTGAAGAGGGCATGATCAAAGTTAATTACCTTAGAAAGAGGAACATCAACAGAGTGGATCATAATCAGTTTCATTTTCCTAATATCCCAGTCAGAGATGAGATAACAAATGACATGGTTGTGCAGGCTTTGCCAACTCCATAAGTGTCAAGAATGGTATGTACATTCAAAGGGCTGACTTTTCCCTCCTGGATCAGCAAGTCTTTGCTGATGTCATGTTGATGTCACTTGAATAGACTTATGTTAATGTCACTTAAACAGGAACTGTCTTCTGATTAGATCATTCATTCATTCATCATCTGATCCAGTGTTGCTCCATGAGGCGAGTAGGAGCCTGGGGTTAGGCAAGATGATCCCGACATTTCAGATGAGAGTGACCAGCCTCACACATCCCTGAGTGGCATTACGTGAGTGATAAACCCCAACCACCCCTTGGATATAAACCTGCATTGGCTCAATCCCAAAGAAGGGTGACCATTCCCAACCCTCTAACTATCGTCCAGTTGCTTTAACATCCTGTGTCTCAAAAGTTTTCGAATCAATTCTTATTAGAAAAATTTTAAAGCATCTTTTCTATTACAACCTTCTTTCTGATCGTCAGTATGGGTTCCGTCAGGGACGCTCCACTAGCGATCTTCTCACCTACCATTCAGACTCCTGGTCATCCTCCTTTCGGGACTTTGGAGAAAGCTTTGCCATTGCACTTGACATCTCAAAGGCTTTCGATCGAGTCTGGCATAAATCTTTAATTTCCAAACTGCCCTCTTATGGTTTCTATCCTTCTATCTGTGCCTTCATCTATAGCTTCCTTTCTGGTTGTTCTATAGCCGCTGTTGTAGACGGCCATCGTTCTTCTCCTAGATATGTCAACAGTGGTGTTCCTCAAGGCTCTGTCCTATCACCAACTCAAATCCTTTTATTCATCACTGACCTTCTAAGCTGCACATCTAACCCTATCCACTTGTATGCTGATGACTCCACCCTTCACCTTTCCATTCGCTTCCCGCAATGTCCATCTGAGCAGTTACTTCAGCAGTTGGTCCTGACATTTAAGATGAGAATGACCAGCCTCACTCATCCCTGAGTGGCATTACGTAAGCAATAAACTCCAACCACCCCTTGGATATAAACCTTCACCGGCTCAATCCGATTGGAGTGCAATAATTACCCACTAAACTACCAGGCACCAAAATTTGGTTATATAGTTACCACCCAGCATAGTAAATGGTTTCTTGGTGTACAGGAAACCATTTGGCTAGTCACTCAATATAGAGTCATGCACAGGCAGAGGGAAGAGGAAAGAATGAAGGAAAGAAAGACAGAAGAGGGAGTGTAAAGTCACCCGTAGGCAAAAGGACGAAGAAAAAATGGAGGAAAGAAAAACAGAAGAGGATGGAAGAAATGAGGGATGGAGGAGAGGAAAGGGCAGACACCCAAGAGCAGCACTACATCGTGTTAGTGGATGGTGAGCACCCTCACCTACCGCAAAAAAATGACATCCAAATTAAAACATATAAACAATCCGACTGTGGTATGATGTAGAGTGAAGTGTTGGTACTATAGCTTGCAAAAACCATTTGCTTATATTGCATACTTTTGCGGATATAACTGAGAGTAGTTCAGTACTGTACTGTAACCTGTCTCTGAATGTAACGTTCCTCACGATGGAATGACACAGCCGTGAAATTTAAAAAGAAAAAAAATGATTGAGCCAATTTATGGGTAATACACAGTCCAGACACAACCAGGAAAGCTGAATCCTTTACACCCTACTTTGGCATTGTTCAGTGGGGTATTTGTGGGTAGGCCTACCTGTATGAAAGCAGCCATAGTTGGGGGATAGGAAGGCAGTGAAAAATATGGTGGAAAAATATTGTAAGTGTAAAATTAGAAAGAAACAAAAATACATGTTTTTGAAAAATATCTTACAGGATGGGTTGGCAAAAAAAATCACAGGTCTACCTTTCTTGTTGATATCTGGATTTATTTTTTTCTTTTTCTGCACTTGTCTTGGGAAAAAGTACTTAGTTATCTTCTGAAGAAAAAAAAAAAAATCCAGCTGTCCTTAAGTGTCCCAGCCATTCTCAAGGGTTTAACTGAAACAGCTTTTAATCCTCAAAGTATGAGGAGCTTTCCGTAGCAAAACATAACAGTGTACTTACTTTACTCTGTCCACAGGTTGAGTTCACCAGTGAAGAACAGGCAGCAGTGCAGTCTGTTTTGCGACAGAAGTTGGGACCAGGGTTCATCAGCCAGCGTGCTGGGGCGGGAGGCCAGAGGATTGCCTACATAGAGGGTTGGCGCATCATCACCCTGGCCAATGAGATCTTTGGATTTAATGGCTGGAGTCACTCGGTCACCAATCAGACTATTGGTGTGTATTTCAGAATTAAATTTCATAGCAGAGTTGTGACAGAGGAAAGTTGTTATGTATTGGCATTAGCTGAAACTTGTAATGCCTCCTATTTTCATTTATTAATTCTGTCTATCTATCTATTGCCAGACGCCATACTCCCGTAAGGGGTGGCCATTTGACTTTGAGTCAATTGTTTTACGGGGAGGGACACTAACCCTCCACCAACCCACTTGTTGACACATAGGGAGCATGTATGGTTTGGTTGTATGGTTACCATCCAGCATTGTAAATGGTTTCCTGCCTTACAGCAAACCATTTGGCTTGTCATTCGATGTAAAGCCACCTGTAAAGGAAAGAAAAGCAATAAGAAGAGACAGGAAAGATGGGAGAAATAGGAAGAGAGAAGGGCAGGCACAGAAAAAGAATGATAAAGGCTAAGGAAGAAGTAGGGAGCACTACATCTACTCTATTGTATTTTCTCACCATCCACTCACTTAATGTAGTGCTGCTCTCAGGTGTCTGCCCTTTCCTCTCCTCCATCCTTCTTTGCTTCCATCCTCTTCTGTCTCTCTTTCCTTTATTCTTTCCTCGTCCTTCTGCCTATGGGTGACTTTACACTCCCTCTTCTGTCTTTCTTTTCTTCATTCTTTCCTTTTCCATCTAATTGTGGGTGACTCTACACTGAGTGACAAGCCAATGGTTTCCTGTACACCAGGAAACCATTTACTATGCTGGGTAGTAACCTTATAACCAAATTTTGCTTAGTGGGTAATTACAACATTCCAATCAGATTGAGCCAGTGAATGTTTATATCCAAGGGGTGATATGGATTTAGTGTTTACATAATGCCACTCAGGGATGAGTGAGGCTGGTCACTTTCATCTTAAATGTCAGGACCAACATGCCTAGCCCTGGGTTCACATAATGCCACTCAGGGATGAGTGAGGCTGGTCACTTTCATCTTAAATGTCAGGACCAACATGCCTAGCCCCGGGTTCTAGTGCTCCTTATGGGGCAGCATAGGATTGGATGATGGATGGATGGATTTATATATTAGTGTGCATACTGCATTTTTGGTATTATAAGACAAGACTCTGCTGCATTAGTTTTCAGTGGTGCAGGTTAGTATAATATTGCAGGGAATAAAGGGATATTATTTTCACAAAAATCTTCACAGTAGCCCTCTTTGTCAGCCATGAAAGGATATAAAGCTTTGTTGCTGTGTACTTTTATCCTCTCAGTATGTCATTCCTTGATAGATATTGTTTACTGAATTTTTACCCAATTATGTCAGGCAATATGACTTACCAATTATTAACCACTGCAAAAGGGTAACACAGTACGGTATGAGTATTGTCCTACAAAAGTGACAGGTTCATGAGACAAAATGTTTCCAAATGTTTAATGAAGAGTATAAGTGTATCTCATTGGTCAGTTTTGTTTAATTTAGTGGTTAATTACTTCAGTTCAGTAACATATAATAAATTTAAATTTTATTGTTGCTAGCTTCTGTTAGTTTCATTCAGTTTGGAGAGAGGAATCAGGGTGTGCAGAGGTTAATTTAATCTCCTTTGATACAGAGTGTGTCTCCATAGCATAACAAAATTATCTAGAGGTACAGTAGCAAGAAAAAACTAAAAAATATAATTGAATTAAAGGGTTTAAAGATCAAAGCAAGAATTAATGGTTATAAAATACTGTACTTTCTTGAGACATGCAGAATCTGACTACTGTAGTATTTTCTGTAGATTTTGTGGACCACTACAATGGGCGCTACTATGTGGGTGTGAGTGCCAAGGTGAAGGTTCAGCTCAAGGATGGAGTGCACCATGAGGACATTGGCTATGGTGTATGTGAGGGCATGAAGAGCAAAGCGCTGTCTATAGAGAAGGCCAGAAAGGTGTGTGTGTGGTGTTCTTTGTTAGTGTTGCAGCTATTGTGCTCATTGGTTTCTTGTCATATCTGCCTGCTCTTTTGCTCATATATTGCATATCCTACTCAGCAACTTTACTTGCACATTTTTTAGTTTCATCAGATATCTTCTGCATCTATTGACCTACCTACCAAAATTTGCATATATTTACTTTTCCTGGTACTGGCTTTTATCCTGTCCATTGATATTACCCATATGCCTACTCTTTCTTTAATTGTGTGGACTGAGTAGCCTAGCCTTGGGTCCCTGTGCTCCTGACGGGGCAAGAAAGGATTGGATGGTGAATGGATATAAGGATGTAACCACATATATTGTAGTTAAACTTTATATTACCTAATCACCATACTCATCTTATCCAGGAGGCAGTAACAGATGGGTTGAAGCGGGCCCTGAAGAGCTTTGGTAGTGCACTGGGTAACTGTCTAAGCAACAAGGACTATTTACGTTACATTGGCAAGGCCCCCGCTGTTCCCCCACCCGACATACAGCCGTCAGAGCTGCTGCAGAATGAACACAACACTGGCTTGGCTCAGCTGCGGACTAGGGTGCTGCGCCAGCGCCGGCAACACAAAAACTCGCAGGTCAGGAATCAGTGCCTGTATGTTTTGTTACTGTGTCATGTCAGATTGTCTTAGGTCTATATTGCATTAGTAACCCCTTCAGTCAAATGACAGACTACTCATACTTGCAACTTTCAGAGTCTTTTCTATAGTTTAGTAGCATTTCAGATGTGAGGGGATATGTGTAGCCTTCAATACCGTTAACTACTGTACTTCAGTGGTACAAATGTATCCTAAATTGAATAAGCCAGCTAGGGTTGTCACTGCTCCTTTATAAAACATTTAGTAAAAGATATTATTTTAATTGTTAGCTATTTGCTTACTGAAATGCTAGTAAATGCTACCTTTGACATCTTGGCTTTAGAATTTACAGTGCATTACCATATAGGTTGTATTGATGAAATGCATTGATATTAGAAAATGAAATTACATTCTTAGAGTATGTATTACACTAGAAATATCCAGTTCTTTGTAATTTCCAGACTTCTGTTTACTTGATTGCCAAGTTATTGCAGCATGTTGATCCCTCCTGTATATCACCTGGTACATGGATTTCACTACTTCCATGTTTTCTCTGTCTTTATAATTGGATAGACGTTTGTCTTATGCCTTGTCTTTACGCTGATGCACCTGAGGTATCCTAGTCAGTATACCATTATTTTTAGAGGTGGATTATCACACAGAAACCTACAAGATACTGCACCCAAAAATTTACCCTAACCCACATCGACCTTATAATAATTTTTGTGTTTACACTAATATCCATCCATCCATCATCCAATTCTCCGTTGCCCCATGAGGAGCGTAGGAGCCCAGAGCTAGGCAAGTTGGTCCTGACATTTAAGATGAGAGTGACCAGCCTCACTCATCCCTGAGTGGCATTACATGAGCACTAAACCTCAACCACCCCTTGGATATAAACCTTCGCCAGCTCAGTCCGATTAGAGCGCCATAATTACCCACTAAACTACCAGGCACCATAATTTGGTTATATGGTTACCACCCAGCATAGTAAATGGTTTCCTGGTGTACAGGAAACCATTTGGCTTGTCACTTAGTGTAGAGTCACCCACAGGCAGAAGGAAGAGGAAAGAATGAAGGAAAGAAAGACAGAAGAGGGAGTGTAAAGTCACCCGTAGGCAAGAGGACGAAGAAAGAATGAAGGAAAGAAAGACAGAAGAGGATGGAAGGAAAGAAGGATGGAGGAGAGGAAAGGGTAGACACCTGATAGTAGCACTACATCAAATGAGTGGATGGTGATTGCTCCCACATACCACTAGCACATAAATTTGTCTTCTTTTTTTCAGAATACTTCTGAGGTAAATCTGTGCAGTGAGAGGAAACCATGCAACCAACAGAGTGACATTTCAGCACCTGCCTGTGTTCCTGTTGCATCCAGTACTAGCACAGTTACCGACCTAAAAACATCAACAGAAATTGGTGGTGTTCAGTCTTCCAGATGCTCTGATGTTATTCCTGTAAAGTCATATTTAAAGCAAGAAAAAGTAGATGGTGAGGAGGCACACATTGTGCAAAACTCAGGTGTTGCAGCTGGACAAAACAAGATGTCTCCTGGAGTGAATCATAGTTTGAACAATACCAACCCAACTCTGGCAACAGATAATGCAGGTGAAGGAGTTACAACGTATTTAACCAGAAGATCTATGGAAAACATAAAGGTAAATCACAAATCACCATCCACTGAGAAGAAAGTGTTGGCAGTTGTGCCCAATCAAAATATAGCTCAGAAGGATGACACACTTGCTAATTCAAGAGATAAATATTGTCAAGGTGTGAAACTGTCAACTACCAATGCTGCCAGTCCAAACCAACAGTTGGGAAGTCCTCATCAGTCATCACTACAGCATCCTGGTGATCTTCAGGCCTTAGGTGATAGTCACTGTTTGACACTGACCAGTGGCTTGAAAGGATCTTTATTGGAACCAGAAATGTCTCCTGATTCATTTGTTGGGTTCACCAGTGACCTGGTCAACAATTCTAATGCTAACATAAATTTCTCTGATGGAGAGAAGCAAAACCGAAAACGGAGACAGCGAGAAAAGCAACAGGCTTTCAAAATGAAAATGAAGAAAAAACATCTGGAGATGCAGTCCTCAGTCGTTGATCCTAAAACGGAAGTAGGAGGGATGGATGAGATTGAAGAAATGGTAGGAGAAGGTGAGTTGACTTACCTTTAGTAATTCTTTTTGGCCTATGGCAAATAATCTGGCATGGACATCAATTTAAATCAAACAGTATTAAGTCCAAAATATACAAGACAGTGAAAGTGTATGTAGGTACATGTATATGGATTGGATATATTATTGCTAGAGTAGTATTGGTACCCTTTCAAGGTATGGTTTCTTTATTTTTGTACAGTTGTAGAGAGTAATACTACACAATGGGATATTCAAGCAGTGTATTAGAAGTTATATTGTCTGGTTCAGTAGATAGTAACTTCACCTCTGGAACAGTGGTTCAGCTTGCCTATTCAGAATAAGCATCAGTTTGATTGATTATCTGCATTGCTTTTATAATAAATCCATATATGCCCCTACTGCAGCACGTTACCAGCTTCGGTTAGAAGTCTAACACTGTTCACTTGGACCTCAGTATAATACTTCCCATTAAATGCATTGATATGCTCCTGTGGTCTGACTCTTAAGCTAGCTTCTTTTTGTTCCCAAAGTTGGGATGTATCAGGCATGGTATGATGATTAGCCACATGCCCATTGACTCGTAATTGGGAAATTCAACCATAGGTATAATAAGTCAAAGTCCCAGCTGAGACTCTCACAGTGTTACGACTGTTAGCTAGCACTATTCAGTGTGAGTCACAGTTTCAACTGCTTTTGGGAAGTATTAACAGGTTGTGTCAATCCATGGAGAACCTTCAACTGTTTCATAGTCAACCCTAGTATGGGGTTCTTTAAGTGGAACTGGTATAATGTTGATTTGATGCAACATCTTCAAAAAAGGCTTCATATTTTCAGAAAACCATTCATAATATGCATATAGGCCTAAAGCTTTGGTAGTGTTGATAGAAAGGTCAGGTAGTGCTGACACAGGTATGTTTATTTATTTTCCCAGATGATCCATTGTTCTGGGCAACTCTGATGACACAACAACTTCAGGAGGCCCAGCAAGAGGATCAGCAGGCAGAGTCCTTTGCTCGATCCCTTGGTCTGACACCATCACGCACTCGAGAAAAATACCAGAACCAGCTTTCCAACATTGGTGTAGTGGGCCATGCTTCAACCACTTCTCTCCATAGTCTGCCTCTAGGTCCCCACAACCCTACTAGAGGCCCTGTTAGGAAAATCATAACCAGAAACACCTTTAACAGGAGCTTCAACACAAACCAGTATTCAGACACATTTAGTAAGCACACCAGCAGCCAAAGGAACACAGTCACTAGTACCAGTGTTAATAAAGTTAAGGAAGAGAGTGCATCCAACAGTCGTGAAATTGAACCCCAAAACACCAGTGGTGCATCCAAAGAAAGAAGTGAGGTCAGTTACCACAGTAATGAAGTGCACAATACCAGTGTTGATAGAACTAAAGAAAATTGTGAAAGGAACATTCGTGGTAGTGAACCCCAGAATCATTCAAGAGAAGTGCTTGCTTTGGCATCTGACAGAAATAATGCTAGCAGCTTCACAAAACAGGTGACTCGAGCAACAGCATGTGAAAGCAAAATTAACTTACTTGGCAATAAGGTGTGCCAGGTGAGACTAGAGAGAGATTCTGAGGTTGACCGAGCTGGTGAGACAGAGGACACAAGTCTCTGGCGATCTCCACGAATTAACAAAGGCAACACACACAAATATGAAGATTTTAAAGTCCTGGCTGGTCGTAGCAATGGACACTCTGATGGCCGAGGAAGCCCCAACCTCTGCAAGAAGAGGAAAGTTGAGTCAGCCGTGTGAGATTCAGGGCAGCCTTTTCTGTGATTTATATGCAGCCTGCTGGAAAAGGGCATACACCCATACCCCATTGTCCAGTGCATCAATAACCGGCGCTTCACTAGACCGAACACAAGAAATAGGGAACATTCCCACAATCCGAACAGTATGAATGTCCGTTGCCTTGCTAGTCTGACACCCCTCCTCTCCCTAGGTTTGAAACAAAGTTCTTTCGGTCCTCCCTTCCATCCCCTCTCTTCTCCCCCTCCCCAGTCCCTCCTCTCCCCTCTCATCTCTCCTTCATTCCCCACCACACTCAGCACTGCTAGGCATGTCTCTCTCCCTGTCTTCCCCCACTGCTGGTTGTCTCTCTCTCCATCCCCCCACCCTCCCCCACCCCCACTTGTCTCTCCTGTGTGTATTTACTTAATTGTATTTACCTACTTGTGATATACAGGAAATGAGCTACGCTCGTAGGGTCCAGTCTCTGTTTCTCAGTAAGTCAAATTTAGCTTTAAACTCGTTATAAGTTTTTTGACTGGACGATCTCTTTGTCCAGGCTGTTCCACAGGTCTGTACATCTATAAGGAAAACTTTATTTCTTGATATCCTTCAAGCAGCTTGGCTTCTTCAGTTTCATTCCGTGTCCTCTTGTTACTCTCTCATCCCACAAAAACAGATCTTCTTTGTCAGTTTTATCTACTCCCATCATGGTCCTGAACACTGCAATCATGTCGCCTCTCTTTCTCCTTTCCTCTAAGGAAGGCAAATCCAGCTTTTCCAGCCTCTCTCTGTATGACAGATCTGCCAGACTGGGGACCATTTTGGTTGCTGTTCTTTGTATTCTCTCAATCTTGTTTTTATCTTTCTTTTTGTGTGGGGACCACACTACTGCTGCATATTCTAACCTGGGGCAGATCATTGCCACTATCAATTTTTTCATCTCCTCATCCATCTAATGAAAAGCTACTCTTATGTTAGTCAAGAGTTTATACGTCTCTCTAACTGTCTTGTTAATATGTTTTTCAGGTAACAAACTGTCCTGGACCAGCACTCCCAAATCTTTCTCTTCTCTCGATTTTGTGATTGGTTCATTACCCATCAAATATATTCAGTGGTGGCCTCTTGGTACTTTTACCCATTTCCAATATTTTACATTTCTTTGCATTGACTTTCATTTCCCACGTCCGACTCCAATCGTGTATCCTATCCAGATCCTCCTGCAGAATTTTACAATCCTCCTCAACCTCTACCTTCCTCAAGATCTCTACCATATCATTTACGTAAATCAGGAACATTACTGGCGCCAACACTGAGCCTTGAGGGACTCCACTTCTTACTTCCCTCCATCCAGACATCTTATCCTTTATTACTCTCCTCATTTGTCTGTCTCTCAAAAAGTCTCTCATCCATTCCAGGAGGTTCCCCTTCAGTCCTCCTATGTGCTTTAGTTTCCACATTAGTTTCTTATGGGGTACCTTGTTGAAGGCCTTCTCCAAATCTAAATACACACAATCCACCCAACCATCTCTCTCCTGTAGCATGTCAATCGCTCTTGAGTAAAAGCTCAACAAGTTGGAAACACATGACCTTCCACTTCTGAATCCAAACTGACATTCAGCCAAAATATTCATCTCTTCCAGATATTTTATCCATCTATCTTTCAGAATTCTCTCGCACAATTTTGTGACCATGCTGGTTAGGGACACTGGTCCATAATTCAGGGGTTCTTCCCTGTTTCCTCCCTTATAAATTGGTACCACATTTGCCCTCTTCCATTCTTGAGGCACTTTCCACTTTCCAGAGAACACACATTTAAACTGTGAATTTCATCTGCCAGTAGTTTGCTGCATTTCTTCAGTACCCAATTAGAGATTCCATCTGAGCCTGGCATTTTCCTTACATCTTGAGTTTCCAATAATTTATATACTTCCTGTACTTCCACTTTTATATCTTTTATCACTGCACTTCTAGTCACTCCCTCCCCTTCCACAAACTCCTTTTCATAAGTGAAAACCGATTGGAAACATTTGTTCATTATTTCTGCTTGCATTGCTGCATCTTTATAGACCTCTCCTACTTTCATTTTGGTGATTCCTTACTTTTGTTTCAGTTTACCATTGACAGATCTAGAAAACAGTTTGGGTTCATCCTTACATTTGTCTATTATACCTTTTTCAAAATTCCTTTCTTCCTTTCTACGTATTCTTGTGTATTGATTTCTAGTTCGTTTATATTCTTCCTTTGTTCTTTTGTTACCTATCTTTCTCCAGTTGTTCCACGCCGTCTCTCTCTGTTTTTTTGCTGTCATACACTTTCTGTTAAACCACTCCTTTTTCCTGTTTTCTTTCCCCCTTACTCTTGGCACAAATTTTTCCACTCCCAAATTATAGAGGTCTAGAAAAATATCCCACTTCCTCTGTATCTCTCTTGTTTCTCTGAATTTTTTCCAGTCTGCATTTTCAAAAAATTTTCTCAAGCCTGTAAAGTTTGCTTTTCCAAAATTGTATCTTCCCTGCCTATAAAGCTCGTCTCTTGGCTCTACATTCCCTGTTATCATCTGGAACTCAATGACCACATGATCACTTTTTCCAATTGGACACATATTTCAGAGATTCTATTACATCGGGTTCTTTGGTAAACAGTAAATCCAGTCTTGCTGGTGTGTCCTCACCTCGGAACCGTGTCTCTTCTTTGACCATTGCGTCATCACATTGTTCATTGTTACATTTACTAATATGGTGCCCCACGAATCTTCGTCGCCTCCTGAGTTCCATTCCTCCCAGTTCACCTCTTTACAATTGAAGTCACTCATTAAAGTTATATTGTTGCTTTTCTCAGTCATTTCCCATAAATAACTAGCCATGTCTGACAACATTTCCTGGTATTCATCATCACTCCATGCTCTTGTCTTAGGGGGAACATACACTACAGCCATATCTCTCTTGCTATTCTCTCCAGTTTCTAATTTCATATTTATCACTTCAGCCCTGCCTTTTCTCATTTCCACGGTATCTACATTTATGTTCTTCACTGTTATCATCACTCCTCCTCCAGTTTTTTTCTTTTCTGTCTCTTCTTCACAGTTTGTATTTACCATCTCCCATATGAACATCAATATCTTAACTTGGTCTCTACCAAGCACATAACATCAGGTTCATATACTCTCAAAAAATCTTTTATTTCTAGCCTTGCCGATATTAAACCATCAACATTAGTATATGCCACCTTCGAGTTATTTTTGATGTTTTTTATACCCTCTTTTCTCCTTCTTTCCGTCGGTACCACTTCCTTAATTTATAATCCATGACTCTCCGATAAAACCTGTCTTCTCTTCCTCCATTCTCTGTTCGGTTTTTACCTTTGCTTCCTTTACTAACGCCTTTATTTTAGCCCTTTCTTCCTCATTTGCAACTCTCCTTATCCAAACATTTTTTAACTCTTTCTTGTCCAATAATTTCCATGTTCTGTTTATAATTTCTATTTACTGTTGCCTGGGACTTAAACTTTACCTTCAGTGGCCTTGCCTCTCCTTCCTCGGACTTTCCTAACCTAAACACCTCTTCAATCTCATCTGAGCATTGTTGTTTTCCTCCATGATTATTGATATTAATTCTTTAACCTTACTCAGTTCTTCTCTTTGTCTTTCTTATCTTACTGTCATACGTTTTTCTTTAGCTCCTGAAATTATTACACATTTTTTCTTATCTGCTACGTCTCTAACTTCTCTACTTCTCAGTACCCTAACCACTTCCCTCTCCACCTTTTCCTTGCTTGTTGTTCTATAATCTCTTTTAAATTTACATTTCCTTCTTCCTGAATTTTCTTCCACCCCTTATGTTGCTCCTTGATTTCTTTAATGTGCTCATCTTGCGTTCTTGATTTGGATTCATACTCATCCAGTTTACTTTTCATCCAGTCATTTTCTTCTTCCAGCCTCTTATTCTTCCTCTTAAGCTGTTTTATTTCATCAGAGGCAGATTCATTGCTCACCTTTAATTCTGTAACTTCTCTTTCTTGTTCGTCACTGCATGTACAAACTTCTTCCAGTTTATTCCTTAGAATTTTGATCTTGTTTTCCTGCTCTATGGTCCGTTCCTGTAATTCTCTAATTACTGCCCATAGCTTTTTTATCTCCTGGACATTCCTCTCTGCTGTTTTCTCTACTCTTGCTTGGTTCATCTTAATACTTCCATTTCCCACATCCTCTTCGAAGAAGCCCTCAAACTCTCTCTTGCCAGATGTAAAGAAAGCACTGTCCCTTTCCGCCACGATTCAGCCTTATGGAGACTTTCTATTTCCACTATATCTTGTTCTTTTTATGACCGAAACTGCATCTTTTTTTTTTTTTTTTTTTTTTAACTACTGTCCGACAGGCCCACCATTCACACACTTATTAACATAATCACAAATAGGCTGGTCTCCTTTTCGTCACCGATTCAGCGATTATTTCCCCATGAACCAGGAGGAGCTCCATCTCTGTCGAAGACCTGTGTGTGTGTGTGTGTGTGTGTGTGTGTGTGTGTGTGTGTGTGTGTGTGTGTGTGTGTGTTTGTGAGTGAGTGAGTGAGTGAGAGTGGTGAATGAGTAAGTGAGAGTGAGTGAGTGAGACAAGGGGGGGATAGTAGGGCTGTTTGGCTTTCTTGCCTCCTTCCTTGTCCCCCCACCCTCCCCTACCCCCACTTGTCTCCCTCCCCCACCCCTGCTTATCTCATCTCCCTCCCCAACCCCTGCTTGTCTCGTCTCCCTTCCCATCCCCCCGCCCTCCTCCACCCCCGCTTGGCGCACTGCCAGCAGCCTTCTTGACTGTTTAGTTGCCCTGAAGCGGTGTTGGACACTGCACGACCCACCACCTTACCCCCTGCACATGATGTTTGATGTTCCATTTTTTTGCAACAGTATTGTGTATGAGGATAATAACATTTCTGATGGTTTTCTGTGTCAGTCTCTATTGATTGAGTATGGTAAGGTATATAAGAGTTTGGGTTTGGGTCTGGAATGCATTTCTGGCTTTGTTTCAGTATCTTATGGGGAAATTGATATCTGACTTACTGACCGAATTGGTACACAACACTGCTGGATATTGGGGTATGGGTGCACTGGTTTTGCTTAGCTAATTGCAGAATGTGATAACATCATGTTGTAGGGTACCAAAAGACACTCAGAATCTGCAGACTGCCTTTTTGCAGCTCAGATAAAATGTCATAGATATCTTCATTGTATCATTGAGAATGTTATGGTGAACCAGCAATGATTAGTAACTGTACCTGTCGCATTGTGAATATAACTGCCGAAACTGTGATGCTGGGAATCTGTAGTTATAGTTAATTGTGTTATTACACATTTTTTTTTTTCCTTACTGGTTATGGCTTAAAACCAAATTATTGTTAGCAGCTTGTAACAAAGCACAACCATCACATTAGGTTTTATGATATATCTCATGCTAAGGTTAGTTATGAATGAAAATATACCCATCATTTTTATAACTATGTGTTGTTTACCCCGGTTTAATACAGTATACCAGTAAGTGATACAAGTTTGTGGCTCATGCTTACAAGGTTCCTTAAACTTGGATGAACTCATCTGGATGTTATTGTTAGAACTGAATTAACTTTACACTTTTTAACCAAGCTTTTTTCCAGATGTTTTGGTTTGTTTTAGTTTTGAATGAAGCTTGGTAACCTTGTTTACCGTCAGTCTGTAAATACAGTGTTCATTAACGTCATCATAACGTTATGTCCCATTATATGAAATGGGCTGAGATGCTAGCAAAGCTTTCCTTCATACTACTGAGATTTTATGTAGATGTTACAAATTGTACTGTTCTGTTTATCAGAATTTTAATTTGGTAAGAGTGTTGTTTTAGTGTGACTGATATCTGTTGTCTCGTTCACTTCTGCCCAGTGATTTGTTTTCTGGTGTTACCTTCACCTCAGGGAAAGTACTTATAGCAAAGTGCAAAGTTTTTTGTTGATGGTAACTGCTGCTGAGTGTGCCATTTTTAGTGGCAGTCCTGTGGTGCATGTTTTACCCTTTGTGCATATTTTTTAAACTAGATTTTTCTCAGTGTGCTATCATTACCTGATAAATTTTTAATTAACTACAAGGTATGGAGAATAAAACTACATTACAGTATTGATTGTAGTAGTACTTGTGTGGCCTTGCCTAAAACAGTTCAAGTATCTAGTCATGTAAGTATTTTCTGAATTTTTACAGTAACTTCATATCATGAAAATTCATAGACTTAGACTGTACATTCAAACCACAGCTGAGAATAAACTTCAGCACAATAAAATTTATAACAACAGCACCAGTACGTTTATTTAAAATACTGAACATCACCCAGAAAGAAGGTACAGTGTAGTTATAGAGTGGTACTAATCTGTCTGTGTACTGCCTGATGCCTAGTCCGAGTTCATCTAGGATGGCTGGACCAAAAATGCCTTCCAGTCTCTTGGGCACCACTCATAACCACTCCCAGCTTCCCTACCTCAGGCACCCATCCCCTCTGTCTCTGCACTGTATTGTTAATCTTCCTTCCCTCATTTTCCAGTTTTACTTCATTCATTCTGTTTTTCAGCTTTTCACTCATACCCATTCCTATTACGCATTCCATTTCAGCTGCATTGACATACTACATCATCATCATCCCATTCCATATTTTTACCTAACAGAAGAGGTGAGGTGGCATCCAGAAAAAAAAAAAAAATAGAGAACACAAAAGTAGAAGTATTGAACTAAACAGCACACCCAGCTAAATGGGCCACACAATTATTCACACATTATTTCAAGCCTTGAACATCTTTGCTGCACCTTAAGGACGAAATCCAGTTCCCAGGTATTTAAACTTAATTGCAGAAGTGTTCAAGTTTGCAGAAAATCAATCAACACTTAGTAAACCATGACTTCAGTTTTTCGTACATTTCATTCTTTAGTTTTGTCACATACATTCTCGGGTTTCCATACCAATCTGCCAGTTCCTTCCTTATACCATTTCTGCACAATATTATCTACAGACATGAAAATAGGTACAATAATTCTTACTTTTTTCTCCAGTTTCAGTCTCTCCCCAGTGTGCTGTGTCCATGTGGTTACTGAACACCCAAGGAGACATCACACACTTCTCACTCAAACCCACCCTCAAACAAGTGGTGCCAGGCACAACAAACCTCGCCCAAAAGCAGTAATATTATTTTCAACCGTTTTCAAGTTATAGCCCTTTGAAAATCTATTCTTGCATTTGACCTTTCAAGGTCAATCAAGGTCAAAAGTAGTGGTGCCAAATGAAAGCCCATATGAGACTTCCTATATCCTGATAATAGTAAAATCTCTATATTCAACCTGTTTCGAGATGTAGACCATTGAATAACCGTGAACTTAAGTTTGATCTTTCAGGGTCACTTAAGGTCAAAGGTCATGGTACCAATTATAGCCCCATGAACATCCGTGACCTGGAGTTTGACCTTTCAGGTCACACAAGGTCAAAGGCCTTGGTGCCAAAATAAAAACCTATATGGGAGTTCCTTTTAGTTGGTAATGGTAAATATCTATCTTCAACTGGTTTCAAGTCATAACCCTTTGAAAATCCGTGACCATGATTTTGGCCTTTTAGGGTCACTCGATTGCCTCCAAAATGTAATCAATTTCTATTGGGACCAGTGCCCACATATCCTGAAAGCTTCATGTAATTTCATTCACCCATTTTTCCGTAATGTTTTGCAAACAGAGAAACAAAGACATTCGACCAAAAACACTACCACGCCGGACTTCGTCCGGACGAGACATTCAAGATTAACACTGTTTTCCCCTCTTATTACATCATCTTGTAAATGCTCAGTAGAGCTACTCATAACCTGCAAGTCACTTTTCAGACAAAAACCCTTTCACTACAAATGGCATATTATGTAATTTTCATCCAACTGGCAGATTTTTTATTCAGAATGAACAGGGTTAGAAACAATCTCCACATACTCTTTCATAATTGTTTTTAAGGTGAATAGAGTTGTCCAATGAAAGGCCAGTAGATAAGTGAAAAACAGCATAGTGTCCCTTGGAACGCACAACCACCTCCACCAGGAATTTAGCATAGTGCTCCCGTAAACTCCCAGACACCCCCACAAGGACCCCACGGAGGAACAGCAGAGGCGCACCGAGATTCGGTGCGACAACGGCCCAAGTCAGCCCGGGCCGTACGCCCCTATGACGCGGAGCCCGCCCGCCGTCGCCATAGCAGGAATCCTGCACTACCTTCCGGACGAGTTTCCACCTACCAACCTCGGGGTGGAGCTGTCTGTCCAGCTCCTGCCAGCGCCCCTAAGGAGTCGGCCTGTAGCCACTCCCGCCTTCTTCAGGAGTCAGCAGTAGCCTCTCTGAAGGTGTCTTCCCTCTTGGAACCGCCAGTAGCCGCCCGCCCCTCGCTAAGGAATCGGCCAGTAGCCAACCTGAGGGTAACCAGGATACGGCTGGTAGCCGCTCCCGCCTTTGTCAGAAGGTGTCCTTCCGGAGACGGCCGGTAGTCGCTCCACACCCCCTCCTGAAGGAGTCGGCCTGTAGCCGCTCCCACCTTCGTCAGACGGCCGGTAGCCGCTCTGAAGGCGTTGCCCCTGAGTCGGCCAGTAGCCGGTCCACACCCCTCCTGCAGGAGTCGGCCTGTAGCCGCTCTGAAGGCGTTGCCCCTGAGTCGGCCAGTAGCCGGTCCACACCCCTCCTGCAGGAGTCGGCCTGTAGCCGCTCCCACCTTCGTCAGACGGCCGGTAGCCACTCCGAAGGCGTTGCCCCTGGGTCGGCCTGTAGCTGCTCCTCATTCCTGCTGAAGGAGTTGGTCTGCAGCCACTCCCGCCTTCGTCAGACGGCCGGTAGCCGCTCCAAAGGTGTTGTCCCTGAGTCGGCCTGTAGCTGCTCTCCACCCCTCCTGCGTCGGCCTGTAGCCGCTCCCGCCTTCGTCAGACGGCCGGTAGCTGCTCCAAAGGTGTCCCTGGGTTTGCTGACAGTAATTCACCCTCTCAGGCCACGGCCAGTAGCCGGGCCTCAGCGCCTTGTGGTCGCGCCCCTGGGAAGCCACAGCCGGTAGCCGGCCTCACGGCCGGAAGCGGCAGAGAGCAGCCCCGCTGCCCCAGTGTGAGATGAGTTCCCTGACCCCCGACGCAGAGGAGTTTGAGGAGTACTGGAGAGGCCCCATAGCTTCCCCCGGCCTCTGCTTCCTACGAGTGGCCCTGGAGAAAACCCACCTGACGGACTCTGACGCAGACCGGTGCCGCAGCCCCTCCCTGTCGGCGCCGCCTAACTCTGGGGTCCGCAGCCCTCGGGAACCCCAGGCCCTCCCCAAAACGCCCGGGCGGGAACTCCCTACGCCTCGACGACGGAGGACCTCTGCCTCCGGCAGGAACCTGAACGAGAGGTTCAGGCAATTGTTCGGCCCCAGTCCTGAGGCCATACTCTCCTGTCCCCAGCCCGAAAAGTACGGGTCCCTTCGCCACCTGCAGCCCCGGACGAGAGAAGACGCCCCTGCGCGTGATCCCGTGCCCTCTCGGCACGGCCTTCCCTGGCGGTGCCCCTGCTCCGGCATAAGTAGAGCCGGCGTGTATCCCCGCCACCCCCGCTGCCCAGTGACCCATGAAACAGTGACTGCTCCCTTAGTGTAGCATAACAGTGGCGAGGCGATAAAGTGCATTCATAGTACCAGACCAAGTGTTTTAAGTGAAATTGGAATGATGATGGTCTAACAGTGACAAGGCGGAACAGTGAATAGTCTATATAGAATCAAAGTGATAGCGAATAAGACCAATGCACAATACCCATCATATCACAGTAAGAGAAACACCCAAGCCGTGGAGTTTGTATTAATAATTAACCAAAAGTCCCTTGCTCCCAGAAAATAGTAAAGTGAACACGCTACCAGTAAACTCCGCCTCATACTACATAATCACAATTAGACCCCAGTGCCTTACACCCTCCCCTACTGAGCCTCATCTCTAACTCCTCCACGGGCTCGGAGATCTTGGACTGTAATAATTCTGCACACGCCGCCTCGAGTGTTATTTTAGTGCATTCTCCCATAGTATCCTGTGAGATACTAATTTCTAGATATAAGTGTTTGTGATTAACCAAATATTGTGTTGTAACATCTGCTGTTGTCCCCTTGTCTGACTGAGTAATACATGTGCAAAGTTATTGCCTGGAGTTTTTGTGTCCTGCCTCTCTTTGTCCTTAGCCCCGGTCTCGAAAGAGAACCCCACTACGTGTTAGGTGTTTTAAGAACGGGAAGTCGGGCCGTAAACACCTAGCATTACAATAAGTATGGAATAAAAACTGCAATAGTCTACAGATGAGGGAGTTAAGTACCCGCCATAGTGTGTGCCTGTCTGCGTTCTGTTATCCTTTTTTTAATTTCCAGATGCAGCAACTTAAAACACTATGTACAACATAGCGTGGAACTTAAAGATACTTTTTTTTATTATTATTAACTAGACTTAAGAGTGAAAAAGGGAGTCATGTAATGCAACTTACCTGAAGGAATTGATGTACAGCACTGAATTATAGTATTCTTAACCACAACCTGCCCATACACTACATGCTTTATTGCCATTGGGGAAAGTTTCTCATGCTGTTACCACACCAAGGAGAGGTATGAATGGTTCACTGACTTATCTGAACATTGTTATTAACCTCTTCAACCCTAGAATGCCATTGTCAGTTTAGTTTTGCCACCACCAGCTTATTTCATTTAGCATAGGCGAAACTTTTTGAACTGCGGGGGTTAGATACAACTTTAATTTACCCTTTCACTCAAAATTGTAGTCTTGGATGCCTTGTGCTGGCATCAGTATGACTAGATAGTGGAGCTGCCTGGTTATACAAATGTTCCTCAGTCTCCCTCCTAACCTCCAAACAGAGAAGGACAGTCTAGGAGAAGGGCAGCTTCAGCATGCAGTCCACCAGGTTCACATTCGGATAAACGTGGGGTTGAGTACTAGAAAAAAATGTCTCCCCTGATATAGAAAGTCTGAGATGTAACCAGAATAAAATAAACATGATGTCATTAGGCTGCGATGGTTAACTGCACTGGAAGACCTTTGCTACAATCCATCTGTGCAAGAAAGCTGAAATACCAAGGGGAGACTACAGAGAGGCGCGACAATAGCCCGAGCAAGACGGGCATACGTCCCCAATCACCATGCGCCCCTCTTCCCCTCAATGGAATCCACGGTAGGTACATCACCCTGCTGCATTACCCTCTACCTGGACCAGCACTCACCAGGATCGGGGCAGGATCTGTGTGCCAACAGACTTTCCAAGTAGGGCTGTGACGATGTCCACCATGCCCACTGGGGAAAGGATGTTGACCGTGCCCATCGGGGAAAGGATGCCCGCTGTGCTCCTTTCACCTACTGCCACCTGTAGGACCATGATGACACCCACCGTGCTTGTCGGGGAAAGGACGCTCACTGTGCTTCTTTCACCTACAGTCCCAAGCAGGACCATGACGATGCCCACTGTGCTCGTCAGGGAGGGAATGTCCACCATGCTTCCCTCACCTGCAGCCCCCACTGGGAGCAGGACTGTGGTGACACCCACCGTGCTTGCTGACGAGAAGACGCCCACCGTACTCCTCTCACCTGCAGTCCCAGGGCATAGCAAAATTGCGGCGGTGCCCACCAGGCAGGGAATGCCCACCATGCTTCCCAATCTGCAGCCCCTACCGGGAGCAGGACCGCGGTGATGCCCACTGTGCTCGCTGGGAAGGGGACACCCACCATGCTTCTCTCACCTGCAGTCCCAGGGCGTAGTAGAACCACGGTGGCACCCAACATGCCCACCGGGGAATGAACGCCCACCGTGCTTCCCTCATCTGCTAACCCTGTGGCACCCACCGAGGGTCAAGCCCCTTGCTCGCCTCACTCCTCCAGAGGCTGAGCTGGGCGCCCCTCCCACTTTCCCCACACCCCAAGGGGCAGAGCCAGCTCCCCAGCGAAGTCACTGCTGGAAAGGGTCCAGAGCGGCCCCATAGTGAGTCTGGGGGTACGCTTACTACAAACAGCACCCCTACGTCACCAGTTGCTGTCGGACTCTCGGAGAAGAAGCCACAGGCAGCCTCTGTCAGACTCCCGACGTAGGCGAGACCACAGCCCCCAGTCACCGAGGGATGTCCCCAGGACTCCCGACCGAGACCTCCCCAGATCAGCTGGCAAGCCGTCCTCCATCAAGGGTAGGTGCAAGGCAGCACACCTACTCACCCTATTTGGCCCCAGCCCCGAGAGCTGACACACCTACGGAGGCCCCTCCAGTGAAAGGCCTCCCTCTATGCTGCCCCGCAGCCCTCACCCGACGATCCGGCATACAGTAGTGGTCCCGTGCCCCTTCAGAGACCGCACACCTGACAGGACCCTTCCCACGCCTAGGTGCCACCTGCAGTTACCCTGTCAGCATTAGTCACAAACTCCAATCCCTGTATCTCCATAGTGTGTGTAATCTGTCACATTGTATTGTGCCCAGCTACTGTATTTCTTTATGTGTAATAATTATATGTGTAAGATTCGGTTAGCCTGTGTTTTTGAGCCCTGTTCCTCTGGTTGCATGCTCTGGACCTGGTCTTTGAAAGAACCCAAATCAGACCCTTGTACTCAGAGAGCAAGAGGTTGATCTCTGAGCACGTGGCATAACACTGGTGGCAGCAGTGATTCTAGACCCGGTCAGGAGAGAGCAACTAGGAATGAAAAGGGAAAATCTGACAAAATGGCAGCCAAACCACACATGCAATTACCAAAATTTGACCCTGAACAGTAAGATATAGACACATGTATATGATTAAACCACTATTAGACATCGGATTCGTGCATGACAAGGAAAAGATAGCAGTAACACTACCCCATCTGGGAATGGCAGTCTCACGCATCACGACGAAGATTGTCCCCGAGCTGACATGGGCATAATTCACACAAATCGTGACACAAGCAGTCACACCATCCCTGGGAAGAGTGTAGCTTTGTCCTAGCTCAACGCCCTCACCTATGATGGCAACCTGGACGACACTCTCAACCAGGCTAGGCGACTAGTCACTACCACTTACCCGGAGCCTGACGCAGCCACCCAGGAACAACACATTTTCAACACCCTGTGGAGGATCCTCCCCAGCACCATAAGAGAACACTTCACAACCTATGACCCAATGGGAGACCTTGACAGGGATGCTAAACTTGTAAGGCATCTTCTCGCTGCTTGCATCACCCCACAACACATTGGCGCAGTGAGCAGAGCCCTGACACACAAGGCACAACACCCAAAACCACGGACGCCCCGCACCTGCACAGTTTCACCAACACCACCCAATTTGCCCAGGGTGCTCCCCACCAAAAGGCTCCCCACTCCTAAAGAGAATACCAACCTAATCTCCATAAATCCGCCGTAGTTTTCAGCCTGTAATCATCGGTGCCCCATTCACGACATACGGGAACAACTGAAAGCTCCCTGACAAAGAACAGCTACCCAAGGGCGCCACAAGGTTTCCTCTATAGAAGACAATTGCAGTGAAGATAATGCACCCTTTGCCGAGTAGTCGACCCTGGAAGAAGAAGATGCCCCACAACAACTGGAGTTTTAGGACTGCCCCCGCACCTCCCCATGGTGGTGGAGGCCACCTCACAAAAATATCGCCCCCCCAGTCTACAACAAGATGAGACTGAATGGGGTTAATGTGAGGCTACTGGTCGACACGGGAGCGGCCAGATCCTGTCTCTGCCACCATTTCTACTCCCGCCATGCCATGGCTTTTGACCCGCTTCTCCCCACTTCAGCTCACCTTGTGGATGCGGGAGATGGCCCCCTGCCTATCCGTGGGGAAACTCAGGCCTTTCGAGCCGACACTCACCAGGAAGTATCAGCCCAGCATCAATTCATCATTTTTTACTCAACCTGCCGTGCTTATGATGGCTACCTAGGGCTGGACCTCCTGCAGAAACTACACACTAACACTGACTGTCACAAGCAACGCCTCCACTTCCAGAAGTCTCCAGACGCCCACCCAGCCACACTGCATGTGCACCCCCACACCTTCTCCCTCGTCCCACTCTCCCCCCCTTTTTCCTACTCTTCCCACTTTTCCGCACACAGCTTTCCCTGCCACCATCACCTCCTCCATTACTATCCCTCCTCAGCAAGAGGCCTGGCTCCACCTTAACAGGCCCACCGAGACCTCTATCTTATTCTCCCTGAACCTGCCTGCTGGAACCACCTCCTGTCTACTATCTCCCACCTTCCTCCCGCCTCCCCCCCACCTCGGGGCGGTACGCATTGCCAACATTTCCACCACTCCTCTCACCCTCTCTAAAGGATTAGTGGTTGGAGAAATGGAAGAAGCTGAACCATGCACACCCACCCCTCCTCCCCTGACACCCTTCCCCTCTCTACCTGAATACCTCACACCACACCAAGCTGGCAGCCTCCGACGCCTCCTCCTGGACTTACAAGACCTGTTCTCGTCAGGACCGGCGGATACCGGTCACACCACGTACCTGGCATACGAAATCCATGCCACAGGGCCACCTCTTCCCCAACCGTCTCGAAGGAAAAACCCTAATCAATGGGCTGAGGAAGACCGGCAGGTCCAGGAAACGGTCGATGCCGGTGTTATATCCCCGTCCACTAGCCCCTGGTCCTCTCCAGTCATGTTAGTTAAAGAGAAAGATGGCACCATCTGCTGTGTGGATTACCGACGACTGAACAACGTGACCACAAAGGATGCCAACCCCCTACCCAGGGTAGATGACTCCCTCGACTCCTTGTAAAGAGCATCCTGGTTCTCAACCTTGGATCTCCAATCAGGATACTGGCAGGTCCCTGTGCACCCGGAGGACAGAGGGAAAACAGCTTTCTCGACCAGCAATGGAAAGCATTACGAATTCAACGTCCTCCTCTTTAGACTCTGCAACGCCCCTGCAACATTTTCCGATCTGATGGAGTCGATTCTCAGTGGCCTCACCGGGGAAATCTGCCTGGCATACCTAGATGATGTTATCATCTTCAGCCGAACCTGGGCTGACCACCTCCAGCGCCTTAAACAAGTCCTCATCTGCATCCGACAGGCAAGGTTTAAGCTCAAGCTGTCAAAATGCGTCCTGGCTGAACGGTCCATCTCCTACCTAGGACACTTCATCTCCAAGGAAGGCATAACACCTGATCTTGACAAACTGTGTGCTATCACAGACCTCCCCCTACCATGAGATGTCCACGAAGTCTGTGCCTTTATCGGGCACACGTCGTTCTACTGACGCTTCGTAAAAGGGTTCGCTGACATCGTGAAACCCTTCCATGACATAACTAAAAAGGCGAACCTTTCACGTGGACAGGCGATCGAGTGAGTGAGTGCAATCTCTTTATTTGAATTCAGCTAAATCCTTACGCCTAGGAAAAACACCTTAACTAAGCTCTTAAAACTAGGAAAATACAAAAAGGAAATACTAGTCAATGAATGCTGTGTATCACCAAGGGTGGGAGCACTGGAGATTCCTGTGGTCTAGTGGAGTTTGGGTACCAGCGACCTCTCACACTGCTGGAGCACAGGACCTCTCTCCGTCACAGCAAAACCTGGACTGCTTTCAAAATACAATGTATGGGCAGGACGCACAAGCCACCGGAAGAAGGCGTGGCTAACGGTTGAGGCAAGCAGGGGCGAACAATAAAGAAACAATAGTATCGCTCAGAAGAGCACTTAGTGACGTGCACTGAATAGGTCACTTTTGAAACAGTGACGAATGTTTTGAAAAGTATACCCCGAAATGGAGAGAGAAACGGTTAACTGAGCGATACACAGTGAGTTTTCCACTAATAGTTCGTGGCTTCTCACAAAAGGGAAATGTCGCGAATTTGATTCGTGACAGATATATTTACTATTAACAATAGCCTATACAGGAACTCCCATATGGGTTTTAATTGGTGCCATGACATTTGACCTTAAGTGACCACGAAAGGTTAAACTCAAGATCAGATATTCAGGGAGCTATAACTCTAAACTGGTTTAAGACACAGATATTTACTATTATCAAGATATAGGATGTCTCATATGGGCTTTCATTTGGCAGCGTGACTTTTGACCTCAAGTGATCTTGAAAGGTCAAAAGCAAGATCACGGATTTTCAAAGGACTATAACTTGAAAACGGTTGAAAATAAAATAACTTCTGTCGGGCGAGATTTGTTGTGCTTGGCACCACCTGTTGGCTATAAGAGTAAGATGTGCTAGCTTGTAATTGGTAATAGTAGCCTCCTTCGTGTGTAATAAGCTGTAGATTATACTGAAGACAGACCATTGGCTTGTTAAGTTTAAGTAGGCGGGGTAAAGCCACTATTATGCGTGAGGAGCTAGCGAGAGACACAGTCTAACACAATTTATCACTAGACACGTTCGGGACGCATTTCCCACTGGGCACAGTATATCACTAGACTATGTGCAGACACACTTGTTCACTTTGCTTACAACACAGATTGAGCACCATTTCCCCTTGTGGTATACCTCTCCATATAATACTGGTCCATCTGTCTATCTATCTATTGCCAGACGCCTCAATCCTGTAAGGTGGCCACAAACAAATAGCCTCCATGTCGCCTTGTCCCCCGACATTTCATTGCCCTGCTCCCAGCTCACATTTCCCTCCCTCATATACCTGTCCACTCCATCCATCCATCTCATCCTCGGCCTCCCGCTCCCTCTCCCCCCCTCCATCTCACTCACATACACTCTCCTTGTCAGTCTCTCACTCTCCATCCTTTCCACATGTCCAAACCACCTCAGTGTGTTTCTCCTAACGCTTCCCATCACATCCACATCCACACCACAACGCTTCTTCACTTCCTTATTTGTCAGTCTGTCTCTCCATGTGAGTCCACAGGCTCCTCTCAAATATAGCTCATTTCCACTGCTCTCACTCTTGACTTGTGTCCCTCCAACAAGGTCCAAGCTTCACTTCCATACGTTAGAGTTGGTATCACAATACTGTCATGTAGTAGCTTTTCCACTTCCATGCTCACTTCTCTGTTTCAAGGAACCAGCAACCTTTCTTCCTTGTTGCACTCTTTCAAGCACTTCACCCTTCAAACTTCCATCCTTACTCATCACACTACCCAAGTACTTAAACGTACTCACATTTGCCATTTCCTTCTCATCCAGCCTCACTTCTCTCGAAGACCATAACTTGACTCTTCCCTACATTCACCTTTAGACTCCGTTTCTCACATCTCCCAGACTCATCCATCAAGCCTTGCAGCTCCCCTTCGTCTTCACTTAACAACACAGTATCATCTGTAAACAACAGTACAGGTAGTTTCCAAACACTGCCCCCTCTCACTAGGGCCGCTCCAGCGTAATACTGGTGTGGATTAGAATTATCACCAATGAGTTATCCTACTTCCTTAGGCTGTGAGTACGTAGCCTCCACTTACTGTAATTCGGTTAGATACGAGAAATAACTCATTTTTAACTATTTGTATTGTGAGTCTATATGAATCCCCTTTTTGTAAACGAATCATGGTTTGTTTATGTTACAGTGTAAATAAAGGCAGTTTTCTTGTGAGCTTTAACGATCCTTTTGTGACTGATAGAAGATTGAGTGCGCCGTAATATATACTCATAACAGAGAGGAGAGATATGTGAGAGGAAGCAAGTGAGGATGGGCAGTCAATTACCAGGGGGCAGGGCAATGTGGAGGCGATTTGTTTGTGGCCACTCCTTGGAAGAGTAAGGCGTCTGGCAGTAAGTACATAAACAGATACTCATTAGGAATCTTCATGCAACTTTATACTGTTTTTAAGCCCTGTAGTACCATAACGACTGGTTTTGAGTTTTCTTGCCACTGCCAATTTTTTTCAACGTAGGAGAGACCACTGGTAGGGTAGGGGGTTCGAAATAGCCCCCACCAATGTCTTGGGTACCCCATCATTTGTAATTCGCTTTCTACTACCAGACACTATTATTTATCTTTGTGGTTAGACTTTACTTATATAATTGCCTGATTCACCATCATATCGTTTGGTGGCAGTCTGATTAAAATGAAAAAATGCCCATCATAGTGAAGGGGTTATCATTCTTTCAGTTTTTCTTTCCCTCACTTTCTTTCACGAACATAATTATTCCATACACAACTACTTTTTACTGTTACTTCATCAACTCCCTCTCCCCCTCCAGTCCCCTTTCCTTCTGTTCCCCCTGACCCCTCTGTCTCCCCCCACTCTCCCACCTTCCCCTGTTCCTCTTCCATTCCTCCTCTCCCTCTTCCTTCTTCTCAATTCCCTCTTTACCTCGACTCCTCTCCCCTTATTTCCTCCAAATGGCCCTTCCTCTGAGTTTTCCCTCTCCCACTATTTTCCTTCTTCATGCATTTTTTTTTTTTACCTCCCCTCCCTTCTTTCTTCTCTCCTATTTCCTTCTCCTTCCCTTCCTTTCCCCTCTCTCCATGCTATTCCCTCCATGTTTCCTTTCCTTCCGCTCCCTTGCTCCCTTCCACGTCTCTCTCTCTCTCTCTCTCTCTCTCTCTCTTCGACCCATTGTTACTTCTGTCTCTCCTTTGCTCCTCTTTTCCTCCCCCTCTCCCTTCCCTTCAAATCGCTTCTCTACCCTCCCTCCTACTCCCTCCACCCCCCTTTCCTCCCCACCCCTCCCCTCCATATCTCTCCACCTCATCTACCGTCTACGCCACCATTCAGTCTCTCTCTCAGTAACTCCCAGCCCTAAGCACCGTCACATCATCCTTGCAGCAGTAAGGTACTGTAGGGACTATGGGTTGATTTCTACTGTAGGATTCTTAGCATCTTCATAGCGACTTATTTTGCATATTAACCTACACCTTGACCGGTATTCTCATTGGTTGAGGAAGCTCCCTAACACCATTTCGTAAACGATTTATTTTATATATTACTCCTTACTGTTCTCTAGTTACATAAATCCTTCCAATATCGCCATACTCTGCATAAATAAGGTACAAAAGGATATTAACCAGCCATATCCAAAAATAAATCGCCAAGGAGAAGGTGTTAGGGAGCTTCCTTAACCGACGACATAATGAGCCCTTAAAACTCTCTTGTATTCCCCTTGCATCGTTTTACTATCCACGTATTTCCATCAATAATATACAGGAGGATACTGAAGTGTTATCTGCAGAATAAATCGCTTAGGTGGAGGTGTTAAGAAGCTTATATGCCATCTAAAATACAGCCACAAAACATCCCTTTTTCAGTATTTCCTATACTCGTTTTACTTTGGCTACAACTACTTCTCCATATTGAACTGGTTAGAATATGACGCTAGTCACGAAGCAGTGTTATTGAAATAATGTGGAAAACACCCACACCCACACCATCACTAAATGTGGAAACGAAAACACCCACACCCACACCATCACTAAGCAAACTTTAAAAAAATCAACATGGCGGGGTTGACTACTGAGGACGTCATGATGTTCCGTATCCCTGTTAACGGACTGAGGATAAGTTACGAGAATCAAGGCGAACATTTACTTACTGCCGTTCTAACAACCTGAGAAAGTAGCTGACGCGTTTGACAAAGATCCTTAACCCCTTTCATTTCAGCTGATTGTTAGGTGTATCCAGATTAAAGGACTGATTTGCATAATAACCAAGGAGACTCATTCCTACCTCGCACGTACGGCTTATCGAATTTCATGAAACCACAACTTAGTACTCAAGCTGTAGTCCAGTTCTGGGAGTGTGAAAACAAACTTCCGGTACTTTTGAGTCCTAAGCCTAGATGGTTACAAGAATGCTGAATGTCACCATTGCACTGTTATCTGGCGAGACACTCAATAGGAGGAAGAGAAGGCAGGTAAACTCTACAGGTACGCCGACTTTCACGCGACAACAATGCAGCGATGACGAAACAACCTGGAACAATGGACGAGTACTGCCGGTCATTTGCTGGAAGGAAAAGGAAAAAAATATCTATCATCCATTCCTTTATTATCCCGCAAAGCGTGTAGAGGCCCGCCGCAGCTCTGCGTCCTGGTTATACAACGTCCTTCAGTTCCCTCCCTATCCCCAGAAAGGATGATGGTGATAGCAGAAAGACAACTTTATCCTACAGTCCACCTACGCATCCACAACTAAAACAAGAGATATGCAAGACACAAAAACACTCGTCGAAAGTTTGAGTATTAAAATGCCTGTCTGCTGATCGCTTCTCAATGGACGTAATGTTTACAACCGGAGCTCTTTAATATACTCGTCTCAATGAGGTTAAACATCTAATGAATCAATTTAAATATCGAGAATGAATGAGTTTAAAGGAATACAGTGTGAAGTTAAAAACCACACTTGAATGGGCGTAAGTGGGGAAAGTATACGTACGAGAATCTGAATGAGTGGAAATCATATTCGTATTATAGCCGCTCCACACCATAGTCACTTCTAATTCGCCTCGAATAGGTCTTGAGCTATCCTCGCACATTCCTATACACTCCAGGAGCAGTTAGATGATGTAACTAATCGAAAATAGGTTGAAATAATTATTCTGGGAGCGTATGCTTGCAATGATCCCGGGGGCCAATGAGATGCCATCTCAAATGCTACCATATAGCCAGTTATTTATTTCGTTTTTTTTTTTTTTTTTTTTTTTGTATCTGTGGAGGTGAAAATACTTTTCGATATGACTAACCGTGAAAAGCTAGTACGAATTGTGCCCTTCAAACGCTTGAATAATATCAGTATAATTGAACAGAATAGTATTACCAGACGCGTTTGGTAATTATGTTACACCCTGACTCAAAAGCTTTCTGTCGAATTTATTTCAAAGCAATTTATAGATATCATAATGCAAACACTGTACAAAGAACTCGGTGCACTGTGGACGTTAATTGTACTTAAAATTAATTTTAGAAGCAAAATACTTATACCTATAGTACTAAAGGCAGAAATAAGAGCCCACTTTTTTTCAGTTGGGTGTTTGTGGCATGCTGTTAGTATGTGCTGCCGCCAAACTCGTGTTGCTACAGGCTGCATGCACTGATCTAATGAGCTCAGAGGCTGCATGTAATGTACGAATCTAGTCATGCCAGTTGGCGATAAAAACCATTCTCAGGTTCATATGGATCACTCTCACTTGGATAAATTGCCGGACGCTAGGCAGAAGAAGGTACACTAGCGTTTTTCCGACCATGAGAGGGTTTTATTTTATCTCCCGATCCCAGTCCACACCCAACCCAACTTACCATCATAATCGTTCCGCCAAAACCCTACCACTAGCGTCACGTAATCTACTCTTATAATACCTCCCCTGGCACAGCTGTATACGACAGCAAACAAAAGGGAAAGTTCGCCTGTACGTAATGGCCGTGGATAACCACACACACACACACACACACACACATCTTCATGTCGCAACACCCATCCGTTACATGCCAGGCTGTTAGAAAATGCTTCCATGTCCCTATTCACCTGGATGTATAACCTTGACAGCTGCAGGTCGTATTTTAGGTGAAGATTGAAATTTCGCTTACATTGATTGTCTGCCTGGAGTGGGCAAAAATAATGAGTTAACAGTTTACATACACAAAAACAACCCAACACAGCAAATGTTCATAAAGACTAAGTAACATCTAACACTGCAACAGTAATTAACTATTTTTTTCGCTTTACAGATACCGATACAAGAGCCTTCCACCATTACAGCTACCACGGTCGAACTTCCAGAACCTTCCCAACCTCTGCAGTACAGTATAGGCCTGCATTTAGGCTATGATACGTCCTTCCTTTGCAATATAACCTCAAAGGATTCGCTACCATTGCGATATAACTTTAAAAAATCCCCTACCTCTGCAACACAATTTCACCATCAGAAGTTGTTTATCTCTGCTCCTGGAGGCACGGACAGGTGGGTGACGGTGATAGTGGGCTTGCTGTTACCTCACCAGCGTGTGATTGCAGTGAAAGTCTGGCTCATCACTTCCTGGATCCCTTCCCACCACAACAAACATTACCTTGCATGTAATGTGCTTGCAAGACTTGTTATACGCGAATTAACAGCAATTTACATATTTTTCTGACAACTTGCTTAACACCTTACTCCGCACGTGGTTAAATAACGACTGGAATTATTGCTGTTTATGCATGCAAGACATGTGATGTAATTTAACGGCAATCATATATATTTACCTAACTTAAATGATTGCCCGAAGACCTTGCTTTGTATGTTGCTGCGTGTGGTATTGTGCTTGGCGTAATTAACATAATTATATAATAAGTTGACAATCACCCGCATTGCCACCATAGCATACTAATAGACAACCAACAGGATTCTCACAACCACAAAGGCCTCCACACGTCCCACAGCAACATCCAAGCATTGTACAGTAAGTTCTTGTTATATATTGCTTCTTGTATGGCCTTTTTTTTTTTGTTTCAATAATGTTCACTATAAATTGCAAAATGTTGCCTGCTAAACTTCCGTTATTGCATTATGTAGGCCAGGTTGAGTTTCCAGTTTCCAGTCCTATAGTAGTATTTAAAAAGTTGATATACTGGGGAATCATCGACATACAGGGTGTCCCAGGACTTGAATTATTTCAGGTGATTCTTCTGCTAGGCTAATTTTGAGTAAAAAGTTTTGCAATCACGAGTCCATTTCTTAACCGTTTGGGCTAAAAGTACCGATAATCTCATGGGTAACAATTTCTCTCCTTCTCAGAATTAACATTTAACCCACCTTCTAAAGTCAGTGCTATATAACGAAAATTCACAGTATAATTCACTATTGTAGCTGCTCTCACGTTCCCAACCACGCAAGGAGGATGAGAAGCGTGGCATTAGCGTTGCTGTTGGTGGTGGTGGTGATGATGATGATGGCGGCTGGAACAGAAGCTACTTGTGGTCACTGTAACGAGAGGCTTAAGGTGTCACTCATATGCTGTCTCTTCGAAGGCACCTGCTGCATCCTGTGAGTATTTGTGGGTTTGTGGATAACATCGTGCTTATGTTGTTATACTTACTGTAGTTCAACTTTAACGCACATGCTATTTTACAGCAACAGTGCCTTAATCATCCTGCTATACAGTTTTCTAAGAGAGTGTGTGTGTGTGTGTCAAATATAGTACTAAACCTTTTCTCTCTTGCACCACATCCGGCGATTGGACATCTTGTGAACTAACTTTTTCATAAGTCATGTGGCACAGTATCAGCCAGCAAGGCTATTCCTCCCTTTGCCTTTAATTTTGCCTGACAAAAGCCAATAGGCAGTGTTAAATTATGAGAACACTCAGCAATGTTTCACATGTATTTACTCAGCCAGATAGTGCTGGTCAGCATATTGCCTTGGCTTCATTAAAACACTAAAACAGTGTATCATCATAATAATCATCACTGCCTGGATATCTCCACTAGGAAAGGATATGCCAAATTCCACCATTCTGGCTTAAAATGAGTTATCAGAGAGCGTCCAGTGTTTAGATTAGTTATCCAACTGGGACTTAGGCCTCAGTGAATTGGACCTTGGTTAAGATGTATGGAATATAAGCTAAGCTATGGAGTTGCTAAAACATATATTATGCAAATCCCACACTCCATTAGTCCCACACCACACCCAGCAAGGTTACCCTTGATAACTTGCAGCATTTACAGTGAGATCCCAGATTAAGACCTTGATTCTTTTACGTATTTTATATTTCTGTGCAACCTCTTGGGTGTTGTGAAATGGCTTTAATGGGTATGGTTAAATTAAGTGCAGCATGTGCTTCTCTTGCAAAAATGAGCCACTTTTGAGCTCTTTTAGCTCTCCTACCCCCTTCACCATAGTTCCTTCACTTTAAGTATGTCCCTCTGCAGCTTATTTCACATAGCCCACTGGCAGAAAAAGATGTGAAGTTTCAAAAGCTTATTTCATATAGCCTGAAGGCGGAAAAGATAATACTGTACTAAGTCTCAATACCACTATCGTACATTTTTTTTCTTTGTTTTGTGCCTAGTATCATTTTATAGTGCTAATCTTTTGTTGCAGATCAGCACTCAGGATGAAAAGAAGGCAATTTCAGGCCAAGTTAAAGTGGAAAGAGTATTGAATAGTTTCTACATGTAATACTGTAATAATAATAATACTGTATCTCCATCAGTGGGCCGGTAGCAGTTGGGAAGCGTGATGTGTCATGGGCACTCCAGCATTCCACCCAACCCCAGCTGCCTAGAATCCTCCATCCTCAAGCTCGCCCTCGATAAACAACTCAGGACTGTATTATTACAACTGAGAGTGCAGTGTGGACAGGTCCCCAATTTTCTGAGTTTCTGAATTAAACTGAACTGAATAAGACATTCCTAGTGCCAAATATCAAAGACCATATGGCACTAATTCAAAGCAAAAAGATATGACAGGTAACAGAAAAAGGTAAGGAGAGAGACAGAATGACAAGAAAAGGCAAAAACAAATAAAACCGAGTCAGACACTATGAAATAAGCTATAGTTCCCCCCTCCCTTAAAAAAATAAAAGTATAAAACTAACTGTGATATGATAGAACATAATAGCCTTTTTTTTTTTTTACTGTGCTGAATACACTGTAATGTTGGATGAAGGATATCACATCTAACAATTACTGAACACGATCCTCCTTAAATGACCATAAAAAATTAGTCTTGCTTACATTCTCATGCTTTCCATTTTTATAACACTTGGTACTGCCAAAACTTTCTCACTGTACATTAGCTCATGATGCACAAAGCTGTTTATCTTTTAATCTTTTAATGACACACATATTTGTCAATGACACTTTGTATTTGCCTTCAGATGATACCAAATGCCCCTCTTCATCAATATTCCCTTATTTCAGCCAGCTTTTCCTTTTGATATGCCATGGCAGAATCAACAAATCAAAACTTCTTTCCAAACAGTATGGGAGCATGCTTCAAAATGGAAAATTTTGGTACATACTTGACAATAATATCATCCTTAAAGATGTTAGTGGTAGGTGGGGGTGCCCATCATCCACCCACTTAGTATGGTGGTACTCTGTTTTTAGGGTAGCTCAGCATTGAGTGGCAAGCCAAATGATTCCCTGTAAACCAGGAAATCATTTACAACACTGCGTGGTAACCCTATAATCAACCAACACGTGTTCCCTATGTGACAAATGGGTTGGCAGAGAGTGTGCCCCTCCCTGGAAAACAACTAAAAATACGAACAAAAAGCCTCGGATCTGGACTGACCAACTGGTGACGACTATGGACCGGACAAAGGACATGGTACGGATTGCAATATGGAATGTACAGGGTGCAAATGATAAGGTGAAAGAGAGAGAGAGATTGTCCAGGTGCCTGAGCGTGCAAAAATGGATGTATGTGAATTAACTGAAACTAAATGGAGAGGTGACAGTGTGAGAGAATAGGAGTATGGATGGGGTATATGGAAGCAAGACATCTGCTAAAGATGACATTAGATGGAAGCAAGATGTCTGTTAAAGATGATGTTAGATGGAAGCAAGACATCTGCTACAGATGACATTAGATGGAAGCAGGACGTCTGCTACAGGTGATGTTCGATGGGAGAAAGATGTCGGCTACAGATGATGTTTGATGGAAGACAGGGATGTCTGCTAAAGATGATGTTAGATGTATATTACACAAGTTTTTGCAATACAATGTTTGTATTCTGAGAAAGAGGGTAGCTATCACTCAACACAACCTATCCCAACTCCAAAACCCCTCTGGCAAGCTGGCTTGCCCCTAGCATAGACACGTTTGGTAATTAGATTCCCTGTATTATGTAGAATATAATTATATTGTGCATCCTTTGCTAGAGTGCCTATGAAAAGTGCTCATCTTGTACGATAACCTCAATATGTTCTAATTCCTTAATTATACCATATGTAGTTACAGTGGTAATTAAAGTGATTGTTGTTTAAGAACTGTATTTTGAAATCACACCTACAATTCTGATCGTAATTCTAACTCATATATCAACATGAAACACAAGTAGGAAAGCCAATCCCTTATGCAGCTTATTTTGTGGCATAAGGTGATATACTTTCATCCATAATAAAAGTTGACTCTAGCTGTCTAATAACTGAAATATTCAATGCTCCTCATGGGGCAACACTGGATTAGATGATGAATGAATGAATATTTCCAGTGACAAAATGATGCAGGAATCCATGAGTTATCTGGTCCTTGTTGATGATGCCATGAGATATGATACCCAAAATTTGTACAGAAATTATCCATCATACCCCAGTGGTTCCATTTCATAGATGGTAAATACCGGTATGTATAAAAAGAGCATTCAAATTATCGTATATCATATAAAAAGAAAATTCAGGTTATCAAGTATCATGTACAGTAAAAAGAAGTCAAGTTATCAAATATCATGTGCAGCATTTCTTTTTTAAACAAAACTATACAGTACTAATACCGAATAATTTACTGTCCTGTTTAACCGTATATCATATGTATATACTGTACAAATAAACGCTTTAACAAACTTTCAATCAATAATTTACTACAGATCAAAGCCCATGTGTTGCAGCTGTAGCCATAACCAGGTATCATGTTACTACAAGCCTGCTAGAGCACAGATCTCTGACCTTATCTGATACGTCATGTTCTCGCAGTGTTCTAAAATACTGCAACTGTTTACAAATAATGGCTGCTTTAAACTGGGGGAAACTGTCATTTCGGCTTAGATTATCAACAAATAATTAATTTCAAAAGAAGACTTACTGTAGTTAGTGGTCAGAGATCTGGAAAACAAAATAAAATTACGCAATGCTGATAGACTGGACAATTTACATTCTGAGGGTGCCAAGTAACAAACAGGTCTTGTCAAATAAACAAAATTCAGAGTTAACCCCTAAAGACCGCAAATCTCCCAGCCCCCCTATCCCCAGATCTGCAAAATGGGTCCGATTATTTAACTTTCACCAGGGTAAATTTTTTCTTACAGGTTTCAAGAGCTTGAATTTACACATCTGAAAATGTATGTTTCACTCTCATATAACTTACAGTTACCGCAATATCGACTGTCAGGGAACATCAAAAATAAAAACTGTTACCTCTCGTGTATTGAGAGAAGAAAAATTGCACCAGAGTAAATTATGGTTTTACTGATTTGAAGAGTTTGATTTTACACACCAGAAAATGCATATTTCACTCTCACGTCTAATGGTTACTCCACAATCGGCCGTATATATATATATATATATATATATATATATACTCCTACGCTCCTCATGGGGCAACGTAGGATTGGATGATGGATGGATATATATATAAAACACTTCTCACTATGAGTGAGAAATATGGGAGAATAGGGAGGTGGAATGAGTGTGAGGGACCTCAGGACGGGGGGAGGGGGGGAAAGGGAGGGAATATGTTTGCCACATACACCCAATATGGTCTAGAGGGGGTATGGGGGATAGTTTGGGCGGGAGGGGAAACAGAAAGCAGGATCCAATGGGGCAAGGGAGGTGGAGAGATGGCCTGGGGAGGGGGGGGGGGCGGCCACACCCCATGAAGGGGGCCAGATCATACCTCCCACCATCTAATCTCTTAGTTGCCATTGGCCAGGTCCCATATACATCATAAATGAGGCGGTGTTACCTACAGCCAGTTTTTGGTAGCCTCTGTGCCATTGATAACCACAGGATTTTATGCAACATTCTCCATAACTGTTGTCCGACAGCCATAGGTCTTTAGGGGTTAACATAACACAAAACTCCAAAACATCCTTGTAACTTTTGTCTCCAAGATGGGTAATACCAGTAAAGCATTGCAAGGCTGATGGCAACCACAATAACAGTAAATGATCTTCAAACATCACTTATTTATCAATTTTACCAAAATCAAAAAGACCTAAACCTAGCTAATACTATACTTGAAATGTTTAATTTAAAAAAGTATGGAACTGTCTCATATTTCGCTACAGCAAGTACTCGGCTTCAATATGTTCAGGACGTTTTTCTTATTAAATAGTAGTAATAAAAATATATTTTGTAGTCACTTGTAAATATTCATATTTTGCTGTAATAGCTGTTGCCAACAAAATACAAATTATAGTACTGCGGAACTTAGCTAAGACCTTCCAGACATGTAAACAAACAAAACAGGCTGTAGCCAAAGCCATGTGTAACAGGTGGTTTAATAGCGGCCTCTACGGTCACGCCGGTCGCGATCCCTTGAACGGGAACGAGATCTGCGGCGGTGCTTGCTGTCATGTTTGTCTGAGTATCTGTCCCGAGACCTGGACCTGGAACGGGATCTGTGCTTGTAGCGGGAACGAGACGACCGAGCCAACAGGTTCTTCAGGTGGTGTGAGATGGGCTTTACATGCCAGAAGTTGCAGAATCCACCTTTCCCACACTGACCCATTTCAAACTGGCGGCAGCAGGCCTCACGGAAATCAGCCACAGGACACAGGTCACAGTAGATGGGGCGGAACATGTACCACCGGTTGTTGAGGTCTTCAGCAGCTTTCACAGCATCTTCCTCTCGTCGGAACTTGATGTAGACATTGCCCCTCAGGTGGTCACACTGATTGTCACACACACACATCTCTTCAATCTCTCCATACTTCTCCTCACACTCAAAGAACACATCTTCAAAGAAGTACTCAAACTGCTCCTGGATCTCGTGGTCGCTCATGTTCGCCAAGTGTGACCCGTCAGCACTCTTGGCCGAGTTCTGCTGACTCACATACATGTTTTGCATTACCACTGTCTGGCTGTGGGTTCAAGAAAATTGATTATTCGTTACAGGGATACCAACCACATTATCAAATACAGTAGATGCTCGATTTAACGTACAGTAATCCCGCATTTTTTGCGGATTTTTTGTCTACGGTTTTGCCCTCTCGCGGATTTTCTTAGCATTAATAAGTTCAACAAAAATATCCTTGAATATACAGAAAAAAAAAAAATTGAAATTCCCGCAGCTTCCAATTGTAGCGCGGTAAACTCACGCCACCCTCTGTTCCTTTCCCGTGGCCCCTCTGCCAGTGTTACCATATCTAGCATAATTTTATTCTTTTAGCATAATTTTGATCAAATTTTCGAGTCTGCAATATTTTTTAGCATATTAGAAGTTTTAGAATCATTCTAGCATAATTTAGAATGGAATGGAATATTTTTGGAATAATTTTATAAAAGCTACAAATCAGAGAGAGAGAGAGAGAGAGAGACGAATAAGGTAAGATGTTTGAATAGTTGGTTACTTTCAGTTTGGGCTTGGTTGGGTTGGATTAGGTTAGGTTAGGTTAGGTTGGATTAGGTTAGGTTAGGTTAGGTTGGATTAGGTTAGGTTAGGTTGGATTAGGTTAGGTTAGGTTGGATTAGGTTAGGTTAGGTTAGGTTAGGTTTTAGGTTAGGTTCGGTTTGGTTCGGTTAGGTTAGGATAAGTTTGAGCTTTGTACTTTACCCATGAAACCTAGGTTTTTCCGATGGGTTTTGGTATGATTCATTCGATTTTAAGCTTCATTTCAGTCGGAAATGACCATTTTCTGTTTCCCCCCCTCCCTATAACCCCCGATTCCCCAAAGATCCCTCATTATTTCATGGGGATGGGGGGGGGTCATATCTCAAAATCTGGTTATTTCCGACGGAAATGATGCTCAAAATCGAACGAATCACATCAAAATCCATCAGAAAAACGTAAGTTTCATGGGAAAAAGCAGTATGGGTAGATACCGATATTTATCCTCTTACTGTATGTAGGTTCATTTTAATATTTTCATAGTAAACAATACATAATTAATATGTTGCACGAATATGTATAGAATTTTATCATTTAGCTTCAAGTTAGCATAATTCATTTTTTACTTGGAACAAATATGCTCAATCTAGCATAATTTTTTCATTGCCCTAGCATAAGTTCGTTGTTTGGATATGGCAACACTGCTCTCTGCCTCGCATTCTTCAGTCCATGCCTGCCTGCCGTAAGTGGATGTTGTGGTTGTAACCACACTATGATATGAGCCTCTTGCCTCCCACTTGCCTTCCACATGGCCCCAGGACGTAAGCCAGCCTCACCAATTAGTAGGAACTCCAAAGTGACAAAACGATCAAGTTATGACCTTAGCAGAGAAAATTGTGTTACTGGACAAGCTAAGAAACGACCGTGGGAGTGTTTGCTATCACCAGTTAATGCATCTTTTTATTTTGTACTGTTTTGTTAATAAATGTGTAGATAATTGTGTATTACAGTACGGTGTTTACGTTTTTCCTTCATAATGGAGTATGTGCTTTCAATCTTGTAAGAAGGTATTTCGGGATGAGTATGGAGGTTTCGGGACAATTCGCAGTCACAACAAACAAAACAATTCGCCTTCATTAATGAAGATAGCTATGGGTGACGCTAGAATATAATTCAAAGGCAACTACAGCGAGGAAGAAACAAGTTAATTATTGACTAAAGGTGCAACTAATAAATAATATCCAGAACCTACGCTACTGAACATAAACTTTGCTGGATCCCCCTGAAATATAGTTATTAAAGTATTGATTAATTAATAATAAGTATATTGATGAAAGTATTGATTAGTATATTTATAGAATGGCGGGGAATCGTCCAGGGTGCGAATTGTTCTGAAGGGGAATCGTCCATGTTTTGACGGGGAATTGTCTGACGGCGAATTGTCTTGCAATCAGTATGGACATGGACTGTGTGATGGGCAGCATGGTGGACACAAGTGCAAGTTTTCAATTGTTAATAGAGTATTCGCGGAATTGACTTTTCGCGGGGGTTACAAGAACGTAACTACCGCGAAATATGCGGGATTACTGTACATCAATTTAGCGGAAGATTTTTTTCTTGTTGTTATTCTTCACCAGTTAAAGCTAAATTTCTGTAAAATTGAGTATATTTCCATAAAGGCAGCTCTGTTCTGAAAACTATCAAATCTCCGGAAAAAGTTCTGTAAATCTAGTGGATCATTGAGCCCACAGTGGACCACTCCCCCTGGCCGGTGGTGTTGCCACATGCCTCCGCCAACCCGCCTGGGTAGTGGCAATGGTGGGCACTCAGTGACGTCGCGCAGCCCACACAGAACAGTATTAGAAGCCTAGGGCTGGGCAAGTTGGTCCTGACATTTAATATGAAAGTGACCAGCCTCTCATCCCTGAGTGGTATAACATGAGCAACAAACCCCAACCACCCCTTGGATATAAATTATCTTTTTATTTTTTTTTTCCAGTGAACCAATGCTTTTGTGCACCATGCCTAAGGTTCAAGCAAAGAAGGAGAGGGTTAAGCTGCCTCTTGCCCAGAATCTGAAAATAACTGAAGAGACAGCCTAGGGGCGGTGATGAAGGAGAATAAGGTAAAGAAAACCCAAGTGTATGACCTAAGCAAACACAAAGCCTGACGGAGGCTTGGGGCAGCCAGAATGGCTACATGTGTCGGGCACATTTCCGCAACAAGTGCACAACCCCTACTTTTGGTGTAAGCCTTACTGTGTTTTACTATCTCTGTTTACTATTCTACAGTACTGTATATCGTACACTACTATCTTCACCTTATTCTTTATGTGTGCATATTTTATTACTCAGTAAGTACTGTATGTATCACTGTTAACAAGTACACAATAATTAATTCGTGTGGTTATTAATATGGGTTCAGACTGCTGTGTGTAGCACTGGAAGTTAGCATAGTTTGCGGCTGCACTGTCAAGAACTCGGCCTGACCATTGGATTCAAAGATTAAGAAGAAAATTCCTCAAAATACCAGAAAAATTTCCTTTAAATTGAACCTAGTTACAGAACTTGACTTAACAGAACATTTGAGCAAACAGAATAGGGGTTGGCTGAATTTGTTCGTTAAATCAAGCATCTACTGTACTAAAGTATGCACAGCGATATTAGGTCAGGGTTACATTACACAGGAGTGCAGAGGAAGTAATGAAAACAGGAGGCCTATTTACCTACAAGAGTACCTGCTGGAGTAAACTAATGGATCTAAACAACTAAGCAATGTGTCAAAAAAAATAATATATAAACATAAGGCACTGGTCCTGAGGATAACATAATGGGTTGTAATGGAGTACCAGGAGAAAATGATAAAGGGAAGTAACTGAAGGATATGTGTAAGGAAAGGATGTTGTGTATTTGTAACCCATATTTCAAACACAGAGATACACATAAATATACATGGTATAAAGGGAACGGGGATTGTGCTGAAAGGAGCCTGATTGATTACGTGCTCGAAGAAAGGTCGATGCTGGGAATGGTTGCTGATACGAGGGCTGTGAGAGGACAATGTGGAGGTCCGTCAGATCATATGACTGTGATATGCAAGATGAAGCTGAGTGAGGTGGAACAGGAGAGAGAGGATCAGTCAGGGAGAAAGACTGAAAGTTGAGAAGTTGAGGACATTGCTACTCCCCACTCTGCCCTAGGATGGGAAAGGAGGTCCAGATGATGATGATGATACACAAGGCATAAAACCAAGAAAAATTTCAGTGCCAACATACTGGTACTGAATCAGTAATTTACACGTATCTAATGGTAAATAATTATATTTGGTATATGGTGTGCACTCTAACAGTCAGCTGTGATATACTGTAAATCGATTACAGTACCAGTAATAAGTACAGTGCTTCTAGCT
The DNA here is from genome assembly GCF_032717465.1 of Coenobita brevimanus. Taxonomy (NCBI): domain Eukaryota; kingdom Metazoa; phylum Arthropoda; class Malacostraca; order Decapoda; family Coenobitidae; genus Coenobita; species Coenobita brevimanus. The sequence goes on along the minus strand of NC_136998.1, from coordinate 39,614,803 downwards.
ATTTATCTATCTATGGGGCTATTCAACTCACCTGGGGCAATCAGACTCAATAAGGGGTAATGAGACTCAGGTGGTCCAGACAGTGTGAATAGGGGTGCATTTGACTTTTCCATATAGTATTATATTATGAAATCACTAACTTATATCATAAATAATGTTTAGGGATAGCTTGCAGAAGCTAAGTGAACTGTGATAAATTTTACATTCCACTTATTTTCAGAATCTTTTTAGCTGTAATTTACAACAATAAATGACAAGATCAACTGCATTTTCCTCCCCAGTCTCTTGGATATATAATAACAAGCTAAGTGTTATTACTGTTTATCCACCTACCAAAGTATGTTAGCTGCTTTCATTTTAAAAATATTATAATTTTAGACTAATGGGGCAATTTGACTCGGTCCCCTGGGGTAATCTGACTTGGCCCTTTGGGGCAATTTATATGCTGCAACTTCATCAAGTACTATCTGTAAAGTTGTAGACATTACATCACGGATTTCAAGGACGATCTCCCTGGTACAGACTGGGTACATGGCTTCCTGAAGAGACTTTAAATCCTGTTGTCCTCCAGGATATGCCAAAATACTTAAGGAAGCAGGCTGCTATCTCAGAAGAGGTTGCAGTGGCCTACTTTAAAAAGCTAGAAGAGAGCCTTAGGGGAGTACCTCCTGCAAATATTAACACTGACGAAACCAACATCACAGACAGGGCTGGGATCAATTATGATTTGAATTGGAACTGAGAAAAATATATAAATAAAATTAACTGAACTGAACTGGAATTGATATCAATGAACTTATATGAATTGATGACTGAACTGATAAAATAATATTTTATACTGTAATATGCAAATTCATTATTGGCAATACATTAAGTTACAGTACTGTATATTCAAATAAACAGTAAAATATACAGTTTGCTATCACAAAAAAAAGTTAAAAATATATCAAGTGAAGTAACCATGCTGAGTACACCGCTTCCCGTGCGATCAGCGAAGTTAAGCAACGTTGGGTCTAGTTAGTACTTGGATGGGTGACCGCCTGGGAACACCAGATGCTGTTGGCTCGTTCTCCCTACGTGTCAAGTGGGGTTGGTGGAGGATTAGTGCCCCTCCCTGTAAAACAATTAACTCTAAGCCCTTGGCCACCCCGTTTGGGATACATGGCGTCTGGCACGAATGAAAAAAAAAAGTAACCAATTAAATTTATATTAATTTTCATTTAACTGTGAAACTATTTCCTGCATAATTCATGTGTTTTAAATAAATATATTTAAGATTTACAAGTTCAGTTCCTGTCAGTGTGCCAGACTGAGAAGGTGTGGGTAAAACACACGTGTTCAGTACATGTCCTGCCTGGCCCTGCCCAGTTAGTTTAATAAATAAAGATGTTAATTTGAAACCTCATTTTTATTTCTTTCCATTAGATTAATGGTACTGGGTAGATTAAAAATGATTTTGAATCGAAATTTTTTTTTAACCAAATGAAATATTGACCATAATGAATTGAACTATGCTGCCTACTTCTTCCTTTGCCTTTATCATTCTTTTTCTGTGCCTGTCCTCCTCTCTTCCTATTTCTCCCATCTTTCCTGTCATTTCTTATTGCTTTTCTTTCCTTTACAGGTGGCTTTACATTGAGTGACAAGCCAAATGGTTTCCTGTAAGCCAAGAAACCATTTACAATGCTGGGTGGTAACCATATAACCAAATCATACGTGCTCCCTACGTGTCAGCAAGTGGGTTGGTGGAGGGTTAGCGCCCCTCCCCGTAAAACAAATAACTCAAAGTCAAATGGCCACCCCTTACGGGATTGTGGCGTCTGGCAATAGATAGATAGATAGAATTGAACCGAATTGGAATTGAAGATTTCTTTTTTACAAATGAACTGAACCGGAAATGATTAATTCAAATTTTATTCTGAACTGTCCATCCTTCTTTCCTTCCATTTTCTTCTGTCTTTCTTTCCCTCATTCTTTCCTCGTCTTTCTGCCTACAGGTGACTTTACACTCCCTCCTCTGTCTTTCATTCCTTCATTCTTTCCTCTTCCTTCTGCCTGTGGGTGACTCTACACTAAGTGACAAGCCAAATGGTTTCCTGTACACCAAGAAACCATTTACTATGCTGGATGGTAACCATATAACCAAATTTTGGCGCCTGGTGGTTTAGTGGGTAATTACAGTGGGGCACCAATTATCGCGCCTAATTGGGTCCAAAAATAATGCGCGAAAGTGGAATTAGCGAAAGTTGGGGCATTGTCTTTATGGCAAAAAGGCTAATTGGTTCCCGGTTATCCTAAAGTAACATCAGATTTTCATTTTCACTTGCAATACAGTACATCAAATCACTATTGTACATTGCATTGTGAGATACAAACAATAAAAACTGTACAGTACACATTATATACCACAGAGACCAGGTTGAGGTGTTTAATGGATGTTGGGGGTAAGTATCCGAGGCGCGTGGTGGGCTTATTTAGCCACGCCAGACGTATTGGCGCCTTCCTCCCGACTTTGAATGTCCCGGCCACTTTTTATCACCACCACTGCCTCCCGGCCCTCCCCCACACCACCAGGCTCTCCCCCCACACCACCAGGCCCTTTCCCCACACTACCAGGTATAGTAGAGGCCATTGAACCGTGAGAATCCAACACAATGGAGCTAGCACGCTCGTACACAATGGCGGGAATGGGTGGACAGAGTGTTGACATGACGTCATTCAAGATGGCGGTGGGTTGCGGGCGGGCGGTGCAGGAAATTCAAAGTTCAAAATATTGTCCCAAACCCAAAATTTGTGCGCGAAAATCGATTTTTTTCAAGCGAAAGTGGAAGTTAGGGAATATTTGGTGCATGCCGCGAAAGTGGATTCCGCGAATCCTGCTGTAGCGAAAGTTGGTGCACTACTGTATTGTGCTCCAATTGGATTGAGCCGGTGAAGGTTTATATCCAAGGGGTGATTGGGGTTTACTGCTCACGTAATGCCACTCAGGGATGAGTGAGGTTGGTCACTCTCATCTTAAATGTCAGGACCAACTGCCTAGCCCCAGGCTCCTACGCTCCTCATGGGGCAACGTAGGATTGGATGATGGATGGATGGATGGATGGAAATGAATTGAAATGACAAAAATGAATTGACCCCAGCCCTGACAGATGATCCTAAGGGAATGCTCCAGATTTTCCAGTGTGGTACAAAACATGCGAAGCAAATCATGAATTCGACGAAGAGACGAACATCCATCATGTTCTCCATCACTGCCAGTGGAATGCACTTTACTCCATATGTTGTTTACAAGAATTACCACTTGTGGCAGTCATGGAGTGAAGGAAGACTATTCGAGGTACTGTGCACAGTACCCTCGCGTCCAACACGCATTGTCCAGCACGGAGAGCAAAAAAGTAGTACGATTTAATACAATTTAACTACTGTAACACAGGTGCATTAGCATAACACGGACGGAGCCCCAAGAAGTGGGCGAAATCCGCAGAGTTCGCCCCCAGCACGATCACCCCCAGTCCAACATGGTCATACTGGATGTTCCCGTGATGCTGACAGCCAATCAAAACTTCCGATCAAGTAGCCTCCCCAGCCCGCTATTGTGACGTGATCGTGACGTCGCCCAATTAAAAATGCTTCTGCTCTCACGTGGTTTTGTTTAAATTTCTCCCGCCACAGTGCCACTCAGTCACATAATTCGCATTGGATGGTGCTTTTCTCTCACTGCATTTTCTGCCCTTGCTACTGCATTTTACCCTGCTTATGATGCCTAGGAAGCCTTCTGAGAACCCCAAGAAACAGCGGCACCTCCCTCAGGCCACTAAGCTAGAAATCATCGAGAGGAAGAAGAAAGGAGAGAGGAATGTGGACATCGCCAAGGCCTATGACGTGAATGAAGCCAGCGTGAGGACCATAATAAAAAACAAAGACAAGATCCTGACGGCAGTGATGGCATATGGAGGTGGGCCTAAAAGGTTAGTTATCATTCATAGTACAGTACCATTTATTATAATCACAGTAGTACCAATATATGTATAGGTATATGGTAGGTATTTAGGGTTACTTTTCCTAGGGTTGCTGACATACCGGTAATTCATTTTTCCCCATAAGCTCTGTTGTTTGTCCAACACGTTTTGGGTCCAACATGGAACCCGTGCATGACAATATTACCATGTTGGACACGAGGGTACTGTATAACCAAACTTCTTCTGGCTGGTTTGATTCAAATTGAAGCAGGGGGAGCAGAGAGGTGGGTTTCCTGAAGGCACACAACCAAAGGGCAATACAGTACTGGGCAAGTGGGCACTGAAGATCGGAGCAAACTGAATGAAAACTTTGAAAGTTTCACCAAAGTAAAGCCCACTGGGTCCAACTGCCCCACATCAAGTATTGATAAACATTATTTTTATTTTTCAATTATGTCTTTTCTGTGTTTTTCTACATTAAAATCCATCTTCACATATGAAACTGGATCATATGTGTTTCTTAACCCATTGAATAAAGCTTTCCAAGTACCCTGAATGTCGCACTACAAACCTTTGTACAACAAAAAATAGCCAAAAGTGAACCAAATAGCCCCTTCTTCCAATCAGATTGAGCCGGTGAAGGTTTATATCCAAGGAATGGTTGGGGTTGATTGTTCATGTAATGCCACTCAGGGATGAGCGAGGCTGGTCACGCTCATCTTACATGTCGGGACCAACTGCCTAGCCCTGGGCTCCTACGTTCCTCATGGGGCAATGTAGGATTGGATGATGGATATATATATATATGGCCATGTGGAGAGGATGGAGGGTGAAAGACTGACGAAGAGTGTATGTGAGTGAGGTGGAGGGGGGAAGAGAGAGGGGGAGGCCAAGAATGAGATGGAAGGATGGAGTGGAGAGTTATATGAGTTGGGAGCGGGGCAGTGAAATGGCAGGGGACAGAGCGACGTGGAGGTGATTTGTTTGTGGCCACCCCGAATGGGATTGAGGCGTCTGGCAATAGATAGATAGATATATACTATATATATATATATATATATATATATAGTATATGAATGAGGCTGGTCATTCTCATCTTAAATATCAGGACCAACTTGCCTAGTCCCAGACTCCTATGCTCCTCATGGGGCAATGTAGGATTGGATGATGATGATATATATATATATATATATACTGTATATATATAAAATAAATCTTAGAAAGGATGCAAGCTGGGAATATAGTGATTAAAAAGATGGCTGAGAAGAAATAGGCAAAGTAAGAGGCAAAGAAAGGAGGTGGAGCTAAGGAAGTACTGTATAATGTCAAAATCAATGCTGAGGAAAGACTGGGATGTGAATAATAGTGTGGGAGTGTTCTGCATTGCTTACCTAGGTAATATACAAGATTAAAGAGCATATTCATAAAGGTTCCCTCACCTTTTATATTCTTTCACACTGATCAAATTCACTTACACTGGCACTTCCAATAACTCTCCTAGGCATGGGAAGAGAGTCCAAAATGAAAGGAACGTACCTATACTGAGGTTTGTTGTGCTTTCTGGAGCATCGTTCGCTATGCCGACATGCTCCTGTTTTAATATAGAAGGAGCAGTTCACTTTGTCCTTTTCAGTACCATAGATGGAGGCCAGGTATTCAGCCCCGGACATAGACATCTTGATGGATTTCCTAAAACAAAATGACGAAACATTAGCTAGGATTACCATTTAAACAACCTATGGCATACCTAAAGGGAGATGTTCCACCGAGCCAGACTTTATTACATCATATATCCCTATCAGGTGACAGGAGGGCGCTACCCCTCCCGGTGTGGCAGCTACCAGGTGTGGCTCGAACTCACGACCTCCCAGTCCTGAATCTGTCGCTCAATCATTGAGCCATCCTGCCCCAAATCTATACTTAAAGTAAACCTGATAAGGGCTATGTAGTAATACCTGAATTATCATTCTAAAAAATAAACATGCAATGGCTATTCTAATGATGTGGGAACTCGCAAGGGATCAAGCTACTTTCAATGTTTTTTCATTTCCTTAATAAGCAATGAACATCGTTTAAAATGCAATATTTGTTTACAATCCCCAATGGCACTGGAGACAGACGGACACCATTCTTGGCACAAAATTACCCTTATCAGTACTGATTTATCCAAACCTAACCTAAATTTGGTTCTATTATTGTTTCAACCCCTAACAGAATTACGAGATTTTGAACCTTTTTTTCGGTGTTTTAGACAAATCTAAGACACGACATTTTCATCACAAATTATTATTATTTTACTCCTGAAGGTAGTTAGAGGATGAAATGATAATTTTACCCTAAATTTTCATAACCATACCTAGTTTATCTTGATCTAACCTTTACATACTCATATTTGTCCTGTTTCCTGATCAACCCTCTTAATACCTGAAAACGCACTTCTGTACAACTTTACAAAGTGACTCCTTTAAAGGTAGGTAAAAAATTTTGTTGATATTTAAGAGGTGGTTCCACATCTTGAAGTCTATCTAACTGTTATAACTCATCATAAGCCACTGAAAAATAAATACGGTGAGCTGCTTTCATAAAGATTGGTCTGGTATGGTTGGTTTGTGAAACAGCCAAAAACATGGCTACTTAACTAAATAATTACCAAGAAAAGTAATGTAAAATTACTGGTTCTCACTCCAGCAAAATTAAACTGAATTTAACTTAAACGTGAGTAGTGTGGCCCAAGCAGGTATGAAATGCCATATCCTTCACACCTCAATAATGTTTGTATGCTCAATTATTTTAACTAGTATCTTTTCTTTCTCCGGTAATATTAACCATTGCTATCTACAATGACTCAACGTTTGGGAATAACCGGCGATAAGCAATTAAAAACCACAAACTTCATTACAAATTAACCCAACACGGAGGAAACAACGGTTTCCCATTAAACTCCAGCCACATTTACCAACGCATATTCTACAACTTATGCTGATGGCTTCTGAAACAATTGAACAGTTCACAAAAGTTTGAGCTATACCTTTCCACTCAGACTGGTGAATAAGCAGCACAATATAAGTTCAAAATACGCGAGGCTACGGCGTCCGACGCAGCCTCCCGTGCGTCCGTGTGTGATGTCAGAACAGTTGTTTATGTAAAATACTATTGCCATTTAATGAATGTTTTTCATAAATAATTTATAAACATAATTTATTCTTATGTTACAGCAAACAAAATAATGTAAGACACGGTTATTCTTATTTGTAAGGATAATGTGTATAAAAAAATGTTCGTGCATAACAATCTTGGCTTATGTACTTCCTTCATTTAAAACATTTAAAATCATTATCAAAAATATCAAACTAGTTTGACATTATTTTAGGGGACTATGGAGACCGATTTCTAAAAATGTTCTCGCCCTCTCTTTAGAGATATGAATAATTCATCAGATCAAACTATTTCGTTTTCCAAGATAATCTCCATAGAGTAAGAGGCTAGCCAAGTTAAGTATCATTATTTCTAATGTATCGCAGAAGAAGGATATCTATGCTGGTTTATAGCTCCATGTACTCCCAAAAATAGTAAAAATGAAGACTTTGAGCCGATTCTAAGCAAGGGACGTAGAGTAAAACTACACTTCCCATTGTTTACGAGCTTCTTACCGATTTCCAATGGAGAAGAAGAAGAAGATTGAGAAGGTTTACATGGGATTTAGGTTTTTTGGCCATCAGTGTAATATCTTCGGTAGAGACCTTTAAAAAGTATACTCATAGAAAAAAGGGGAACACAACGAAACTATGAAGCACAACAAGAATAAAGGTTTTCATCAAAAGAAGAAATGGAAGCCTGGACAACAGAAGGGGAGGCAAAACCGACCTAACAATAAACAAAGCAAACTACACATTAAATTTGATGAAGAGGACAGACGGTAAATATTAGATAGCCTGTGGATTTTCTTGTTTGGCATTTGTGTGGGGAGCCAACATTTACTCTTGGAAATTATTCTCAAAATGGTGGTAATGTATCAGGATGCTTAGTTGATATAGTTTATTACTTGAATTTTTACCTAATAAGGTAGCCTATTTGATAACTTACATATTACTGATAGTCTTGCTACTGGATTATTTATGGTATTCCTTTATCAAATGGGCACACCAATTCCACCTTTGGTATAACAAACATATTATCTCAAGGTAACTAATTTTGGTATATATGCAACACAGATAGTTAACTGCAGAACTGTGATTGCAGGAAGTATTTGGGAAAAGACAAAATATACCTATTTTTGGTATTTAAGGAAGTGGCCAGGTTGCCCACATCGTGTGTTTAATCAACAATCTTTCCAATTGCCCACATTGTTTACCAACCATAGTTCGGACTGGATGTGTCAGTGTATCAAACATAATCAGATATGTGCAAAAGAAAACTAATACCTAATCAAACTTGACCTAAGCCCCCTCAGACCCTCCCATACTTTTAACCTAACCTAATCAGTCCTAACCAAACCTGACCTCCAAGAATTGGGATTGCCACAAAATATTACCCTGAAGATCCAAAACCCTTCAGGGCAAAATTCAGCTCAGTACTGTATATAAAAAAAAAAAAAAAAACACCTTCAGGGCAAAATTCAGCTCAGTACTGTATTAAAAAAAAAAAAAAAAAAAAAGGAAGTTACCTTAATATACAGGAGGACAAAAACCAACTGCATCCAGAAGGAAATCGTAGAGTGCCACCTCTTGCAGTTTTTTGTGTGCTTGATGAGCAAATGGCTGTGTATTAAAAGAAGCAGTTGATGTAAACCACTGCAAATAACACAATTCCACCAAAGTACTCATGCATCCTGGACATACCAGTTGGAAATCGCGCCAAAAGTACAATGTGCATTCACAGCATTTGACATCCAGCGATGGATATGGTGATGTCAGTGGAATATTTACGAATGCAAATTCCTAAATAACAGCCTTCAGAGGTAAGTTTCAAGAAATCCCCAGTAGGTAAATATGTAGGAGGACTACTGGGCCTTGGGAGCAGGCTGAGAAGCCTATGCCCAAAGTCGAGCACAAAAAATAAAAAAAAAGGTAGCTATGATAACCCTGGAGAGGTGCCAATTACCCTGCGAAAGACTCATTTCAGTAGAAAATATGGAAAGGTTATGCCCATTTGATAAAGAATTAATATTTATTTTTATATTTTTTGTAGTTAAAGAGACCTCTTGTAATGCAGGGGTTAGATGTAATGTATTGTACAATGACTGCGATATGACAGCATCATTTTACTCATACTTTTGTTGCCATCAAATGATTTTATTTAGCATAAGTTAGAGGAGAACTCTTGGGGGTGAGGAGATTCATCTCTTGTGGTGATGGAGGTAAGAGGTTAAATATTGGTACCATACCTTGTTATAGTTACAGCAACATACACTGAACTTTTTTTTACTTGGATTGTAATTTTTTTGAGATATGGATATAGAATGTTATTGTATTGTTTTGGCCCCAGGCTGATCAGAAATGTGAATCCAGTGCATTGCAGGCTTAAGCTGTCCTTCGCCTGCAATCCACCATTCCCCTTTTGGGGAGATAGGAAAGCATTTGAGAGATCTTTGTATAATGAGGCAGCTGTGCCATCCTGATACTGATTAGTGCCACCATATGAAAGCATCTCACTTCAGCTGGTAGCAGTATGTAATCATTTTTCTAAAACAATTTTCATTTTGCTCTTCATTTCAGCAAATACCTCACAGGATTTCAGAAGAGGAAAAGAGAGCGGAGAGAAAAGGCAATGAAGAAAATCAAGGAAGACCTTAAAGAAGAGATGAAGCAGATGCGGAAAGATGTAAGGAGGATGAGTTTTTGTTTATTTATAGTATATACAATAAAATTACTGGTATATTTTTACAAAGTGGATCAGGGTTGGGTTCATTCCTTGAAAATGGCATCTCTTAGAAAGTAAGATATTTAAAATTTTACCTCAAAATTTACAATTGAAACCTTACAGTCTCTTAATTCAGTGGTGTGGGATCTTTAACATTATGTTTAACTGTTTTTTGGACTTTATTGTAAACACTGGTACTGTATAGATTTTTTATGTCAAGAATAGGAAAAGGTATTTGTATACCAGGTATTTAATTTGAAGTACCATCACAGGTGCAGCCAATGAGATCTTTCATTGATTGGTTCTAGAATAGTTAATCCTTAGTTTAATATTATATTCCAGAGAAAATCTTCAATATTTGTGCATTAAAATCATTAATAACATTATGAAGAACCTATTACTTATTTTATGTAGTTGCGAAAGTTGATGTATGCGGAATAACTGAAACGAAATGGAGAGGTGAGAGTGTGAGAGAATGGAAGTATGGATGGGGTATATGTGCAGGAGTAGGTGAGAATGAGAGGGCAAAAGAAGGAGCATGTATAGTTGTGAGTAAAAGATGGAAGAAGAGCATAAGAGAGTATGGATCAGTTGGGTCAAGGATTGTGTGGGTAAAATTGAAAGTTGAAATACAAATGTGGGCGATTGTGTGTGTGTATGCGCCAACGCAAGATTGTGCAAGCAGAGTGAGAGAAGAGTTCTGGACAAATGTGGAAGTGTTCATGGGAAAGTTTGGAAGGAATGAGAAAGTGTTTTTGATCGGTGATATGAATGGTAAAGTAGGGAATGTGAAGGTGGATGGAATAGTTGGTGAGTGGGGTGTGCCTGCTGAGATAGATGAGAATGGCAGTGTGTTAGTGGACATTTGTGCTGGGAGGGGGTTGGTGATAGCCAATACCCTCTTCAGGCACAAAATGATCCACAGGTATACATGGCGAGTGATGAGAAGGGTGGGTGGTGAACTGAATGAAAGGAAGGCAATGATTGATTATGTGTGTGTGGATGAAAGGATGCGAAGATGTGTAAGGGATGCAAGAGCTTATAGAGGTTGGGGGAGTGGACTTTCTGACCACTACTTGGTGGTGGCCAGAATAAAGGTCCAATTAGAATGGAGAAATAGAAGAAGGGAAGGACGGGAAGAAGGAGTATTTGTAAGGAGAGTGGAAAGGTTACAAGAGGGTGAGAAAAAGGCAGAGTATAAGAGAGAAGTGGAGGAACGATTGGGCAAATATGAATTGGAGCAGATGGGGGACGTGTACAGATTGAACAGCTGTGGAGACATGACACATCTGTGTTTCAATCCAACATCCAAATAAAAAAATTCACTCATTTCACTATCCACACACACTACAGCCTTAGCCCTTTCATACATACTTTTCACTGCATTCAGCAACTTCCCATTTACTCCATATATTCTTAATATTTTCCACATCTCTTGTCTATCCACCCTGTCATATGCTTTCCCCAAGTCCATGTAGGTTGCATACAACTTCTTTCCCTTCTCTAGAAACCTCTCCACTAAAGACCTAAGAATTAATGTCTGATCCACACAACCTCTTCCCATCCTAAAACCTCCATGTTCTTCACCAACTATTTCCTCTGTTATTTCCCTAACTCTGTCAATAAGTATCCTACCATGCACTTTTCTTATTACACTGAGAAAACAAAAGCCCCCATGATTACCACGCACTTCTTTTTCTCCTTTTCCTTTGTACAAGGGAATAATTATACCTGACTTCCAATCCTCCGGGACTCTACCTTCCTCCCAGACCAATTTACACATCTTCCATATCCATTCTACTACTATCGCTCCCCCATCCTTCAGCATTTCACCACACACTCTATCGTCCATCAATTCCTGGGGCTTTACCCATTTTGATTTTCTTTATTGCTTCAGCATCTTCTGTCCTACTGATTTCTTCCTCTCTTCTCACCTCCCTCCTTCTCCCAGCCATTCCCCAGCCACTTATCCTCGCATCACTTTCATTCTCTCTGTTTAACAGTTCTTGAAAGTGTTCTCTCCATCTGCTCACTTTTCCTCCCTTCTCCATTAGCAATCTACCGTTTTTATCTCTCACTCCGCAACTAACTACTTTATCACCCTGTCTTACTCTCTTTACCTCTTTCCAAAGCATTTTCTTACATCCCCTCCACTTTACACTCAGATTCCTTCCAAATTCCTTATCCACTCTCTTCTTACTCTCTCTTACTAATCTTTTCAGTTCTCTCTTCCTTTCTACATGTAACTCTCTTTTCTGTCTCTCAGCTTCCTCCACGTCCAAGCTTCCCATCCACTCACTGTATGCTTTCTTCTTTTGTGCCACAGCTTGTCTCACCTTCTCATTCCACCATGCTGCTCCTTGCACCCCCTTTCTTCTTCTCTTCACCCCACACACCACCTCATATGTTGCACAGATTTCTTCTGTGAATATCTTGCACACACCATACACCTCTCCCATTTGCTCCAAATTATATCTACTCAGATGCTTCTCCACTAATGTCTTATATTCTGCCTTTTTTCCATCCTCTTTTGGCCCCTCTACCCCCCTTGTATGAACTACTTCTTCATGACCCTCCCTCCTTCTATTTCTCCATTGCATTTGAAACTTGACTTTCGCCACCACCACATAGTGACCAAAAAGTCCACTTCCCCAACCTCCGCATACTCTTGCATCCATTACACACCTTATTGTCATCCACACACACATAATCAATCATAGCCTTTTGCTCATTCAGTTCACCACCCACCCTTCTCATCACTCACCATGTATACCTGTGGATTATTTTGTGTCGAAAGAGGATATTTGCTAGCACCTCCCCCCTCCCCCCACAAATGTCCACCTGAACACTGCCATTCTCATCCATTTCTGCAGGCACTACTCCATCCACCTTCACATTCTATACTTATCCATTCATATCTTCAGTCAAAAACACTTTCTCATTCTTTTCAGACTTTTCCATGCATGCTCTCACGTTTACCCAGAACTCTTCTTTCACTCTACTTGCACGATCATGCATTGGCACTTACACACAATTGCCCACATTAATTTTGTAGTCCTACTACACAATCCTTGAGCAGACTGATCCATACTCTCTTATACAGTATTCTCCTTCCATCTCTTGCACACAACAATACATACTCCTTCTTTTGCCCTCATTTTCACCTACTCCTGCACATATCGTGCATCAATACTTCCACTCTCTCACACTCTAACCTCTCCATTTACTCTCATTTATTCAACATATACAGTATTCACTTTTGCACCCTAAAGCACCTGAACAATCTCTCTGTCTTTCACCCCATCATTCGCACCCCTTATATTCCATGTTCCATGTTGCAGTCTGTACCATGCATGTCCTTTGTTCGGTCCCTAGTCGTCAACTGTTGGTCGGTCCTGGTCCAAGGCTTCTCGTTTGTATTTTTAGTTAGTTGTTTTCCAGGGAGGGGTACTAACCCTCCGCCAACCCACTTGCTGTCATGTAGAGAACACATGTAAATGATTTCCTGGTTTAATAACAAGTATGCCACAAAAATGGTATACTTTGTAGCTACAGTAGAAGGGCATGTGGTATGATGTCTTTGCAGTTTACTGTATCATCATTAGTAGCTGCTGTACTGCACAGTGCTGTATCCGTTTGCAGTATCTGTATTGCCACTGCTATCTTGAATACATATTGTATCATGATTACTTAAACATCTAGGATGTTGCAAGGCAGATTTTAGAAGGAAGGGGGATTTCTAGCCCTTAGCACTCTCTCGGCAAAACTAACAACCATTTTACTTCTGCAGCGAGCCGAGATACTGAAGAAACTCATGTACCAAGGTCAGAAACTGGCAGAAGGAGTTGATGAAAATGACAGAGAAGAGGCTGATGATGTAATGGTGTCCAAATGTGGGTCGGCCACAGTGGAAATCCGAGGCCTTGACCTGTCTACTTCACAGCATCAAATTGGCCCCTGTCAGGTTAGTTGCTCTCAACTTAGTGTTATGTAAAGCATGCACTTTATAATGTAGCCATTTCTCACTAAACCCCTTCAGTGCTTTTTAGTTTATACTTTCTGTCTCTAGATGATTACATTACTTTTTGAACTATAGAGGTTAAATATAGCCATTATTAATCTGTTAATTACTTAAGGTCCTTCCTGAAATGAATACAGTAAGACCTCGATATAATGGACTTCAGTAGACCGGAATTCGCTCTTAGAATTGAGGAGCTACTGGACTAATTTCTTATATATATGAAAAAGTCCGATAAAGCTAGAAGCAGTCCGGACTACCTGACCTCTTCAGCTATGTTCACCACAATAAGGTAAACAAAAGACATATCTATCAGTGTACAATACAGTATTACCCAGTATTATATATACTATACCAATTGATCATTGTAGTGAAGGTATAATACAGTAAAGTACTGCAGTGGTAGAGAAAACAGTTTAAAAACCATTGGTGTGATCCGGACTAATGTCAGATATATCGGAAAGAGTCCAGATTAGCAGGGGGAAGTCAGAATATCACTTTTATCGGAATTTCACTTTTTTCAGAATGCCTTGGGGCCCCAATTAGTCCGTTATAGTGAGGTCTTGCTGTATAGAGTAATCATCTGGTAGAAGTAAGATTCAGCCATAAGAAAAAAAAAAGTCTTGATTCAGGGTGTTAAACACTAGAATGTGCGCAGTTAAAATGCTGATTTAAGTGAAACATGTCTGGTTCATGACTGATGGGTTAAGAGTACACACACACACACACACACACACACACACACACACACACACACACACACACACACACACCGCTCGCTGGTGCAGTGGTAACGTTCCCGCTTGCCGACTGGTGAACGGGAGTTCGCGCCTCGCTCAGGTTGCGAAAAGTTTCACTGACGAAGTGGGTGGTTACTGTCCCCCTTGAGCAAGGGGACGGGGGTGTGCGTATGTGAAGGTCACAGCCTTGCCCTTAGATCGGACTATATGAGCTCTCAGCTCCCTTCCGGGAGGGTAAAAGCTGATGATCACGACCATCAAGTGATCCTGACCGACCCGGTGAATTACAGGCACGCACACAAAAAACGAAGCTCAGACCTCAGCACAACCATATATTGAATCATGAGTAACTTTACAGTAAGTGAAAAACAGGAGTTAAATCATCAGCAAATATTCCACCAACACTGGTAACATTGTCTTCTGTCATATCTCATTCCTTAATGAGTGTCAGAGAGTATCCTAAAAATATTTCCCAACACCTTCCATTCATGAAAAAGAAATATATAAAAAAGTAAAACATTTTCTATATGGGAAATGTAAAAATATGTCTGCAGAATGCCGTTATTGTTGCTTTGGCTCCAGGTTCATCTGGACATGAACCTGATGGACTGCTGGCTGAAATTGGCATTCTACAGACCACCATCCTCCTTTTGTAGGACAGGCTGTGGTTGAGGCACTTTTGTATACCTGTGCAGTGAAGCTTTCCAGTTACAATGGTGCCACCACAGGAAGGCATTACCATAAGCAGTATATTAGTGGCTGGCCAATACAGCTGTAATAATACTGTCTGTGAACTGTACCAGTATTAGCTGTTGTTATATCTTCTTTCTTTCAGCTTGATTTAAAAAATGAGGGAGACGAGACAGCCAAAAAAAAGGAAACAGTAATGGAGGAAGCAGAGGATGGTGATGATGAGGATGTCAGCCCTGAGAAGTTAGACTCGTTGGGAATCCACTCACAGAAGGACCTTTATCGCTCCCTGAAGAAGAGCTCCTTTCAGGTCATGAAGAGAAGCTCCCTAATGAAACTGAAGCAAGCCCAAGATGCCAAGAAGCAGAAGAAGGCCCAAGCTCGTGCCAAGAACCGCAGAATGAAGCTCATGAAAAAGAAAATGAGACACAGACGGCAAGCACCCAGGGAGAACAATTGAGATCTGGTTAGATTTATAGATTGACCTCCCTGCTAAATAAAGTTTCAACAAATTATATGCAAATTTTTTATTTTTGAATAGTAATGAGTCATATTCCCATTATTCTTTTGTTTAAAAGTCATCATCATTAGTATCATCATCATCATCATCATCATCATCATCATCATCATCTTACCTTTTATGCCCCCCTAAAGACAGGATATGGTAGGGTTCAGAAAACAAAGATAGAGAAGCATGGAAATGGGAGAACTGTCAGCAGTATGCTGAGTTGAAATAGGCCAAACACTCATTTACACACTATTCAAGTCACCAAAATCAGTGTATAGTACAATATGTCAGACTCTTATTATTCTTTGGCTCAGTATTCACACATTCAATTTCCTATCCCCAGACAGTTGTAATCAGTGTAGAAGAGAGTTTTTGAGCTGGAGGATTTAAACCCTCACTGTTTGGGCCCTTCCTCTTCTAAAATAAAAATTAATAGTAGTAAAAATATCATCATCATCAGCAAGAATAAACTGAAAAAAAAAAAAAAAGTCATGGTCCTGAAGTGGCTGTTTCATTCCTTCAAAGAAGTAAGGATTGATATACTTTGAACCCTTTGATTCCCAAGATTTCTATCATCTGAAGGAAATCATTTGGTATCAGCCCAAGTAAAATTCCTAGGTGTAGTCCCAGATAATCTGAAACGTGAACCCAGCAGGCTACAGACTGAAATTGCCCTCTTTCTGCAGTCCACCATTGTCATTTCAGGGGAAAAGGAGGGAGCTGAAGAATGTTTGTGTAACCAGACATGGAGCTGCTTGGTGATACTGATACCATCACATGAAGGCATGCCTCTCCAACATGATCCCAAGGTGTAACAACAGCAAAGAGAGTTACTCAAGATAGTTGGTGTGCACCAGGGGTTAGTTTTGAGCCCCTTGTTGTTTATCATGGTACTTGAAGCCCTCTCACATGAATTCAGATATGGACTCCCGTGGGTGATGTTGTATGCTGATCATTTGGTGCTGATTGCAGAGAATGAAAGGGAGGCGGAGGAAATATTTTGAAAGTGGAGAAATGGTATGGTGTGCAAGGGCTTAAGAGTAAATGCAGATAAAATGAAAGTGATGGTATCTAGGGCTGGTGGTGGTACTGTCAAAGAAAAGGGAGAGCAGCCATGTGTGATTTGCCACAGGGGCATGGGAAGTAATTCCATCTTTTGCAGTGTCTTATTTTTTTTTTTTTTTTTTTTTTTTTTTTTTTTTAATGCGAGGAAGAAGGAACCAAAGGCCATGGCCCGCAGTAACAGTTCCCTCCAAGAGAAAAACAAAATACAATAGAGAGCCAAATTCAAGATCCGATCATTTTGAGATGCCTGGACACACTGCGTTTGAAAGACTGGAGATCATAGGCAGCAGGAAATACAGACAGAGGGAGACAGTTCCAGAGTTGACCTGTTGCATAAATGAAAGACTGGGAGTAACGGTTAACTCTTGCATTAGAGAGTTGGACAGAAAAGGGATGAGAGTTTGCTGCCAGACGGGTGCTACGCGCCCGTCGTAGAGGTGGAGGAATGCAAGCAGACAGTTCAGAGGAGCAGTGACCATTAAAGTAGCGATAGAAAAGAGATAAAGATGCAACAGTGCGGCGAAGAGACAGAGGTTGAAGGGGTCAGTAAGAGGAGGAGAGTTAATGAGACGAAAAGCCTTTGACTCCACCCTATTGAGAAGAGCTGTATGTGGGGAGCCTCCCCACACATGAGAGTTGTACTCCACACAGGGGCGGATAAAACCTCTGTATAGAGTCAACAATTGTGCAGGGGTAAAGAAAGAGCGGAGTCGGCTTAGCACACCCAATCTCTTAGAAGCAGATTTTACAAGAGATGTAATATGATCTTTCCAAGATAAGTCCCTAGTAAATGAAACCCCAAGCATGTTCAAGGATGATGCAGGATTAAGCTGAATATTATTAAACATTAATGGGTATACCTGTGGAAGATTTTGTCGGGTTGATAGGTGTAAGAACTGAGTCTTAGATGCATTAAAGACAACCATATTATTTTTACCCCAGTCAGCGATACGAGCCAAGTCAGACATTAGGTGTGCCATAGCCTCATCCCTTGTTTCTTGAAGCAACTGTTGAGATGGGCGTTGCGGGAACCGAATGGAAAGGTGAAGGGTGGAGTCATCAGCGTATGAGTGGATAGGATTAGATGTACAGCTTAGAAGATCATTGATGAATAAAAGGAAGAGAGTTGGTGATAGGACAGAGCCCTGAGGAACACCACTGTTGATAGATCTAGGAGAAGAACGATGGCCGTCTACAACAGCGGCTATAGAACGACCAGAAAGGAAGCTAGCGATGAAGGCACAGATAGAAGGATAGAAACCGTAGGAGGGCAGTTTGGAAATTAAAGATTTATGCCAGACTCGATCGAAAGCCTTTGAGATGTCAAGTGCAATGGCAAAGCTTTCGCCAAAGTCCCGAAAGGAGGATGACCAGGATTCTGAAAGGTAGGTGAGAAGATCGCCAGTGGAGCGCCCCTGACGGAACCCATACTGACGATCGGAAAGAAGGTTGTGATAGGAAAGATGCCTTAAAATTTTTCTATTAAGAATTGACTCGAAAACTTTTGAAATACAGGACGTTAAAGCAATTGGACGATAGTTGGAGGGTTGGGAGTGGTCACCCTTCTTTGGGACTGGCTGAATGAGAGCAAACTTCCAGCAAGAAGGAAAGGTACAAGTTGACAGACAAAGGCGAAAGAGTTTGCCTAGGCAGGGTGTAAGCACAGAAGCACAGTTCTTGAGAACAACAGGAGGGACCCCATCAGGCCCATATGCCTTGTTAGTACTGAGGCCAGTGATGGCAGAAAATACATCAACTGAAGAAATTTTAATGTCAGCCATGAGGAAGTCAGAGGGGAGAAGTGATGGAGGAACAGCACCGGAATCGTCTAAGGTGGAATTGGAGGAGAAAGTCTGTGCGAAGAGATCTGCTTTATCAGTAGAAGAAATAGCTACAGAACCATCAGAGTAGAAAAGAGGAGGGAAGGATGATGAGGTGATAAGTGGGTGCATAAGAGATGTAGTGATATTAGAGGTAGTCTATCTATCTATTTATAACCCAACGCCCTAATCCCGCAAAGGGTGGCCGCAGACAAAACGCCTGCAAGTTGCTCTGTCACCCACCATTTGACTACCCTCCCCCCAACTCACCCCTCCCTCATATACCTCTCAACTCCATCCCTCCACCTCATCCTCAGTGTACCCCTCCCTCTCCCTCCCTCCATCTCACCTACATGCACCCTCTTAGTCAGTCTTTCATTCTCCATTCTCTCCACATGTCCAAACCACCCCAGTGTATTTCTCCTAATCTTCTCAACCACATCCACATCCACCCCACAACTTTCTTTCACTTCTTCATTTGTCAATCTGTCCCTCCATGTCACTCCACATGCTTCTCTCAAGTAGCTCATTTCCACTGCTCTCACTCGTGACTTGTTCCCCTCTTCCAAGGTCCATTCCTCACTTCCATACGTCAGAGTAGGGATCACAATACTATCATGCAGTGACTTCTTAACTACCATACTCACCTCTCTATTTGTAATCACTGCTTTCAGTGAACCAACAACGTTCCTTCCCTGCTGCACCCTTTCACGCACTTCATCCCCCAAGGTTCCATCCTTACTCATCACACTACCTAAGTACTTGAATGCACTCACATTCTCCATATCCTCACCATCCGACCTCACCGTGCATTCTGTGACTTCATTCCTCTCAAACCATAACTTTACTCTTGTTTATATTAACTTTCAGATTCCTCTTCCAACACACTGTCCCTAATTCATTCACCAAACCTTGCAACTCCCATTCATCTTCACTCAACAACTGTATCATCAGTAAACCGGAATCTTCCAAATCTCACCCTCTTTCATTAGAGCCACCCCCACATCCACTGCCCCACCTTGCACCTCCTTTACAACGCCATCCACATATATACTAAACAGCCATGGAGACATCACACAACCCTGTTTCAGTCCCACACTGAGATCAAAGAACTCACTCAGCTCACCATCAACTCGCACCGTAGCCCTAGCTCCTTCGTACATACTCTTCACAGCACTCAACAATTTCCCCTCCACTCCATATATTCTCAATACCTTCCACATAGCTTGTCTATCTGTTCTGTCATAAGCTTTCTCCAAGTCCATGAAGGCAGCATACACTTTCTTTCCCTTCTCTAGATACTTCTCCACTAAACATCTTAGAACAAATATCTGATCTACACACCCTTTTCCCTTCCTAAATCCCCCTTGTTCTTCTCCAACTAGCTCCTCTGTCATATGCCTAACCCTATCGATGAGTATTTCTACCATATGTTTTTCCAGTCACACTAAGAAGGCAAATACCCCTATGGTTACCACATACTTCTCTCTCCCCTTTTCCTTTGTATAAAGGAACAATTATACCTGATTTCCAGTCCTCCGGATCCCTTCCCTCTTCCCAAGCCAATCTACATAACTTCCGTATCCACTCCATTACAATCTCACCCCCATACCTCAGCATTTCACCACACGCTTTATCAATTCCTGGGGCCTTTCCCATCTTGATCTTCTTCATTGCTTCCACTATTTCCGCCCTATTGATCTCTTCCTCCTTCCTCTCATCTCTCCTTCTCCCAGCCATTCCCCAACCACTTATACTCGCACTGCTTTCACTCTCTACATTCAACAAATCCTCATATTGCTCCTTCCATCTCCTCAATTTCTCTCTCGTATCCACCAACAATCTATTATTCCTATCTTTCACTCCCCTACTATTTCCCCTTTTACACTGTCTTACTTTCTTTACCTCCCTCCAAAACAATTTCTTACTCTCCCTCCATTTCACACTCAGATTCCTCCCAAATTCTTCATCCACTTTCTTCTTACTCTCCTTCACCAATCTCTTCACCTCCCTTCTCCTGATCACATATACCTCTCTCTTCATTCTCTCATCTTCTCCCCTACCTCTACTCGCTAGCCATTCACTATATGCCTTCTTTTGTTCCACAGCTCGTTTCACCTCATCATTCCACCATGCTGTCCCCTGCACACCCCTGCATCTCCTCCTCACTCCACAAGCCAACTCGCACGCTGCGCCTATCTCTTCCGTGAATATCATTCATACGTCTTCCACCCCTTCCATCTGCTCTAGCTCATACCTTCCCAATCTTTCTTCCACTATGCTCTTATACTCTGCCATTCTCTCACTGTCTTGCAGTTTCTCCACTCTTCTCACAGGAGCTGTTTCCTCCGGTCTTCCTCTTCGTCTCTTCAACCATTTTCTTTGCAGCCTTACCTTGGCCATCACTAAGTGATGGTCCGAGATTCCATTCCCCCACCCTCTCCACACTCTTGCATCCAACACTTGTCTTCTCTTTCGCTCATCCACACACACATGGTCTATCATTGCCCTTCGTTCAATAAGTTCACCATCCATCCTCCTCATACCTCTCCATGTATATCTGTGGATCATCTTATGCCGAAAGTAGGTGTTAGCTATTGCTTACCCCTTACCAGCACAGATGTCCAACAAAGCACTACCATTCCCATCTACTTCAGCTGGCACACCCCACTGACCAACCACTCCATCCACTCGTACATTCCCGACTTTGCCATTCATGTCTCCGATCAAAAACACTCTCTCACTCCTCTCGAACTTGTCCATACATGCTTCTACTCTCGCCCAAAACTCATCTTTCACTCTTGCCACTCGGTCCTCTGTCGGCGCATACGCACACACAATCGCCCACGCTTGTACACCTACTTTCATCCTTACCCATACAATCCTTGCACCACTGTTCCATACTCTCTTATATTCTCCTTCCACTTCTTGCTTATCATCAGACATACTCCCTTTCTTGCCCTCTCATTCTCATTAACTCCTGTACATATTCCTAAACCGTATTCCCATTCTCTCGCCCTTTCAGCTTTCCATTAGAGGTAGACTGCAAGATAATGCTGATTTCATGTGTGCGGTGTGTTGGGAAGAGCAGGTGGAGATTGTCAGGTGTGAAAGGACTGAACTTGCTGGTGAGTCTTTTGAGTGTGTGGAAGAGTTTTGTTATTTGGGAGATATGTTATGTGCTGGAGGAGGTGGGGCTGGAGCTAGCTCTGTGACTAGAGTGAGGGGTGGTTGGAAGAAGTTCAGGGAGCTGTTGCCTCTCCTGACATTGAAAGGGCTCATTCTGTCCGTGCTAAGGGATCTTTGTATGCAGCATGTGTTAGGAGTGTAATGCTGCATGGTAGTGAGACCTGGACAGTAAAGGAAGAGGATATTTGCAGGCTCAAACGTACAGAAATGACAGTGATTATATGGATGTGCAGTGCATCCCTGAGTGAGAGGCCTGGGGGGGCTAGGTTTACGATGGAAGAGTTGAAGTATAGGATGGGACTGGAGTAGTAGTAGTAGTTGTTCCCTAGGCAATCTGGCCGAAGAGCCCCGAGTCCCTAAGGAAGACCATGGCTGAGACCGGGCTTTCCCACAGAGCTCTCAAGGAGTGTATGTTGTGTTGTTGGCATAGGTGATTGTGTGCAATGCAGTCTTCCATAATGTGCTTAATAGTATGGGGTGCTGTGTTACATTTTGGACAGGCATCAGCAACGGGGTCATTCAGCCTCTTCTGGTAATGTAAGAGGGCGGATGATGCCCATATCTCAGCCTGGCCAGGTGAACCCTGTCTTCACGAGGGAGACAGGATTCAGAAGAGTGGATATCAGGAGGCTGTGCATGCAGCTGTGTGTTGCCTTCAAATGACTGAATGGAGCAGCAAGTGATTTGAGTATGGATATGCTTCTGGAAGCTGGTCTGAGGCGGGCAAGGGGGGAGAGATGACAGTATTTGTGTATGATATTGTGTGCTGGGTGTTGTTTTGATGTTCCTTGGTGTGTGTGTGTGGATGTGCTGCCATGTAGTGTAGTGGATGTTGTGGGTTAGTGGAGGCTGCAGCGAGAATTTGGGTGTCTCTCGTGTCTAGGTGATCCTTGACTTTGAGGACTTTGGTTTCTTGAAGTAGGTGGTCTGTGGGTGTAGTAGCTGTGCAGCCTGTGATTATTTTTAGGGCCTTGTTCTGTATGGTCTGTAGAGTGTTGCAGTGCGTTTTAGTGAGGTTAGGAGCCCAAGCAGGGCTTGCATAATTCGTCACAGAACGTATATATTGTTCGTATACTGTGGTGGTGGTTTCTTTATGGTGTCCAAATGTTGTAAGGGCAAGTGACCTCAAGGCATTGAGTCTTGGTGTTATTTTATTTTTAATGTTTGTGATGTGTTGTTTAAATGACATTGATGTATTGTATGTTACACCAAGGATTTTGTGTGTGTGTGTGTGTGTGTGTGTGTGTGTGTGTGTGTGTGTGTGTGTGTGTGTGTGTGTGTGTGTGTGTGTGTGTGTGTGTGGTAGGGGAGTGTTGTTTATGGTAAGGTGTGGAATGTGATTATGTTCTGCTGTCCAGTTTGTGAGAAGGCTCACTGTACATTTGGCTGGGGATATTTTGAGCCTATTTGTGGTGAACCATTCGTGTAATGTGTTGAGGTAAAGTTGGAGGATGTGTGCAGCTGTGTTTGCATTTTGATGTGTACAAGTAAGTCTTATGTCATCAGCATAGGAAGCTATGTGTATCTTTGGTGTGTGGGGTGTGGGTATGTCGTGCATGTATACGTTATAGAGTGTAGGGGTCAAAACAGATCCTTGGGGGACGCCATTTGTGAAGTTTCTGATGTTCGAAGACTGACCGGCAAATGTTACATTTGCACATCTACCTGTTAAGTAGTTTGCCAGTTATCTTTTTGTGTTATTGTGCATGTTTGTGTTGAATATTTTGTTTGTGAGGTTGTGGCCGGGGATGGCATCAAAAGCTTTGCTAATGTCTGGTGTGACTAGGAGTGTTCTGTGTGGTGGCCTAGCTGAATTCGTGCCATCAAAAACTCTGTGTAGGTCTGTAAGATGAGTGTTTGTGGAGTGTAGTGGCCTAAAGCCATGTTGTGATGGAGCTACGGGGGTGTGAGGTGTAACTAGATGTAGTACCAGTCGTTCAGTGACTTTGGAAAGGGTGCAGAAGAGTGTGATGGGGTGGTGTGAGGAAGGTAACGTCCATGGGGTCTTCGTTTGATTTGGGGATAGTGATGATAATGCCATGCTTCCAGATGTTGGGTATTATTTTGTGTGAGTAGCTGTAGTTTGATATGTTGGTGAGTGTTTGTATGCCTTGTGGTCCAAGGTGTTTAAGGTGAATGTTACTTATGTTGTCTGGTCCGCAGGCAGATGAGTGCTTAAGGCTGCTAATGATGTGCTTCGTCTGGTTGTAAGTGAAAGGTGCGAAGTCTGGATCTGTGGGGAACTGTCTCTTACGTCGGATGATACGTCGGTCGTTGCGATGGGTTTTAGATGGCTGACACGTGAAAAGTGATTGATGAGAGTGTTTGCTTGTTGTTTGTTTGAAGGCATGGTGTCTGTTGTTGTGACGGCAGCGTGTGATTGTGTAGTGTTGCTGTTGGAAAGTGTGATGCTGTTTAGTGTTTTGTAGAGTTTGCTGATGTTTGTTTTGTGGTCAAGTGTTTGGAGATAATTATTCCAGTTTAGTGTTTGCTGTTCTGATGTTTTATTGTTTATTTGAGTGTTGAGTTCTTGTATTTGTTGTACGTTGTCTTGTGTATGGGGTGTTGGGGAGTGTCGCAGTGTGTCCCGTTGACTGATGAGGCCTTGAATTTCTGGCGTGAAGTTGGGGTTGTGTTTCTTTCTGTTGCCTCTAGGGATGTGTCTTTTGTCTGCGTTCTGTGTAATTGTATTGAAAGTGTGCACAGCGGTGTTGATGTTTGTGTTGGATGTGCTGTTTAATGTTTTGAAATGTTGTTCTGTTTCAGTTGTGAAGGCCTCCCAGTTGGCTCCCTTATAATTAGTGTATGTGTCTGTGGCCAGCTGAGGTGATTCTGGTTTTGGTAATGATGATGATTGGGAGGTGATAAGATCCAAGGATTTTAACCACTCTCCATGATGTTGTGGGGACGAGGTTTGAGGAGCAAAAGGTAACATCTGGGGATGATGGGAGGAAGAGGGCTTGGTGTGGGATATGGGTATGCTGATGGTGATTATTCAGTATGAAAAGATGATCTGTTTGGGATTGTAGTACCAGCCCTCTGTCTGTATCAGGATTGTTGACATGCCAGGCCGACGCCTTGGCGTTGAAATCACCACCCAGGATGATGTTGGGTATGTTAGTGATGTGGTGTATTTGTGGAGAGTAATCGTGTGATTCTGTTGGCGATAGTTGTATGTGATTTGTTACCAGTGCGTATTTTATTTGATTGTGTTTCTGTTGTGGTGTCATGTGGGGGGGAGAAAAGACTTTGTGTGTACACTGGTATCTGAAAAGTTGATGGATTTGTGTACCAGGGTGATGAATCCACCGCCACCTCTGTCGGTCTTGTCGAATGGTGGTAAAATTATGAAATGTAGGTGTTTTTTGTGTTCAATGTAGTTTTGTTTCTTGTAAGATGGCAATATGTATGTTCTGTTGTTTGATGAATTGTGTGAGTCCTTGTTTTTTGGTGTTTATGCCATCTATGTTTAATTGAAGGATGTTTATGTTGTGTGTGCAATGTGTGTTGGCTGCTGCAGCACGGGGGGGAGGTGGTGGTGTAAGTGGAGGGGAAAGGGTAGGAGAAGGTTGTGATGGAGGTAAGGGTTGGGGTGGATTAGAATGGGGTGGAATGGGAGGGGTTGGGGGATTGGATGGTGTGGGAAGGATCGGTGGGTTAGGCTGAGGAGGTGTGGAGGAAGTAGGAGTAGGGTTGGTGGGGGGTTAATAGGCGGGAGGAAGGAGCATAAGGAGCGGGTCCAGGTGTCTGTGTAATAATTTCTGGATGTAAGTGTTGTGCTTCTCCCTACGTGTCAAGTGGGGTTGGTGGAGGATTAGTGCCCCTCCCTGTAAAACAATTAACTCTAAGCCTTGGCCACCCCATTTGGGATACATGGCGTCTGGCAATGAATGATGAATGAAGTGTTGTGCAGGTGTAATGGGTCCAGTTCTTGCAGGAATTGCACTGAGCTGAACCCTTTGTCTGTCGGCTCAACGTGATAGGTTTTGAGCATTTTTTTTTTTTTTTATGTGTCCGACTCTGGGCATAGGCTTCACAGCCTGCCCTCAAGGCCCAGTAGTCCTCCTCCATGCCATACACCTCACCATGTCACCACTTCGACGCTAACACCCACCGTCCATATTGAATACATGCTAGAGCTGTCTCATACAGGACTGGTGTATTGGTATTAGCGGGGGTATTTTTACATGTGGGCGAGTCTTCAGGTAGATCAGTAAAGTCTGATTTTTTATGAAATTCAAATCCTTAAACTGTTCCCTGCCCCAGCGGGGATTAGAACCTGGGTCTGGTAGGACTGCAGGCCACCTCTCTACCAACTGAGCCACCGTATTTGTTGCTGGGTCCTGGATTGCTCTCAATGTCCCCGGCTAGAAGTCGAGAAATGACCACCGGGGAGTCATTTCTCGGTGTAGAAAAAACTGTTGTTGTATGTGTTGTGCTGAGAAACGTGGTACTTGCCCGGGCGACCGAAGCCACTCCCAGGTTCTCGGGCCCCGTGAGGGGCCGGGGGGGTTTGTGGTGGTTTGGCCCCCCTGCTGTCCTCCTCTTCTCATCGACAGCCTCTGGGGGGCAGACCCACGACGAAGACGCCAACGCTCCAGGTCCTCCAGGGACTGATGTGTATTGGTGTTGTGATGAGGGGATGGGGGGTAGATTGAGATGGTTTGGGCATGTGGAGAGGATGGGGGATGATAATTGGGTGCAAAAAGTGAGAAGTGTTAATGTTGGGGGTAGGGTTGCAAGAGGCTGAAAAAGCCCTGGGACGAAGTCATAAGAGTGTGACCTCAGGGATAAGGGACTGAATAGGGATGCTCCCAGAGCTTGACCAGCACGGAAAGCCGCCATTAGGTGACCAAGGCTGACACATGTAAGCAGGTTGGAGCCTTAAAAAAAAAAAAATGAAACGGAGGTAGAAGGAATTAACCAAAGGACTGGAGAGGTATAAGAGTGAAAGGGTGTGAGTTGAAGAGGGACAACCTGATGCTGAGAACAGGGTGACATGGAGGTGATGCATTTGTGGCCACTTCCTTTGGGACTGTGGCTTCTGGCCACAGATTTAAGAATAAACCAATGGAAATATCAACAGACTCAATGGTCTTAAGTGCTTAACATTATTCTCAGTCCTTTTGATGTCTTACTTGCCCACATAAGGAGCAAAACTACTATAGTTATTTAGCCATATCAGTATTACTTTGGAACAACAACAGCAAATATCAGTATGATGATAGCTTATTCATTTAATTCTGGATACTGATAAATAATTCTGTGCAGTATAAAAAAAAAATCCTTAATACTGGAAATATTATAAACTACTCTCATTCATGTTACCAGCCATTTATGAAGTCACTGTTGCATTCATAACAGCACTTTTACTTCTTTCCCTGATCTCTGAAAGGAGGAGGATGGAGTGCAGGAAAAAGGTAGTTACCCTGCTGGCCAGATGAGTCTGGGGCCACAGTAACAACAGCAAGAATGTCCATTGTTAGGAAAGACTGTACAAGTCTTCAGCCAGTGCTCTTGCATCGTCCCTGGATCAAATGTCTGCGATAAGGCAGACAGTGAAGAAAGCCTGTGAGAGGAAAATTCAAGGTTCTTATGGTAATTCTACATCTGGAAAAAGTGTATGACAAGGTGAATAAGGTTGGATTGTGGAAGGATTTTATATTTTCCTGATAGTGACGGAATGATGCTGAATGGTGCATATGGATGTGAAGCTGGTAGACTGCAGGCTGAAGTTGCCCTCTCCTTCAGTCCACCATCTTCATTATGGGGGATAGGGAGGGAATGAGAGATGTTTTTTATAATCAGACAGTGAAGCTGCCCAATTATACTGATGGATGGGGGTGAAGAGGCATATGAGAGTGTGGGGTGTAATTTAGAAAGAGGTCAACCTGATGACTGAGGACAGAGTGACATGGAGGTGATTCGTTTGTGACCGTGCCATCCGGAATTATGGTGTTTGCCTATTGACAGATAAACAGATAGATAGATAGATAGCCATGACTGCCAGTTCTTGGAGCCATGGTGGTAATATAGGAATCTGACTCTCCCTATACAGGTGGCAAACGTATGAGGGAGGGTCACTTTAATCTGTGCCTGAAATACTTGGAGACCATACCTTTCTGAAGATTATAGAAGAGAAAGATTATTACTATTCTGAAAGCACTGCAGTCATCTTGCAATGGGTTTCTTTGGTTTCAGCTCAGCTTACACTGCTGATACCGCTGTAACCATCCATACTGCTGGCTGCCATAAGGTTCTAGATTTTAATGAATGAATGAATAAAGAGAAAAGTTAGCACCAAGCCTAGAGAGGCTACGTGGCACTAAGGTAGCAAAGAAGGAAAGACAATTAAATTCGATGCAAAATACAAGCAGAAAGAAAAGCAATAATATTAGTAATAGAAAAAGTAGGAGAGTCACCAAGGAAATCAGCAAGCAACGGGGTGCGGGATAAATTGGAGAGGAAAGGAAAAGCAGAGCGACGGACGTGGAGTATGAAAGGGCAGT
The DNA here is from genome assembly GCF_032717465.1 of Coenobita brevimanus. Classification (NCBI taxonomy): domain Eukaryota; kingdom Metazoa; phylum Arthropoda; class Malacostraca; order Decapoda; family Coenobitidae; genus Coenobita; species Coenobita brevimanus. The sequence continues at coordinate 39,586,446 of NC_136998.1, read as the reverse complement.
CAAGAAAAATGTGTCGGATACTCAAGGGGCAGTTACAGTGTGAACGAAGTGGCGGGGGGTCACCATTCATTAATTGACCATGAGTGGGTGTGACCCAAGCGAAGACGAGCAAGGACAGGATCCCATCGACGATTGGAATGAGAGGAAATAGGCCATGGAAGAACAGAAGGTTAAACGAGATGAAGTTTATTGGTGACCTGGGAGTCCTAGAAAGTTTGCCATAGGTCACGGAAAAGGTGAGTAAGAACAGGAAAACAATCAAGAGCAGGAATGGGTCGAGGAGAAGATGTGAGAGACACAACAGCAGAACGAGCCAGCGAGTCTGCATTCATTACCAGCAATTCCAACATGACCAAGGACCCAGCGAAATTGAATCAACTTTTTACACACAGAAAAGCGGAGGAGCCACTCTTGAATTTGGGTGACAGTGGGATGACATGATGAAGAGGACCGTAGAACCGAAAGCGCACTGTGAGAATCGGAGAAGATAACAAAAAAGGAAGAATTGGAACGAAACAGAGACTTTAGAGCAAAAAGAATAGCATAAAGTTCCACTGTGAGGACACCTGCAACAGAAGGAAGGGAACTGGAAAAAGAAGACTCAGGGGAGACAACAGCAAAACCAATACCGCGGAGAAATTAGGAACCATCGGTAAAGATAAGAGTAGCAGAAGAGTGAGAAGACATGTGTTCAACAAATGGGAGCGGAGCGCGACAGGAGAAAGAAGAGAGCGATAACAAAGGAGAAAAGAAGAACAGATCACTGGGGGAGGCAGAAGCCAAGGGGAAAAAGAAATAGGACGAAAGGGAAGAATAGGTGGAGAGGTGAAACCAATAGGCTGGAGAAGAGCAAGGACACGGAGGGAGAAAGGAAGGAAGAGATGAGAGGCAGACTGAAAAGAACGACGGAGAAAGGGAGGAGGGGGGTACAATTTACTGCAAGGAAACTGACACAGACGTGCATAAGACTTAACTATAAGGAAAGAACGACGAGGGGAGAAGGGGGGAACGCCCGATTCGACGCAGAGGCTCGTGGCCGGGGTTGACCGAAAGGCGTTATGGCTAAACGATGACCAGTATGATGAAAGGAATCAAGCTTCGAAAGAGTACGGGCAGAGGCAGACGAATAGACTTGACACCCATAATCTAGTTTAGAGAGAATAAGGAGAGTGGAGACGAAGAAGCGTGGTGCGATCAACGTCCCACGAAAGATGAGAGACTTTGTAATTTGCGAAGATGGAGAGTGGAAGAATAAAGGAAAGAAGATTTTAATGGCTGACCCTGGAAGAAGAGAGCAAGATAGTTCTCTCACGTTATGCAGATTAATTTTTGATGGCTGTGAAGGGACCACTACATCAGATATTTTTGATGGCTCTATTTATGAGGCTTAAATGGCTCAACGATTGTCAAGTGTGTCAGTGAGAGAGAGAGAGAGAGAGAGAGAGAGAGAGAGAGAGAGAGAGAGAGGGAGGGAGAGAGAGAGAGAGAGATTAAAGTCATCACACTGAAGGAATTAAATTAGCCGACAGAATCCACAAGTGTAGGTCTACAGGGTGGTCCTAAAATAGCGCTCCATTAGACACACTAAGGTAGCAAATGTGCTGCGGATACGGCTCGTTCTGCTGGTGTGGGCGTGGGTGTGGCAGTGGGCGTAAGATCTATAGTAAATACATAATACAGAATAAACACTGGTATCATTAAATGGCCGTCCCCGCAACACGAGAGAAATCAATTAACAGAGAGGAAAGAGGGTGCCATAAATGGACTATCCTACATATAAGTTACATCTCTAAAGAAAAAATAAATAAATAAAATGTGTGGATGGTCCTGCCGCTTCATTAAACTCCTCGTCAAATCCCATGAGACGATCGCCTAGCCTCGGCCGACCCCATCCCTACTATAGTCGTTCTATTTTATCAAGGCAGTTTGGGTCGGGCCCTCTGGGACCTCACTCTGTTAGCTCTGTTGCCACATCGTCGCCACACACGTGCGCTCTCTCTCTCTCATATTATATATTAACTACTACTAATTGTATTTTCTTAATTTTTTCTCTTGTTTTCGACTTTTTTTCCACACCACCCCTGAGGTAAAAGTCTATAGGTGCTTTTTTTTTTTTTTTTTTTTAAATAGCTTCCATGGCGGGAGACTGACCGAGTATGACCCACTCACGCAGGGCTGTCCCTCGTGTCACCACCTGACAACGTCTCAAAGGCAACGCTGACGAGTCTTATGAGATGTATACTATACTACAGCTTTTTTTATTGAATTACATCTATACAGAGTGTTTAAAATTCATTTATAAGTAGTTACTAGCTTAAAATAGGAGAGTGAGAGAGAGAGAGAGAGAGAGAGAGAGAGAGGTGAACACAAATAATTACACGTGTATCGGCGGCGATGTGACATCAGAGCTAACAGTGTGAAGTCCCAGAGCGTCCCACCCAAACTGCCTTCATAAAATAGAACGACTGTAACGCCATATCATCATCACATTTTTTATCATTATTTCCATCGTCTATCCTCCCATTTTCTCAATAACGAAGCATTGCAATCACCTCAGAACCACGACAATCACCGACTGTGCTTAAATGGGGAACCTCGAGGCCTGAGAACTGAGATTTTAAAATGTGTATAAATATTTGTTTTGTGGGACAGGACACGAAGGTGAGAAGGATCGGTGTCTTGAGCCGCCCACGGTGGACCAACAAGCCAAAGGTAGTCATGATCTTTCCCTTTGCTTGTGTTGCTTGGTTTATCACTAAAACACACACACACACACACACACGCAACCTAGATGTTCGTCATTTAAGCATAGTCGGTTATTGTCGTGGTTCCGAGGTGACTGCAGTGCTTTGGTTATTGAGAAAAACGGAGGATAGACGATGGAAATAATAATAGATAATGTAATGATGATATAGCGGTAGTAGGGATGGAGACGGGTGAGGCTAGGCGAGTCTCGTGGGATTTGACGAGGTGACCAAAGAAGAGGCGGGGCATGATACTTCACCTGACTGGCCTCACTTGACATCGGGTACACTTCCGTTTCTATTTCATCACCCTTATTAACATTCCAATCTCACTTCGCACCTACGAGATGAGGTGAAGTAGGATTCTGAGACAGAGGAATAGAAAGGATGAAAATATATCTAAATGTACATATAAATAAATACTTTTAATACTACTGCTCCTACTACTACTACTACTACTACTTCCACCGATACCATCACTACCACTACTACTGCTACCACTGCTACTACCACTACTAATAATAATAAGGCAGGAAAATTATCAGCCAGCATGCACAGTGAAATAAGTCAGAGAGAGAGAGAGAGAGAGAGAGAGAGAGAACACCAAACCATAGAAACATTTGAATTAGAAGTCATAGAAAAAAAAAAAAATCTCATTTTCTTTTCGATTATTCTCAGCAAGCCATTTTATTCAGGCCAGAGGAGACATTTCGTAGTAAAGGTAGTAAAGTTTCTCTATAATTTCCAACCAACTCCTGGCGCTGTGTGTTATCCTTGTCTTATTCTTGTGGTGTAGTCAGAAGCAGCCCCAACCACTGCTCTGTCTCACAAGCACTGCCGTCTGGACATTTTATTTATTTATTTTTTCTTATCAGTTTCTTCATAATTTGTCTTAAAAGCTGTTGTTCGTATACATTTGTGGATTTCGTCAATTAGGATGGTTGTTTTTCAGTATGACGACATTAATCTGTGTGTGTGTGTGTGTGTGTGTGTGTGTGTGTGTGTGTGTGTGTGTGTGTGTGTGTGTCTGTCTGTCTGTCTCTCTCTCTCTCTCTCTCTCTCTCTCTCTCTCTCTCTCTCTCTCTCTCATTTCTGTGTGTATCTGTGTGCGTTTGCTTGTTTCTGGGGCGTGCGTGTGTGTGGGAGTGTGCGTTTGTGTATGTTTTAGTGATAAACCAAAGTGCATAAGCAAAGGGAAAGATCATGACTACCTTGGGCTTGTTGGTCCACCGTGGGCGGCTCAAGACACCGATCCTTCTCACCTTCGTGTTCTGTGCCACAAGACAAATATTTATACACATTTAAAAATCTCAGTTCTCAGGCCTCGAGGTTTGTCATATAAGCACAGTCGGTGATTGTCGTGGTTCTGAGGTGATTGCAATGCTCCGTTATTGAAAAAGGGAGAATAGACGATGGAAATAATGATAAAAAATGTGATGATGATATGGCGGTAGTAGGGATGGGGACGGCCGAGGCTAGGCGAGCGTCCCATGGGATTCGACGGAGCGACCAATGAACAGGTAGGAGACATGACCTGACTACACCTGTTCTTGGATGGGGGTCAGTGGACTGCTACGGGTGGACGGACATTATTGCTCTCGCTGTCTGTGAGTGAAGACACTCTCTTGTCTCTCCGGAAGGTGAAATGTATGTACTGCCTGTGTGTGACTATTCGGCTATTGTACGACCTGCAGAGAGCGAAGATTCGGTTATTGTACGTGCTGTTACTTGAGAGTGAAGACTGACCCTTGCTTGAGAGTGAAGACTGACCTGAATATTACCAACGTCAGATAAAAGTAACTGTCACATCATCAAGGAAAATGAATCGTCGTTGTGATGATTCTGTGTCTCATCCTCACTCCCGCCCCGCCAAGAGGACTCTCCCGCAACCCGCCGGAGGTCCTCCACGTAAGCGACCAGCAACAGTTACATATCGCCAACGTCGCTCTCGCTTAGACTCCCTTCTGGAATCCATGGAGGAGAGTCATAAACCTCTGTCTACACCTGCTTCCGCGCCCTCACGTAAACCTGCACGCTCTCCAGTCCAGGTGCTTTCACTCTCGCCTGCGCCCATGAATGCATATGCCCACCCACAAGTTCAAACCCCGCCGCGTCCGAGTCTGGAGCAGATAAGAGAGGAGATGCAGATGCCGCCCCTCATCTCGCCCTTCACACCCTCACCGACACTCAGGCATCCTGTCCAGCCTCGCCAGTCGCTTCCAACTCCACCCAGGCCACCGTCACCCGTCCATCAGGGCGTTCTAAACACTCCCTCACCCATTCATAAAGGAAACTATTACACATCTGAAAACACAAGAAACACAACAATGTCCCCTTCCCCTGGCTTTCGCTATTATATGGATCACGTCAAGTTTGAATGGGGCTCCATCTTTTCCCCGCCTGGTGGGGTGAGTGGGAGTGACAAGCCAACTGAAGGAGCTACTTCGGGAGACCGCCGCCCTACCCAGGATCCTGACAGTAACAAGGGCAGTTCCATCGCTTCCATCTCCCGCTCCTTGTTTCAAGAGAAGGACAGTAGCCGCAGAAACAACACCAAGAGGGTTTGGTTCGGTGATGGGTCGTCAGGAGATAAAGGACGTGGGGGAGAGACAGCCAACATTGATGACAAGCAGGTAATTTGGAGGATATTCGTTATTACTGGTTCACAGACAAATAAAGATATAATTCATCCATTCGTTCGTATCATTTATAAAGGCTTGCATGCGTCGGCCTTGGTCACCTAATGGCAGCTCCTCACACAGCTCGAGCCATGTCAGTCTTCCTGTTCAGTCCCTTATCCTTGAGGTCACATGATATATCCCGAGCACTTTCATGCATTGACATCTTCAGGGGAGAGTAAACTGCACTTCCCTGAGGATGTGAATACACGAAAATGATCGGGATATTTCATGTTTCCTTTTCGTTGTGGATATCAGCATGTATGTATATATGTATGTATGAGTAGAAAGCTCCAGCTGCATACCACTACACATACGTACATGCCCAGCGGTACTTTGTCTAATCTCTGCGTTATTACTCTTCATTACCATCTCGTCTCTCTGTAACTCCTATCTCCTCTTGTCCTTCCACATCTATCATTTCCTCGGTTCCAGTCAGCTAATCTTTCGCTCTATCTCTTATCTTCTTCTCTACCTACATGTTCCGCCTGCTTATCCTCATACTTGTCTATCTTTCTGTCTATCGTTAGTCTGTTTATTCTGACTATCTGCAATCTCATGTATCTGTCCTTTTACGTATTTCATCTGTCCGTTTTTCTGTCCGCCTATCTATCTATCCGTCTACCTACTTGCCTACCTATCAGACAGTCTATCCGTCTACAGGTTTATTAACCATTCTGTCTGTCTTTCTATACACCTACCTATCAGTTAACCAGTCTCTCTCTCTCTCTCTCTCTCTCTCTAACACACACACACATATTTACATACTCAGCATATCGCTAGTCAGTCTTTTGCCATATGTCATCTTTTCTGGCTGTGTGCTACCTATCTCTGTTTCTGTTATATTTGGCATCATCATACTTCTTTTTTACATTTTCAGTTTTTCATTTTTCACTTTCCCTTTTTTTTTTTCATTTCTCATTTTACATTCTCATTTTTTCACTTTCATTTTTTTCATTTTCTCATTTTTATTTTTCATTTTTTCTTTTTTTCATTATTATTATTATTATTTTTTTTAGTTTTTGGTGAGGGCTCACCATCCACTCACTCGATGTAGTGCTGCTGTGGATGTCTGCCCTTTCCCCGTTTCCTTCGTTCCTCTTCTTTCTTTCTTTCCTTCATTCTTTCCTCTTGCTTCTGCCTACGGATGACTTTACACTCCCTCTTCTGTCTTTCTTTCCTTTACTCTTTCCTCTTCCTTCTGCTTATGGGTGACTCTACACTGAGTGACAAGCCAAATGCTTTCCTGTACATCAGGAAACCATTTACTACGCTGGGTGGTAATCATATAACCAAATTATGGCGTCTGGTGGTTTAGTTGGTAAGTAAGGCACCCCAATCGGATTGAGCCTGTGTAGCTTTATATCCAAGGGATGGTTGGGGTTTATTACTCACCTAATGCCACTCAGGGATGAGTCAGGCTGGTCACTCTCATCCTAAATGCCAGGACCAACTTGCCTAGCCCCGAGCTCCTACGCTTCTCATGAGGCGGGATAGGATTGTATGATGGATGGACGATTTTACTTTCTTTTTATTTTTTGTGTATTCGTGATATCTGTAGACGATTTTCTTCAACTTAAAGATTTTTTGTTATTAAAAGGGTTTGACCGTCTCCATTAAATTTTCTCTCAGCCATTTCTTTTTCCCACGAAACTAAAAAAAAAGAAAAAAATCCTCCGGAGGTGGCTGAATATAACAAAAAATACGCCAGTGGGTTGATATTAGTCAGTATATATATATTTTTTATGTCACATAAGGGAAATAGGCCAGTTTAACCCCTAACATCTTCTTTTAAGCGATTTACTTTCCTTGTTAGACCTTGCTGTTCCATTATGTGCTATATAAATCCTTCCAATCTCGCCATACCCTGGATAAATAATGTACTGAAGGTATTAACCATCCATATCCGAAAGTAAATCTCTAAGGAAGAGGTGCTAGGGAGGCTATTCCCACAATTCTAATACCAAGGTCTCTATTCTCATTGGTTAAAGAAGCCCACTAATACCTTTTCCTGTGCGATTTATTCGGCTTATTACACCTTACTGCCCTGTTCTGTGTTGTATAAATCCTTCCAGTATCGCCATAGTCTGCATAAATAACGTACAAAACGATATTAACAAGACATATCTGAAAATATATCGCTAAGTAAAATGTGCTAGGGAGCCTCCTTATCCGACAGATATCTGGACCCCAAGTTGTGGTTGCATAAAATTCACTGAATCTTAATTATGACGTATGAGTCTCCTTGGTTACTAGTCAAATCAACCCTCCAATATGATTAAATTTGGCCATCAAATAAGCTGAAATAATTTAACTGTAGTAAAGGTATGAGTCGTCATGCTTACTAGTCAAATCGGCCCTCCGATATGAAAAAAAGGCTATAGTAAAGACGAGTCTCCTTGGTTACTAGTAAGATCAAACTCGAATATGGCTAAGTTTAGCCATCAATTAAACTGAAAGGATTAACAGATAAGACTACAGTAAAGTGTGATGATAATTTAATAACTGATCCCAACCTCTCCTGTCCTTTCACAGCTCCCGTTGACCGCAAGCAAATCTTTAAAATCGATGGAAAAATGTACGATATCGAAGGGAAGCTCCTGCCCTCCTGCATCACGGAGTGCTTGGTCACAAATGGCCGGTTCTCCCAGTGGGCAAGACTGTGGTGACGCCCCCTCACTGCTGGGAGAACAAGGATGTGGTCACGCCCCCTCACTGCTGGGAGAACAAGGATGTGGTGACGTCCCCTCACTGCTGGGAGAACAAGGATGTGGTCACGCCCCCTCACTGCTGGGAGAACAAGACTGTGGTGACGCCCCCTCACTGCTGGGAGAACAAGACTGTGGTGACGCCCCCTCACTGCTGGGAGAACAAGACTGTGGTGACGCCCCCTCACTGCTGGGAGAACAAGGATGTGGTCACGCCCCCTCACTGCTGGGAGAACAAGACTGTGGTCACGTCCCCTCACTGCTGGGAGAACAAGGATGTGGTGACGTCCCCTCACTGCTGGGAGAACAAGACTGTGGTGACGCCCCCTCACTGCTGGGAGAACAAGACTGTGGTGACGCCCCCTCACTGCTGGGAGAACAAGACTGTGGTGACGCCCCCTCACTGCTGGGAGAACAAGGATGTGGTCACGCCCCCTCACTGCTGGGAGAACAAGGATGTGGTCACGCCCCCTCACTGATGGGAGAACAAGGATGTGGTCACGCCCCCTCACTGCTGGGAGAACAAGGATGTGGTCACACCCCCTCATTGCTGGGAGAACAAGACTGTGGTGACGCCCCCTCACTGATGGGAGAAGTGCCACTGTCTCTGTCACAGCTGCAAGGCACCCTGGGGGCCGGCCAGGGGCTCTGCGTCACGGAGAGGAGGGACAGTCCTGACGACATACCGACCATCGGATTGTCTATTGTGGACACCAGAGACGGTACTGGGAGTGACTTAGAGACCATCAGCTCTGGTGACATACATATAAATGGTCCCAGAGTTGAGGATTTAACGACTATAAACTACCAAGACATACGCCAAACATCGACTTTCCCTGAAGAAAGAGGAGACGCAGACTCAAGTGAAGAGAGTACCGACAGTGTCACTATCCCGACGTCACCGAAGTCCCTCAGCGTCTGTACGTTACCAACCAACAGCGTGTATGCCGGCAGGTATAGCTGTGAGGAGTGTGGCGCCGTGTTTACACTTCCCGGACACCTTTTACAACACTACAGGATGGCCAGTCATACGCCGGCCATACTCAAGTGATGCATTTATAATCGTTCCCATTTACTCAGCTTTGGCCTATCTTGAATACTGAGCAATAACAAGAGATTAACAGTAGAAAATGATGTTCGTGAAAAATGTAAGTGTTAAGGAGAGGATGTAGAGCCGTAGTATCGTCTAGTTCTGCCAATGAACTGTGTGAAATAAGCTGCAAAAAGGATGATAATCTGTGCCAAGTTAGAGCAAAAAGAACACAATGGGTCATACGTCAGCTATACCCTTGCCACGCCACCTCCTCCAGCTGGCCCTCCTACAGTGTCAGGCCACCACATGAAGGTGTCTTAACTGTAATATCTTCCCTTTCTGTTGTTATCATGGGGGCATCGTTGAAAATAGTTTATCTGGAGGTGATGCATTGCTTTGTCAGGTCTTACAGTTACTTTAGGCCGCCTCTCCACCCATCTTGTGCTAGCCTTCCTTTCACAACCGCCAGTGCCCTTGGTGTCATTTGCATGCTTAAAGTGTCATTTTAGGTGTCGTGTCACACTAGTTACACGTTTGAGAGCCATACCTTACTCTGTACAGGTAATGTGCAACTGGATATTAACCAGTCCTATCCAAAAATAAATCACTAAGGATGGGGTGTTAGGGAGCTTCCATAATCGACGGGAATGCTAGCCTGTGTTTGAATTAGTGATATGTAATAAAGTTTGTTTGAAGGTAGTTTTACCGGTGACGCTATTGTTTTATACAATAAAGATATCTATTACATTTAAGTTTGTTTGGCTACCTTTATGTTAGAAATAAGGAGAGAGAGAGGAAAAGAGAGAGAGAAGAGAGAAGGGGAAGTAAAGTGAGACTAAGACAGAGAGAGGAAAGGAGTGTACAAAGGAGCACAGTGCAAAGGAAAGCAAACAACAACAGCACGTTTGATCCTATGGTGACTTGGGTTTAGGAAGGTTACAGTAAACAGAAAAACTCTATCAGCTAAAGACAAGGATAGAATAACAGGAAGGCTTCCCCCATCCCACCCACCAAACACTCCAGCCGAAACCGACAGGAAATAGCAAGAATGACCACCATGCTGCATAGAAAATATATCATGGAAATTTCATAGGAAAGAGGGAAACGAAATCTTATTCTACATTATCTGCAAGAAAAGGAAAGTAACATTAAGTCAACATTATTTATCGATGCTGTTCTCTGGAAAAAAAAAAAAAAAAAAAAAAAAGGTTAATAAACCACAGAAATGGATTATGCAGAAGTGAACGTACTTAACTGGAGGTTGGACTACGGATACCGGTACTTATCCAAGCGAGTTTTCAAGGTTAGTACTGTATCACAAGTTACTACAGTGGAGGGCAGTTTGTTCCATATATTTACCCGTCCCCGCCCCGGATGGGCTTGGGGACGGATATTGTGTTCACTCAGTTTGTTTGTTCGTTTGTCTGTCTGTCTGTCTGTTATCAACTTTACGTGAAAACTACAGGCGTGAGTTTGACTAAAATTGCAGGGATGATGGGCTATGACCTTATAATCACCTGATTAAATTTTGGGCCAAGGCACAGACTGTAGGCCAAATTATTGTAAAAAAAAAAAAAAAAAAAGTTTTCTCGCCAAAACTCCTTTCTAATTCGTCATATCGACATGAAACCAAAACCTAAGGTGCATCTTTCAAATCTGCACACTTAATGCCTAAATACATCATGGGGGTCACCTCCCAGTTAGCGGTAAGGAGGTTAATGTAAGGTGTGTCGGGCTTAAAATTTCAAATGGGCATAAAATCGTCAATTTTCTCCCGATTTACTCCAAACTGATATGTGACATGCTTGGCTAGGTATCCTGTTATGTTTATAGGTCAGCACTAAAATGACTGCCGGGGACGGGTTTGCTGTGCCTTGTCATCTCTTCTAGTTACAACTCTGTTCAAGAAGAATTGCTTAGCTTCGTGTGACTGAATTCGTTTGCCGATAATTTTATGCCCATTACTTCTAATATAGATGAGGTTGTTCTCCATCCACTCACTCGATATAGTGCTGCTCTTGGGTGACTACCTATTCCTCTCTTCCTACCTTCTTTCCTTCCTTCCTCATCTGTTTTTCTTCCCTTTATTCTTTCCTCTTCCTTCTGTCCGCGGGTTACTACAATGCTTGGCAAATCAAATGGTTTTCTGTACACCAGAAAACCATTTACTACCCTGGGTGGTTCTCATATGATCAAATTATGGAGCCTGGTGGTTTAGTGGGTAATTAAGGTGCTCCAATAGGATTGAGCCTGTGCAGGTTTATATCCAAGGGATGGTTGGGGTTTATTGCTCATGTAATGCCGCTCAGAGATGAGTGAGGCTGGTCTCTCTCATCTTAAATGTCAGGACCAACTTGCCTAGCCCAGGACTCCTGCTCTCCTCATGGGGCAACACAGGATTAGATGATGATGATAATGACCTCTAGTATAATTTGAGCGATCAGAGAGAGAGAAAGGGTGAAGCAAGCAGAGAGAGGAAGTGTGAGACAGGGAGGGGTGAGGTAGAGGAAGACAGGGTGAGATGGAATATGACCAGATGAGGCAGAGAGAGGCAGGGGTGAGGCAGGAAAGTGTCACTGGTAGAGTAGGGGTCATATTGCCTCTCTGGAATGCTGAGAGGCGCCACTGTACATACTTACATACTTACACACACACACACACACACTACACACACGCACGCACGCACGCACGCACGCTCACGCACACACACATTACACATGTATCCTTACATATGATTCTTACATACTTACATACTTATACACAAATACATACTCACATACGGCTCTCATATACTTACAAACATACCAGATACTTACTTATACACAAATACGTACTTACATACGGTTCTTATACTTACTTACATGCACACATACTTACATATGGCTCTCGAACTTACATACATACATATGATTCTTATACTCACATACTTAATCATACTTACATACGGTTCTTATACTTACATACTTACACATATTTACACACTAACACATATACTTAAATACTTACACACATATATACCTAAAGTTCTTATACTTGCATAATGCACACATACATAGATACATACATACATACATACGTACACATACACACACACGTACACACACCACACTTTCGTACTTACACATGCATAATACTGTACATACATCCCTGCTTAAGCACGTTTACATAAAGGCACATACACAAAATACTCACATGATTACGTACACACAAATGCATAAGCTGCATGTTGACATTTTTGTACCAAATCATGCAGTCGCTTACACACAGAAACGCACACACTATCACTTACACACATGTACATATTTTCATGCTGGTTAATGGTGCACATAATTAGGCGTAAGGTCACATCTGTTTATACACGCACACAGATGTACACACACACACACACACACACACACACACACACACACGCACGACAAAAAATGGTTAATGTGATAAGCGATTTAGTAGTGATAATAGTAGCAGCAGTAGTGGTAGTAGTGGCAGTAGTAGTAGCAGTAGCGGCATACTGTAATACACTATAATAATAAAAATAAATACTACTACTACTACTACTACTACTACTACTACTACCACTACTACTGCCATTACTACTACTACTACTACTGCTACTACTACTACTACTACTACTACTACTACTACTACTAATAATAATAATAATAATAATAGGCAATAAAATGCTTGAGAAGGAACAATCCCAACACATTTCAAACTGAGAGGGGAGGCTGAGGTTAATTGCTTGTCATGTAACTCAGGGAAGAGCCACAGGTCATCCACACCTTGTGTATCTGAGTAGCCTCCACATAAATGCTGGTGATAAAGGATTAGGTGATGGATGGATGGGTGGATGGATGGATAGATGAGTGGAGAGATGGATAGACAGATAGACAGTCAAATAGATAGATAGATAGACAGATAGACAGATGGATAGATAACAAGAACTCCAAGGGTAACCGAATACCGTAATCTTTTATGTATACAGTGGCTGGTGGGATGCATAAAAATTCTCGACTCCCTTCTCTAACAAACGAACCTCCTTATCAGGCAATTAAGATAAAAAATATTACAGTTTTCTCCTATTTCTCGCTGTAATAATAACTCTAATTTAATTCTGAAGTGTTTGGGAATTTTATAAGTGAAGGAAAATATATGTAGGAGTGATTCTAGGTTTGGATTTTGGCTAAGCATGTTTATAAATGTGGTTCTCCTTGTGTCTAGTAGGGTAATAGGAGAGTGTGAACCAGACGGCATTTACAAGGACCCCTGGGTAGATGTGAGAGAAAAAAAGTGAATGAGAGAGAGAGAGAGAGAGAGAGAGAGAGAGAGAGAGAGAGAGGAAGAATGGAGGACACTTGGAGGGGGACAGGAGAAGGAAGGATAAGGGATGACAGGGCGAGGAAGGGGATAGGAGAGGCATGAACTGAGGTGAAGGAGGGATGGGACTGAAGAATGAAAGAAGGACGGGATGGAGAAATGGAAGAGGGATTGAGGGGTGATAGAGGGGGAGGGGGAATGTGTAAGGTGTGGGAGAGGGGAGAGGGGAGGGGAGGGGAAAGAAGAAGGGGGTCTGGTTGCAGTATATATGAGGTGTGAAGAGAGACACCCTACTAATAGCCCATCTCTCGCTCCATTTGACGGGGAAGTGAAGCGAGGAGGGGACTGGGGAGAGGGGAGGGAAGGAGGGAGGGAGAGGAGAGAGAAGGAGGGAGGGAGGGAAGAGAGAGAAGGAGTGAGGGAGGGAGGAGTGAGAAGGAAGAAGGAAAGGGAGACTAACAAGAAGTAACCTACACTACACTATACAACTATATTCTATCACTTTTCATCCATTTTTTCTTCTTGAGAGAGAGAGAGAGAGAGAGAGAGAGAGAGAGAGAGAGAGAGAGAGAGAGAGAGAGAGAGAGAGAGAATAATGAAGGAAAAAAAAGATGAAGATGACACTGGAAGGATGAATGGAGGGAAGGAGAGTAAGGGAGACGGAGAGAAGAAAGAAAAGGGAGAGAAGATACGAAAGAGAGCTGAAAGTTGTAATAATATCTACCACAACTACCATCATATCTACTTTCTACTACAACTATCACGGCTCTCACAACTACCACATGACAAGCATCTCAACCCCCACCCTCAACCACCCCTACCAACACTACCATCATCACTTCCACTCATACATACTGCATATATCCCCAGCCTTACCCATTCCCACATACTCCCACCCACTTACGCATTCACGACACCCACACTCACACCCATACACACATATACCCCCAACCACCCACCTACCCACCCACACACACACACACTCACACCCGCTCACACATCCATTCATACATCCTCACTACACTCACCCACCCACCCACCCACACACACACACACACACACACACACACACACACACACACACACACACACACACACACACACACACACACACACACACACACACACACACTTCCATCTCAGTGATTTGGTCTCAGCTGGTCAAGTTACGCCAGTTGAAAATTCCCGCCTTTTTTCTTTCTTGCGACCTCTGAGGAATGACATTAAGGGGTCTCCGGATATCTCACCCCCCCCCTCTCTCTCTCTCTCTCTCTCTCTCGGATTTACAAAAGGGGAGAGAGAGGGGAAGACAGAAGTGATAGGAGAGGGAGGGGAAAGTTGGGGGAGGAGTAGATTTGAGAAAGAGAAGGAAAAGATAAATGGAAAGAGGGAGGAAGGAATGGGGGGGAGGGTGGAAGGGGTGAGGGGGTGAGGTCAGGTGTCATCCCAACTGTCACTGTCACCCCCTCCCCCCTCCCTCCCCCCTCCTCTCAGTGTCACTCCCTCCCCCTCCCTCAGTGTCATCCCCTCCCTCACTCCCTCCCTCCCTCCACTTCCCTTTCTCTTAGTGTCACCTCCCTCCTTCCCTCCTCCCTCCCCTCCCTCCCACCCCCTTCTCTCTTTGTCACTCCCCTCGTCTCCTCCACCCCTTCCTCCCTCCCTCCCCCCACATATTTGTCACATGCTACCAGATCTGTTACTCCCAGCCTCTCACGCACCACACCATTCACCACACCACACACCACAACCTCTCACCACACACCACACTTTATCACACGTTCATCATAACATCTACTAGACTTCATACACTGTCACATACTACACTATCTATCTATCTATTTTACCGCTACAGCACATAGAGGGGAAGGCAATTAAGTCTGGCCTAGTATAAACCGCAGGGCTAGGGTGGGATGGGGCCAGAGTGTGACGTCATGCCACTTCCGCCCAATTGCTGTGACATCATACCACTTCCGTCAACACAAATAGCGGGAAAGAACACACCTATTCACCCCTTCAGTGCGATGACGGGTATCATTTAATCTAGTTACCCCTGGATGTTATTTTGAAGGATTTTTGGCAGTGTATATATAACCTACATTAACATATTGCCTGAGAACGGTCACAAATAAAGCATAATAAAATCGCTGGACCCTGGAAAAGAAAGAAAGAAAAAAAAAAGGCATCCTCAGGGTGAAAAGGAAAAAATGGTTCTTGCTGTGTAAAGTAAAAGAAAAAAAACTATATATTTCTCTGCTCTAGTCTTCACCTCTGTCTCTATCACTACCCCAGTCTTCACCTCTGTCTCTGTCTCTACCCCAGTCTTCACCTCTGTCTCTACCCTAGTCTTCACCTCTGTCTCTATCTCTACCCTAGTCTTCACCTCTGTCTCTATCTCTACCCCAGTCTTCACCTCTGTCTCTATCTCTATCTCTACCCTAGTCTTCACCTCTGTCTCTATCTCTACCTCTGTCTCTATCTCTGCCCTAATCTTCACCTCTGTCTCTGTCTCTACCCTAGTCTTCACCTCTGTCTCTCTCCCTCTAATCTTGTCTACCCCTACCTCTTTCGGTGTCCTAATCTTCGTCCTACGTCGGTGTCATGTCACGACGCATGTCACGTAGTCGACTAACGTGCTTGCCTTCAGGTACAGTCGCGTGGTAACATCTGTAAAGAAACTACGTATATCTTGGGCCTTCCCGGATGCGATGTCGTAACCTTAAGCGTTGGGAATAAGACAGTTCTCCCCCATGACCTTGCTGGGGGTCGAGATAAGGCTGGAAAATATGCTTCTTACTTTGATCTAAAATTGCCATCTTTCCATCTTGAACGCTGAGCTGGAGCAATAGATTAGCACTAGAAATAAGGTGCTAGTCACGAAAAAGTGCCACAGGGAGAATTTACAGTTGTAGTATTGTCTAACCCTGCCACTGAGCGATGGGAAATATGCTGGAAAACGACGAAAATCTCAGCCATCTTAAGGTGAGCGAACAATAAAATCTGACATGGATGTAGGCAATGGGGAAAGCACAGGGCATCGGGAGAGTGCATGGAATTATTATTATTATTATTATTATTTTTCATTATTATTGTTTCGATTATGCTAAAGGCTGAAATGGTGGTAGGATTGTTAGAGAGGGGGAAGGGGAACGAGAGAGGGAACAAATAACGGTCTAACTGGGCTATTAACAAGAATTTTTAGTGTTTCATCCACGAGTTCCACAACGCTTCAGTCATACACACACTTAGATCTGTACTTATAAGCTCTCTCTAGCCTGAGCTGTTTATAAGATTGACTGTTTATACTGTGGTCATCACTAACACAGCTACCAAATCATTCATAACAAAACTAGAACGTGAGAAATACGAGGAAACAGAATGAGATCTGATTGAATTAAATGGTTATGGAGATTTATTCATCGTGGAAACTAGCCAAGATTCTTTATGCATTCCACTCTGTCTGTATCCGCGGGCCGCCCAGGTGAGCAGGGATGTCATTTAGGGAATAAAGTTTACCTATATGGGGTGGGAATAGTGGTGGACCTAAAATATGGCCCTGTCGCACCCCACCCCACAAAATGCCCAAATTACCCTGGTCATTCCTATAGTTGGCCTTCCAGACTCCTAATTAGGGCTGGAAAAATGGCAAATAATTAAGCTAACAGGATTCCAGTCAGCTCAGGGCTTCAGTGTGTGTGTCTGAGTGTCTGTGTGTCAGGGTGTGGCGGGGAAGACCGGGTGGAGTGTATGTGTGAGAGCGAGAGGCGCAGTTAGTTTTACCTCACCCTTCACACCTGTCTCACCTGCCCTGCCTCGCCCACAGCAGTAAGGTCAGGTACAGCTAAAAATCTTCATTGTCAGTGAATATTATCTTTTATTTTAGGGCTCTATAGTCAGTGTGTTTTCATCTGAGGGAACTGGGCTGCCAAACAACTAGAATCCTAAATTATGTTGGCACGAACTTCAGTGTCCTTTCTTTACAATACTCGTTTTACCTTAACTTGGTTCAAATTTTTTCATTTTGCAGCTTATTTCACGTAGCTCAATGGCCAAATAAGACAGTGTTATGACTCTAAATTCTCTCCACAGCACATCTTCGTGACTAGGATCAATTTCTAGTATTAATCTACTGCTACAAATCAGCATTCAGTATGGAGAGAGGGCAGTTTTAGGCCAGGCTGGAGTAAAACGGGTATGGTCAAATCCACCCTCCAGTCTGACAACACTTTGCCATAATAACAGTAGCAGTAGCAATAATAATAATAATAATAATAATAATAATAATAATAATAATAATGATAAAAATAATAATAGAAATAGCCATAGTCATTGTCAGTCATAGTAATAGTATAACAATAATAATAATAAAATAAATAAAGAAAAATAAAAAATGGTGCAGAAAAAAAGCCACGTATTTAATCAGCAGGGAAATGTGTGTATTGTTTTTGTACTTAATGTTTTTGAAATAGGAAAACGCCTCGTGACACCAGGAAAATTATCGACAGAGGGAACAAGTGAAACTGCAAACACACACACACACACTCCTTAATTCCTGCTTTACACTGGTTGGTGGTGGTGGTGGTGGTGGTGGTGGTGGCGGTGATTATGACTGATGATTGTTATGTTGATGTCAGGGTTGATGATAAATATGGTGGCGGTGATGATGACGATGATGATGATGATGATATGGTGGCGGTGATGATGATGATGATGATGAATATGGTGGCGGTGATGATGATGATGATGATGAATATGGTGGCGGTGATGATGATGATGATGAATATGGTGGCGGTGATGATGACGATGATGAATATGGTGGCGGTGATGATGACGATGATGAATATGGTGGCGGTGATGATGACGATGATGAATATGGTGGCGGTGATGATGATGATGATGAATATGGTGGCGGTGGTGATGATGATGATGATGAATATGGTGGCGGTGATGATGATGATGATGATGATGATGAATATGGTGGCGGTGATGATGATGATGATGATTATGACTGGTATTGTTGGTCATGCCTGGGATAATGAATATGGTGGCGTTGATGATGATTTATGCTGATGATGATGATGATTATGATTGTGATGGTTATGATGTCTGGGATGATGATGATGATGATGATGAAGACGATTATGATGATGACAATGATGACGACGATGATGATTGATTACTGATGACGGTGGTGAATACTAAAGAAAGTACCGAGTTGTAACGGGAGAGTAACGCCAGAATGATGCTAGTCATGAAGAAGTGCCAGGGAGGGGATGTAGAGCCATAGTATTGAATCACTGACACTGAACTACGTGAAATGACCCGCAAAAGGATGAAAATCTGGGCCAAGTTAATGTGAAAGTATAGTTTAAATGCATATTAGTATAAACTATTTTCACTCGTTACCAGACATAAAAAAATTCTTAAGATAAATTTCCAGTGTCTATTATAAATTGAGTTTTCATGGCCAGGTTGAAAAATAATAAAAAAACTCAGTAATAATGCGTGGGAACACCATAATGCCACGGAGCTGTCTCGTAGCAAGCGCGAAATGGCGGGAAAAACTTGCAGACGCCAAATTAGACAATGCCTGGGGACGAGCGTTGACAGGTGGGCGAAGTGGCTGAATATTAACGCAGGAATATGATTTTGATTAATGTTAGGGGCTGACAATATGGAGAATTAAACGTGAAAATCTTAGTGGGTATCTTACGCACTGCAGAACGTAGAATTAGGTTGTTGTTAAGAATGGTAAAGGTAAATGAGGTAGTTTATTGTTACGATATGACTGTGTTGAAAATATTATCAGAGGTTAGATGTGGGGATTGTAAGAATAAAGATCTTTATGAGGGAAGGTAATTAGAGATTGATAAGTACTTGATTTTGATGCTGAAAGGATTTGATACAGATTAGATGCAGTCTACACTAACATTTTCTCTGCTACTTGGACACACACACACACACACACACACACACACACACACACACACACACACACACACACACACACACACACACACACACACACACACACACACACACACACACACACACACACACACACACACACACACACACACACACACACACACACACACACACACACACACACACACACACACACACACACACACACACACACACACACACACACACACACACACACACACACACACACACACACACACACACACACACACACACACACACACACACACACACACACACACACACACACACACACACACACACACACACACACACACACACACACACACACACACACACACACACACACACACACACACACACACACACACACACACACACACACACACACACACACACACACACACACACACACACACACACACACACACACACACACACACACACACACACACACACACACACACACACACACACACACACACACACACACACACACACACACACACACACACACACACTAGCAATCGCCCCCTACCCTCCACATACAGGTTGACCTTTGAATAGCGAGGCGGGGCATCCTCAGGCTGAAGGAGTTATTTTTCGTCACAATGGAAACCCCACAGATAAAATAATCGCTCGCAGCATCCGCCCAGGTGTCTGTGGAGCGATAGACATTGTTCTTAGATAATTATAAATGTGAGGCGAGAACTGGAGGAGGGTTGTGATGTAATTAGGTATACTGACGATGATGATGATGATTTGGGAATGAAGGGTACACTAATGATGTGAGAAACTGAGTCACATTAATGATGATGATGTAGTTATATTGATAAATATGGTCATTTTTCTAATAATATTTTCACTTTCCCTCTTATATCTTATTTTTCTGACCTGTGAGACTAAGGACGAGAGAGAGGGGAGGAGGAAGGGAAGAGACTGGATAGAGGGGAGTGATCTATGAGTAAGGGGAGAGGGGTATGAGGGAAGGGAAAGTAGGGAGGGGAGAGGGGAAAAGGGGAGAAGGGTAAGGACGAGACTGAAGGGTAGGAAGAAGGGGAAAGTGGATAGGGGAGTAGAGAAATGGGGTAGAAAGAAAGAAAAGGGGAAGAAGGGGAAAAATAAGGGACACAGGGAGCATGGAGAGTAGGAGAGGGAGGAGAGAGGGTATGGGAGAGGGTAAAAGAAAGGAGGGTAGGGTAGGGGAGGTGGATTAAGGGTAACAAGGCAGCAGCAGACTCACATAACACACTCCAGGGCGCTTCAACACTTACCACCTCCAGTCTGACTTCTTTCCTGTCTTATCTCAGTACCTTACCATATTATTATTTACCAATTTACCTTGCTATATATGTGCCTATCTATCCTGTCTATCTGTCTATCTATCTGTTTCTCCATATGTCTAAAGTTTAAGCTTGCCGGAGGGGTAGAAGAGGGTGAGGGAGAGGCGTGTAGGGTGACAGGGGTGAGCCTTGTTCGTGCCTGGCAGGGTGTGGCGGTGGCAGGATAGGTCAGAGGTCACACAGCACAGGGCGCAGGGCAAGGGTAGGGATTTGGAAAGGACAGGGGGGAGGAGAGGGAGAAGCATTGGCAGAGAAAGGGAGAGAAGGGAACGAGAGAGAGGTAGAGGAGAAGGGATAGTCGAAGAAGGGAAAGTAGTAGCATCACCCTAATCATATTAACAAGATAATCATCGTCTAATCAATATCAGTATCTTTCTATGTCGTTGTCAGTTTCAATGCCATCACACTTATCCACAGCACTTCTTCGTGACTAGCACCAAACTCTTGTGTCCATCTCTCATTATTCAAGCTGGAGGGATGGCAATATTAGGCCAAATGAAAGTGAGCGGAGTATAGTAAAAAATAAATTACTCCTGTTTTTACGTACAGAAGAGTCCCTTTGAGCACCATGGCCCGCCTGCTGATGTCCGTACTGCTGCCTGCTGTCCTACTGCTTACCTACTGCTCATGGTAAGGAGGGGGAAGGGGGGTGCTGTTTGTCACTACTTAAATTAGATTCTTATGTTAACCCTGGATAGGTTAACTTTTTTTTTTGTTAATATATTAGGTAAAGTGGGGTATGACGTATCCCAAGGAAAATAAAATAAAACAAAAATACTTCCGTTTGAGATTTCAAAATGCTTCAATACACAAATAATTCAACCCATTATCTTTGAATAGGGCCAGAAATAGTTTAAATAAAAAAAAAGTATTTTTCAAAGTTTTCAGAGAATGGTGAAAATTTAGGTACACGAATTTTAAAATCAAATTTTGCAAAACTGAAAAGAAATATCGTGATTCCTTGGGTGGCTAGCGGTAGACCGATGTTTGGACCTTCTGTATACAAAAGGAGAATTACAGCAAATTAAATTAATCACAAGAGGGCTCAACTGAGGTTACACTATAGGTTAACTGGGGTATGACATACCACAATGGCTCTATAGAGCAAAATCAGAGCCAGGTACAGCTATGACCCCATCATCCCCATGAAGAGCATCACTAGGCAGGAAGGTAATGAGACGGACAGATCTGTAGACCTTATGCTCATAATATTAAAAACTAAATCTCGGGGACTGGGGTTTCTGATACCCCACATTACCTATCTAAGGTTGATTCTAGTTTCACACTGTTCATTCTCGCTCCACACTGTTCATTCCCGCTCCACACTGTTCATTCCCGCTCCACACTGTTCATTCTCGCTCCACACTGTTCATTCTCGCTCCACACTGTTCATTCTCGCTCCACACTGTTCATTCTCGCTCCACACCGTTCATTCTCGCTCCACACTGTTCATTCTGGTTCCACACTGTTCATTCTCGCTCCACGCCGTTCATTCCCGCTCCACACTGTTCATTCTGGTTCCACACTGTTCATTCTCGCTCCACACTCATCCCTAATATTCACATCACAAGCGAAGTACCATCCCACATCTCAAGAGGAATATTGGTGATTGGCTTATTCTCTCTCTCCGTCTACGTGTGGTCGATAGGCGCTGATTCCAAGCCTCTTTTCTTCACCCCAGGAGCGAGGGACTGTCTTGCGTCTGTACGGGAGAGTGCGATCCGCCGACGGGATGTCAGTACGGAATAGAGAAAGATGCTTGCTTCTGCTGCGATGTGTGTAAGAAGGTGGGTGGTGGTGGTGGTGGTGGTGGTGGTGGTGGTGGTGGTGATGGATGATGATGATGATTGATGATGATGATGATGATGATGATGATGATGATGATGATGATGATGATGATGATGATGATGATGATGATAGATATGATGACGATGATGATATATGATATGATATGATATATGATATGATATGATATATGATATATATGATATATATATGATATATGATATGATATGATATGATATGATATATATATGATATGATATGATATATGATATGATATGATATGATATATGATATGATATGATATATGATATGATATGATATGATATGATATGATATGATATGATATGATATGATATGATATATATGATATGATATGATATATATGATATATGATATATGATATATATATGATATATATATGATATATGATATATGATATATGATATATGATATATGATATATGATATATGATATATGATATATGATATATGATATGATATGATATATATGATATGATATATGATATGATATATGATATGATATATATGATATGATATGATATGATATATGATATGATATGATATATGATATGATATATGATATGATATATATGATATGATATGATATATGATATATATATGATATATGATATGATATGATATATGATATATATATGATATATATGATATGATATATATGATATGATATGATATATATGATATGATATATGATATGATATATATGATATGATATATGATATGATATATGATATATATATATGATATGATATATGATATGATATGATATATATGATATGATATATATGATATGATATATATGATATATGATATGACGATGATGATGGTACCCCCCCAGGGCCCCGGTGAGAGGTGTGGGGGCCCCTTCAACGTGAGTGGGAACTGCGGTACAGGCCTGTTCTGCAAGAAGGATGTGCCCCCGAGCGATGTCAACCATTTCCAGGAATTTGGTGTTTGTGTTAGGAAGTAAGTGATGAGTTGTGTGGTGGTGGTGGTGGTGGTGGTAGTAGCAGTAGTAGTAGTACTGGTGATGGTAGGAGGAGGAGGAGGAGGAGGAGTAGTTGTTGTTGTTGTTGCAGTAGTTGTAATTGTAGTAGTAGTTGTAGGTGCAGTAGTTGTAGTTGTAGCAGGAGCAGTAGTAGTAGTTGTAGTAGTAGAGTAACCTAGGTCTGGCAGAGTAGATACATCAACTCCAGGCAATCAGTCTCCACTGCGAGGCGCTGGGAAGAGTATAGAGGTTTTGTTCCTGGATGGACGCCGCATTTGCGTCTCTCCGCCCAGTTAACAGGATCACCATAGTATGCTACAAATCAGTGTTATTTGGTTATATGGTTACCACCCTGCGTTTGTAAATGTTTTTTTTTAAGTTACAGGAAACTATAAGGCTTGCCACTCAGTGTAGCAGATGCACCTAATGAAAGCACCAAATGAGGAGTGGATGGTGGACGCTCTAACCTACCCCTAGCGATAGCAGTAACAAAACCAAATATATAAATAAATGTTGAAACAAATATAGAAACAAACAGATAAATAAATAATTAAATAATAATAATAATAATAATAATAATAATAATAATAATAATAATAATAATGAGATGGAGGGATGGAGTGGAGACGTATGTGAGGGAGGGGGGTGTGAGCTGGGAGCAGGGCAGTGAAGTGGCGGGGGACAGGACGACGTGGAGGTGATTTGTTTGTGGCCACCCCGTATGGGATTAAGGCGTCTGGCAATAGAAAAATAACAATAATAATAATAATAATAATAATAACAATAATAATACTAATAATAAACAGCAAATGTGTCTAAATTTTCCCTAACTTCAGTCATCTATTTCCTCAGGTTAACCCGTCCCATCGTCTACCCTCCCCATTGACTCACCTGACATCGCGTGAAGGAGTGCCAGGAGGGGGGTTTGACGAGTTCTAAGTTCCTGTCTATGTAACCCCCATTTTTTTTTCTGTGTCTGTCTGTCTCTCTGTAAATTCATATATGTATTTTGTTCTATATATTAAACAGAACAGCGCTTTTCTTTGTCTATTTTTTAGTTTTTTTTCTTTCTTAAGTACATGATTACATGAGATGCTACAAGAAAGATGCAGAATATTGAAAATCTTCCATGTAATCTTCTGTATTTCTGTTGAGTGGAAAAAAAATATGAGAAAGAGAAGGAATATCAAAATTAGGTGAAGATGTACTCAAATAAATAAATAAATGAATGAATAAATAAATAAATAGTTAATATTCCTATTTATCCCAAACACGGCACTAATTTGGCTAAAAAAAATGGTGTATCTGTATAACCCTGTGTGATCATAAGGATTTGAAATTTACTGTTTACTTCCGTGGTTACAGAGTCGTAATATTAAGGCTTCGTACTTACCGTGTTCTTAGCTATTTATTATTCCTGTTACATGTTACTTAGCTAGTTTATGCTATTTATGAATTTATAGTATCGAAATAATTTGCTACAGTAACGTACAAGTGGATGGATAGTTGTAATATGAAACATTAATCGCTAAGAAAGACGAGAAATTCCAAAGCGAGTACGAGGAGCTTCACCTCAGTCGCTGGCAGACCTGTAGACTCAGTGACAAGATCATCATCATTCAGCAACTTAGAAGTCAGGTATAATTATTCTCCTGTGCAAAGAAAAAAGGGGATAAAGTGTATGGTAATCACAGGCACATTTATCTTCTTACTGTAATAGGAAAAGTATATGGTAGGACACTTACTGACAGAGGAAAATAACAGAGGAATTTGTTTGAGAACAGGGAGGTTTTAGGAAGGGAAGAGGTTGTGTGGATCAGACATTCATTCTTAGGTCTTTATTGGAAAAGTTTCCAGAGAAGGGAAAAGTTGTATGCGGCCTTCCTGGATTTGGAGAAAGCATATGACAAGGTGGATAAACAATGATTGTGGAAAGTATTAAGAATATACGGAGTATATGGGAAGTTGTAGAATACCGTGAAGTGTATGTATGAGGGTGCTAAGGTTGCAGTGTGTTTTGACAGTGAAGTGAGTGAATTTTTCTATTTGACGGTTGGATTGAAACAGGTCTGTGTCATGTCTACATGGTTGTTCAATTTGTATATGGATGAGATTATAAAAGAGATACAAGATAGGGCAGTGGATGTTGCAGCGGCCATGTTGAAAGTGGATTGTTTAGAAATTCCCTGTACTGTTGTTTGCAGATGATACGGTGTTGTTAGGTGAAGATGAAGGGGAGCTACGAGGTTTGGTGGATGAGTTTGGAAGTGTGTGTAAGAAACAGAATCTAAAGGTGAATGTAGGGAAGAGGAAAGTTATGGTCTTCGAGAGAAATGATGTCAATGAATGTACAGTGAGTTTGGATGTGGAGGAAATGGAAAATGTGAGTGCATTTAAGTACTTGGGTAGTGTGATGAGTAATGTTGGAAGGTTAGAGGGTGAAGTGCTTGAAAGGGTACAAGAAGAAAAAAAAAGGTTGCTGTTCTTTGAAAGCAGTGGTATGGAACAGGGAAGTGAGCATGGAAATAAAAAAGTCGTTGCATGACAGTATTGCGATACCAACTCTATTGTATGGAAGTGAAACCTGGACCTTGTTTGAAGGACACAAGAGTGAGAGCAGTGGAAATGAGTTATTGGAGAGGAGCACGTAGAGTCACATGGAGAGACAGACTGACAAATGAGGAAGTGAGGGAGAGTTTTGTGAATGTGGATGTGAGAGGAAACGTTTGGAGAAATACACTGAGGTGGTTTGGCCATATGGAGAGGATTGAGAGAGAGAGACTGACAAGGAGAGTGTATGTGAGTGAGGTGGAGGGGGGGGAGGCCGAGGATGAGATGGAGGGATGGAGTGGAGAGGTATATGAGAGAAGGGGAGACCTAGGATGAGATGGAGGGATTGAGTACAGAGGTATATGGCAGATGGAGAGATTGAGGAAGAAATGGAGGGATGGAGTGGAGAGGTATATGAGAGAGGGGGGTGTGAGTTGGGAGCAGGGCAGTCATGTGGTGGGGGACAGGTCGATATGGAGATTTGTTTGTGGCCACCCCTTATGGGGTTAAGGCGTTTGGCAATAGATACACGTATTGATAGATAGACAGACAGATTTAATAATAAACGGAGATTGGGAAAATATTTGAAGTATATAAAAAATATTTTTTCACGTAACTGTCTTTTGCCAAAAAAAAAAAAAAAAAGAAAAGAAAAGAAAAAAGAAAAGCAAACTAAATCATGATTCCTGCTAAAGATGTACCTAAAATGGTCTAAATAACAATATTTTTATCCGATCTCTGATGTTGACTGACAGAAGACAGCGTTTTACAGACGAAAATCTGAACAAATTCATGGTTACAAACCGCTTTAACAATCGTTCAGCAGTCTAAGTTATATATATCTTATAGTACTATGTTTTGTATACAGGTCTGTAGCCGGAATTTCATTTCGGGGGGAATCGTTAGCTAATTCAAAAAAGTTAATCATATGTTCTTTTCCTTTTTTTCATTTGTTTAGCTATATGTACTTAATTTCAGTTTATGGCTTGCTAATGGCGATCAACTAATATTCCGTATTAATTAAGGTTATTGTTTTGAAATGTCAACAGATTTCAGGGGGAATCCACTCCTGTCACCCCTGGGTGTAGGATTGGTTGTGTATCATTTCTGATTTTGTTTTCCTGAATTTTTCGCGGAAGTAAAGCACTGATTAAAGCCACATACATATTTTAGTTTTTCCATCACATAATTTGGTAAAAATATATTAAAAAAACTAAAATGGCCTAAATAACAACATTTTTATCCGATCTCTGATAATAAATAATAATATTCTCATTATGTTTAGCTGAGACTTACCTTCCCCGTTTACTAAATTATAAATGGGGTCCCTGAGAAATCAGCTGCACGGCTCCAATAAGTGATTGACCGATAAAAAAAAAAAGATACATCCATTTTTAGCTATCAAATTTAAATTTCTGCATCTAGGGTAAAGAAAAACAATTGCTGTAATGTTAACTTCTTTATATGCAAGATCTCCTTAAACGTAACATAACTCCTCCCTCTCAGTGAAGGAAGTAAACAAACACTCTTACAGCCTAATTAAGTGTCCTTTGGTCCAGAATGTAGGTCGTTTCTGCAGCCTGCACGTCCTTCATCTCGACTACAACCAACCTACATCTCTTTGGCATCATAACATGGTCTACAGCAGGTAAATTATTCCTATATCGTTCACTATTTTCGTTAACATCATCATCATCCGGTCGATCTCGTCATTGTTTACAGAGGTATAAGCTGTACAGTTCGCCAGGCGTTTGTGGTATGATTTAATATGATTTTAAAAAGACACTGGCCAGCCTGATGTAAAACCATTAATACATTTGAAACTCATTCGCTTATTTACATTATGTCCAGATATTTCGCACTACTGTCACGGCATATCAAAGATGTTTTTTTTTTTTTTTTCCGAGTTTGCTTTTTGCATTTGAATTTTCGTGTTTTATAGAAACTGCCGGATATATATTAAAAGATTCATACATCTGGAATATCTTAGCTTATTTACATTCTCTTTTCAAATAATTCACACAGTTTTCACTGCATTTCGCCCTTGTTTTCGTATTTCTACGCTATTTACCCGCGCTAAAGATAGGCTACAGTCATTGTTTTTGCCGATTATCACTGCTTAACGGCTAACTGTCTTTGTTGTATGGACACATCCATTGATAAAACAGAAAGAGAACACGTCACGGAATTTGTCATCGCTACGCTTCATTTACGATGGTCCAAGTTTTCGTCCTTCTGAAGCATATTTCCCGTAGCACAGGGGTGAACTAAGGCAGTACTTCAGTCCTGCACCCCTTCCACAACACTTCTTCGTGACTAGCACCATGTAGTTTTAATATCTTCTAGTAACTCAGTATTAAACAGAGCATTGTAGGTCCCGAGGAAGTCACTTATTGGCAGTGTAAGCAAAGACGCTTGGGGGGGGGGAAAGAGAGAGAGAGAGAGAGAGAGAGAGAGAATGGAGAAATGAATTCCCCGAGCTAGGCAACTAAGGCCATATAGCCCCGCTGGGGTTACAGGAGGGAGCTACCCCTCCCGGCAACGGTAGCCCCGGGCGAGGCTCGAACTTGCGACCTCCCGATCACAAGCTCAGCGCGCTACCACTGTGCTACCGCGCCCCCCAGAGAGAGAGAGAGAGAGAGAGAGAGAGAGAGAATAATTTGGGGCGTTGTGTGTAGAGCAGGGAACAACAGAATTAGCTAGGCTTCTGTTGTGTTTTGTATATTAGAATGGGGCTGAAAGGGCTGTGGAGCAATGTATAATTCTCTCTTTCTCTCTCTCTCTCTCTCTTTCCCGTCGTGTGATGTGTTAGACGTCAGTGGAAGTTTTTTTTTTTTCTTTTTAAGATTTTACCGACAGCCAACCGAAAATTGCGTATCCTTGCATTTTAACCATTCACGGTACTGTGAGGGTAGGATACAGTAAGTTGTTGCAGTACGGTGATATTTGTGTGTCCAAACGGTTGATTGATTGATTACAGCAAAAAAGATCGTGGCAGCGTTACAACAGAGGCCATCGTTGCCGTACAACAGAAGTAAAGCAGAATAAAGATCGTAATTGTGCTTGTGTGCAGTAATGTGGCTGATTTAATTGCAACTTTATTATGGCGTTGCAGCAATGGCCGTTTCGTGCAACCGAGTCCTTGAATATAGTGAGAAGATGGTTGCAATCCACTGTCGCAGTAATAACCTATGTTGCATCGCTATCCACATGTTTAATTAGGCATGTAATTAACTTAGGTGGAATTTGTCAGGTATTGTTTTGAGCGTCAGAAAATAATTATTGTACTTAGCATCGTTTTCTTAATACACACGTAGGTGTATTCTTAAGACGGAAATAGCTAAGGCGTAGACAGATCCACAGTTTCCTACAGTTGTTTGAGCAGGTTAGGTTGAGAGTAGATTCATCTTTCCTTCGTTGTTTCATTAAGGTCCGAATATTTGTCAATCAAGGCGGTTCCCAAGCACTTTCTTCCTTATCGGTTTACATCAGCGCATGTCGCATTTATATTAACTTTTTTTTTACTGTAAATATGCTGATATTGAACGAGATGTGAGAGGAATGGAAGAGAATATTAGGGTAAAACAGGCAAAATGAATCGCAGAGGAAGATGTCTTGGTAAGCATCCCAAGCCGACGAGAATGACCACAATGCACCAGTGTTCATTTGGTGTTCAGTCTCTGTGCTAGATGTTCTTCAGTGTTCGTTCTAGTGTTCAGTAGCTGTGCTAGGTGTTCTTCAGTGTTCATTCTAGTGTTTAGTCGCTGTGCTAGGTGTTCTTCCGTGTTCGTTCTAGTGTTCATTCGTTGCGCTAGGTGTTCTTGTCTGCCACGGAGGACAGGACCCCCGTGGTGGCAGGGCTGATGGACTCCACGATGAGGGAGAGACAGTCCAGGCTTGACCCCCCCGTCGCCCCTCCACCACCTCCCCCTCCACCCCCTCCGCTGCCCCCTCCTTGCTCCTGCCCTGTGGAAGAAGAAAAAAAAAATTAGTTTGAAATATGACAAAAACAAATAAACAAAAATAAAGTTAGTTTGAAATATGGAATTAAAAAATAATTTTAGTTTGAAATATGAAGTGCCCTCTAGTTCTTTCACCTTAACTTGGCCCAGATTTTCGTCCTTTTGTGGATTTTCTTGTAGCTCGAGAAGAAAAGGGATACATCTGCTCTCCTTTCCATAGCACTTCCTCTTGACTAGCATACTGTTCTAATGTGGATTAAATGTTACAGCTCAGTAATGAAGGTAGACGGGTGAAGTTTTAGGCCGGCAAAGTGAAAAGAATATACATAGAATTTACAATCACAGGTCATATAGTATCACGTTAATCTCCTTCTCTCAGACGGACTCCTTCCTCTCCATTATTAATTTTCTTTTTCTTTTGGTATTAAGTAGCCTAGCCCTGGGCCTCTACCATCCTGATGAGGCAGCAAGGTGTGGTGTGGTGTGGTGTTGATGCAATTAGGTGTAGCGTGTGGTGTGGTGTTGATGAACCAGTAAGGTGTAGTGTGTGGTTTGGTGTAATGTGGTGTTGGTGAGACAATAAGGTGTAGCGTGTGGTGTGGTGTGGTGTTGATGAGGCAGTAAGGTGTAGCCTGTGGTGGGGTGTTGATGATCCAATAAGGTGTAGTGTGTGGTGTGGATTAAGTCGGTGATGACGGGATAGACATGTCTGTATTGTGTATGAGTGTATTATACGAGCATTTACAGAAGGATGCAACTTAAATTTCTGCCTAAGTAGAAGCTAAGTGGCGCTCGTGAGAAATTTTAAACAAGACAGTAGTAGTAGTAGTAGTAGTAGTAGTAGTAGTAGTAGTTGCAACCTCAGTCTCTTGTAAATTAAACCCGGTGGACTGTGGACTGAATTTGACCTTCCACAGTCCACCATCCTCCTTTTGGTTGATAGTGAGGGGACTGAGGGACGTGTGTATGACCGGGCAGCACCACCACCCAGTCTCATCCATGCCACTACGTGAAGGCATACCTCTTTAGCACCAGAATAAGGAAGAAGGTGAAATGCGTGAAGGACAATATTTCATACGTAGACAAGGCTGAAAGTTCGCCATTAGGGAAGAGAAAGACAAATGACAGCGACCAGTAACAGGAGACAGGAAGCAAAACAAGTATGAAAGCAAGAGAAATGAGGGAGAGGAGGGGAGGGTGAAAATAGGAAGAGGAAGAGAGGTTAAGTGAGAAATCAGGGAGAGGAGGGGAGGGTGAAACGAGAGAGAGAGAGAGAGAGAGAGAGAGAGAGAGAGAGAGAGAGAGAGAGTTAAAACCAAACTGTCTGGGTAACAAATGCTGCTCCTTTTCCTCCCTTCCCCTTCCCTTTTCCTGTGTGTTTATATAGCATTCCCTCAAAATTCCTCTTCCATTTCTTGCGCAAGCTCTGTTCTTATTTATCTTTCATTCTTATTTATCTTTTCATCTTTTAAAAATTAAAAAGATCAAAACTATACTGTATAATCTAAGTGGGCTCTCACTTAAACAAGATCAAGATACAGTTTTACTTGGACTCATTTGTTACTGATACTTCCTGATATTAAACTAAATACCCAGTTGCCTTATTACGTTTATTAATTCAACTGTTGTCTAGGATTAAGATCTGTGTTTATCGTGACTTCCATCACCCCAGCTCCCACACTCTAATCTTTGTTGTGGTAATGATGCTTGTTGGTGAATGTGGTGGTAGTGTTTGTTGATTGTGGTTGTAATGTTTTTTGGTTGGAAGTAGCGTTTATTAATTGTGGTGATAATGTTTGTAGATTGTGGTGATAATGTTTGTAGATCATTGCAGTAATGGTTGTTGATAGTGTTGGTAATGTCTGTCGATTGTGGTAGTTCTGTTTGTTGTGGTAATGTGAAGGAGAGAGCAAAGAGTGAAGCATCTTAGAGCCAACGCACTTAACAAGGCTGTAGACATTATCCTCTTCTTAATGTCCCCTTGAGACGTGAGAGTGGCTTGCGTGTGTGTGTGTGTGTGTGTGTGTGTGTGTGTGTGTGTGTGTGTGTGTTGTGTGTCTATTCATGTTATTTACCAAGTGTGTGTGTGTGTGTGTGTGTGTGTGTGTGTGTGTGTGTGTAAATAATGGTTTCCCCCGACGCCATACAGACACGGGATTTGTACTGGGGTTCAGGGAAGAGGTTGCAGAGTCTAGAGTTATTGGGTTTGGCATTTTTTACTAGTACCTGTACATCCCAGTAAAGAACAGCAACAACAACAACAACGCTACTTTTGAGAGAGAGGGGGGAGAGAACACACACACACACACACACACACACACACACACACACTGTTTACCTGTCTAAATGTCTGTCTATCTCTCACACACACACACACACACACAGCTGCGCACATAAAGCCTCTTCCTGCTGACTTGACGGCTACATTGTTGACACTAGACAGACAGATTGACGGGCTTAAGGTGCAAGGAATGTAAACTAGCGTAGTGTGCCCTCGATACTGCCTTGGGTGCGCGCCAGGCAAAGAAAACGGGGCGGAGGAGGAAGAAGACAAGAGAGAGAGAGAGAGAGAGAGAGAGAGAGAGAGAGAGAGAAAGGAATAAAAGGAAAAGATATAAAGTGTGGGATTAAAAAATGGAAATAAGATATGGAAGAAAGTTGTAGAGAATGTAAGATAATGAGAAAAAGAAGATGGAAGAAAGTCTAATTATTTTTTTTTATTGTTCATCATCCTACTGCCATATACTTTTTTCTTTTTTCTTTCTTTTTTTTTTTTTTTTTTTTTTTTTTAGCTTCGTGGTGTTTTGTAGTGAAAGTATCAGAAATAATCTCCAGTTTCCTTTCTTGCATAGGAAAGGCTCTTGAAGCATGGGAGTGAAGGAGATGCCCACCTTCCCTTCATTTCCTCCCTTGACACATTTCCTCCCCTCTTTGCCTCACCTCCTTTCCTCATTAGGTACATTTCCTCCCTCATTTCCTCTCCTAATTTCCTCCCCAGACGTATCCTCCCATCATTTCCTCCACAGACACATTTCCTCCCCTCATTTCCTCCCCAGACACATTTCCTCCCCCCCATTTCCTCAAAATATCTCCCCTTTTCAGCCTTGGTTTTATGGCATATGAAACTCTAATGGGGAAGGCTTAAGTGTTCCGCTAAGGGCACTCTCTGATCCCCCTTAAAAATAGGCTAAGGGGAGATGGGTGAAATGGGGGAAATGGGAGCCGCGTAGGGGTAATGGGCTGCGGAAATGGGTGTTTGGGTGCGTTGGTATGGTATTGGAGGGAGAGAGAGAAAAACTTGGGGTGTGTTGGGTGTAGAAGCTTTGGAGACTGGGGTGTGTGGGGTGAATGGGGTGAGTTGGGGTGATGGGTTGGAAATGGGTGTTAGGGTGCGTTGATATAGTTTTGGAGGGAGAGAAATTTGGGGTGTGAGAGGGTGCAATGCCTCCAAATAATAATAATAATAATAATAATGATAATAATAACAACAACAACAACAATAATAATAATAATAATAATAACAATAATAATAATAATAATAATAATAATAATAGTAGTAGTAGTAGTAGTAGTAGTAGTAGTAATAATAATAATAATAATAATAATAATAATAATAATAATAATAATGGGGTGAAAAGACACAGGTTCAGAGGAGGAGCTGGTTAGGGTGATATTTTCTTTAGATGTCTGGTCCCCTCACTCTGCCAAATGCCTAATCCCGGAGTTCATCCACGGACGCGATTATGTGTGTGCTGGATCAAGAGGCTTGTGTGTGGGGGGAGGATGTAGGTGTGTGTGTGGAGGGAGGGAGGAAGGTGTGGGTGTGTGGGTGATTAAATGTGAAAGAGGGGCTTGTGAATATGTGAGTTTGTGAAGTTGTGTGTGTGTGTGTGTGTGTGTGTGTGTGTGTGTGTGTGTGTGTGTGTGTGTGTGTGGTTAGAAAAGGGGTTTGTTGACCTGTTTATGGCGTTGAATGTTTGTGTTTTTAGTTAGAGGAGATGTAAGTTGTTTGTGGATTTCATGAAAAGAAACATGAGGTCTTGCATTTTCCTTACATTTCATATTTTAATACTAACCCTGAATTAATAGGCCAATTCAGGAGAGAGGGACCCTAAACTTGGCCCTGTGAGCTTGTAGACTATGAGCTGGTAGGCGAAATGCGGTACAATTAATATGATTCCAGTTAATTCCCTTGTACAGTAAATTCTTGCAGTTGAGAGTTAAACGCAGACACACTCATCCGTGTCTTTAAGTTAGTTTTTCTTCATATTTGTTTACATTGGCGTGGCGTGTAGTATTTTTAAGAGAGAGAGAGAGAGAGAGAGAGAGAGAGAGAGAGAGAGAGAGAGAGAGAGAGAGAGAGAGAGAGAGAGTATCACTGCCTCTAAAATAAGATTGTTTCCATTTTCTTTATTGCTTCAAGGAATCACCTAAGTCACTCACTACGCTTTGGAGAGAGAGAGAGAGAGAGAGAGAGAGAGAGAGAGAGAGAGAGAGAGAGAGAGAGAGAGAGAGAGAAGATTATGATATAAGAAATTATTTGGTCCTTAATACTAATACTTATACGTACCATATTTGCAAAAGTAGAGAGAAAGAGAGAGAGAGAGAGAGAGAGAGAGAGAGAGAGAGAGAGAGAGAGAGAGAGAGAGAGAGAGAGAGAGAGAAATATGGGAAGGACTGAGCAAGGAGGATAGGAAAGCAGGAGAAAAGGAGAAGAAAGGGAGAGGGGAGGAGGTGGGGAGGAGAAGAGAGAAGTGGGGGGAATAGAAGGAGGAGGAAAGAAGAGTGATTGGGAAGAAGAGAAGAGAAGGGAGAGGAAGAGAGAGGCCAAAGAAGAGAGGTGAAGGGAATTGTGAGAGGAGAAAAATTGAAGAGGAGGAGGAGGAGAAGGAGGAGGAGGAGGAGGAGGAGGAGGGGAAAGGAGAAGAGTGGGAAACTGAAATGAGGAATGAGACGGAGAAAGGAAGAGTGAGGAGAGGAAGGGGGCGGAGGGGAGAGGAAAGGGTGAAGAGGAGGAGGGAAGAAAAAGAGAAAGAATAAGAGAGGAAGCAGATATGAGGAGGGGAGTAATAAGGGGGAGGGAGAAAGGGAAGGAAAGGAAAAAAAAAAAAGGGAAGAGAGGGGAAAGGAGAGGGTGGCAAAGGTAAGGATAAAGAACACAGAAGAAAACCGTGAAAAGAAGAAAGACTGGAGAATAGAAAGTGGGGATTTGGATGGGAAAGACTGAGAGGAAGGAGAGAGATAAGAGGAAAGAGAGGAGAAGAAGGGAAGAGGAAGGGGGTGATAAGTGCTGGAGGGAGAGGGGGAGGGAAAGAGGGAAGAAGGAGGGAAAATGGAGAGGGGAGGTGAAGAGGATGGAAGTGAGAGTAAAAATACGTGTTTTGCAGGAGTTGTCCAATATTTCAAGCTTGGAGCCAAATCCTACCCTGGGGAAGAGTGCTGGGGAGGGGTGTGATGTACCTATTTCCTCCCTCCCACCCATGTCTTTCTCCCCCTGTCATTCTTTTCATCGCTTTCTCTCAATCTTTCTCTCCCTCCTCATCTTTTTCCAATCATCTCTTTCTCTCCTGGTCTCCTTCTCTCCATCTCTCTCTTCCTCCCCATCTCTTTCTCTCCGTTTCTCTCACTCTCTCCTTCTCTTTATGTCTTTCACTCCCTCCCCATCTTTGTCAGTCTTTTCTTCTTTCTTAATTTATTTTCCTTCCTTTCACGTTTCCCTGTTCCTCTCCCCCGTTCCCCCCCCCTCCTCATTTTCCCCTCTACGTCTTTCCACTCATAATCCCCTTAACCCTTCTCCCTCCTGTCATTTTCCCTCACCTCACCTCACCTCACCTCCTCCTTTCGCTCCATCTCATCCTCACACTCTCCTTCCTCCTCTTCTGTCTGCTATTCTTCTTGTTTATCCTCATTTTTCCTACACTCTCCCTTTTCTTCCCTCCCAGTTCCTGTTCTTCATATTGCTTACCTTGTCCTCTTCTTGCTCTACCATCCTTACCTTCACCCTGTACAGTCAGATAATATAGTGATAGTCTTCTCTGTAACAAGCACCGCCTCGAAAGGATTAAGTCTGCTTCTGTTTGCTCTTCTTTGTATTCCTTTGTGCTCCTTGCCTTCTCCTTTTCTCTCTCCCTCCCCATCTCTTCCTTATCCCCATTTCCTTCCCACCCTTTTCTTTCTTGCTTCCTCCTCCGCTTTCCATCTCTCTCCATGTCTCCATTTTTTCCTAGCCTCTGCCTTCTCCCCTCCTCCTCATTTTTCTCTCCTTTGTGTGTGTGTGTGTATATATATATATATATATATATATATATATATATATATATATATATATATAGTTGTATCTATTTCGAGGTTTTACACCCTTCTTACCCATTCCTCTCTCTCTTTTCTCCATACCTCCATACCCCCGTCCCATACCCCCTTCCCCTTCCTCCTCTTGGCACATGAATACCTCTAGAAATATGTAAACACTTCGCTATATTTGTTCGAGTCTTCTTCAGTCCGCCATCTTGTGGGACCAGGAGGGGCGGATTCAGCACTGTGTAAAACTGGGGGGGACGTGTGAGTCTTTGGACAGTATTCTATGTGGGTTTGGAAGAGCCAGAAGGTGTGGACAAAACCCCCACTTTTAATATAATATTTGAAATTTGTGTCGCGTAGAGTATATTTTTTTCTTTGTTTTTGCCGACTGTGATATGAGATGCAGGCGGATCACATGCAAGCAGTGACAGGTGTTGCATGGATGTGTTGACTACAGAACATGTCTATCTCTATTATTCCTGACTTCTATCTCTGTCGCAGCCAACCCCGTTCCGTAATGTAGGATGCAGGCTAATGACATCCGATCAGGTGTTTCACAAATGTTCGTCCAGTATCAGGGCTTTCCTCACACCTTGTCTCACACCCCTTTGATAACACCATCGTAAACACCAAATACCACCGCAAATACCACACGTTATACCAAAGGACCCACCGACATTCCAGACCACTACAGGTACACCTCTTAACTACCCAATCTCAGAGCCATTACCTTTGTTGCTGTCGTAATTTTCGCGTATAGGACGTGTATAAAATGTGTATAGGACGTGTATAAGATCACTGGCCCTTTTCAGCTCGATGGATGGCCAGGTGTAGTCAGATTGTAGGGACGAATTGACTTACTGTAGTGCTTTCAGCGTAACTTGGCCTAGATTTTCGTCCATTCTCAGCTTGTTTCACGTAGCTCAGTGGCAGAAGAGAATGAAGCTCTTGGTTTACAGCACTTCTTCGTGACTGGCACCGTATACTAGTGTTAAAATATTGTCACAACTCGGCATTCAAGATGGAGAGACGGCAATTTTAGGCCAAGTTCGAGTAGAGAGACGGCAATTTTAAGCCAAGTTCAGGTAGAGAGACGGCAATTTTAGGCCAAGTTCAGGTAGAGAGGCGGCAATTTTAAGCCAAGTTCGAATAGGGAGACGGCAATTTTAAGCCAAGTTAGATTGAAAGGAGTATAGTCAAACCAGGCCTCCAGTCTCAGCACATCCTGCCAACACGTGAGCTGAGAGGAGTTAGGGAGCTGAGAGGGGTTAGGGAGCCGAGAGGGGTTGGGGAGCTAAGAGAGGTTAGGGTGCTGAGAGGGGTTAGGGAGCTGAGAGGAGTTAAGGAGCTGAGAGGGGTTAGGGAGCTGAGAGGGGTTAGGGAGCTGAGAGGGGTTAGGAAGCTGAGAGGGGTTAAGGAGCTGAGAGGGGTTAGGGAGCTGAGAGGGGTTAGGAAGCTGAGAGGGGTTAAGGAGCTGAGAGGGGTTAGGGAGCTGAGAGGGGTTAAGGAGCTGAGAGGGGTTAGGAAGCTGAGAGGGGTTAGGAAGCTGAGAGGGGTTAAGGAGCTGAGAGGGGTTAGGGAGCTGAGAGGGGTTAGGGAGCTGAGAGGGGTTAGGAAGCTGAGAGGGGTTAGGAAGCTGAGAGGGGTTAGGGAGCTGAGAGGGGTTAGGGAGCTTTGTCAGATTAAAGAGAACGACTCTGGCAAGAATCAGATAAAGTTCCCAAGATGAATAAAATCGTCTGACGGTAGTAATGATGACGTAAAACTGGTCTCCTAATCTCCTAGTGCCTCTGAGTAAAATCGTCTGTCGGTAGTAATAGTAAAGCTTGTGTCTAGTCCTTTATTAACTCTTCAAAGTGGTAAAAATCAAATAAATCCTGATTCTAATCCTTCAATAAATCTCCTAAGCTGAGGGAAACCGTCTGGAAGTAGCAGGAATCCAGTGAAGTGTTGATGGGGCTATGAGTGTGTGAGATTATTAGTATTAGTATTAGTATTATTATCCCTGTTGACATCTTAAGCTGAATAAAATCGTCTGGAGTGCTGAGGATGTAATAAAGCTTGTTGCCCAATCCTTTCATACTCCTAAAGGAAATTGTCTTTGGGTAATAATGAGAGAGTAAAGGGTTGATGGGAGTGCCGTTGTAGTGTCCATGTGGTCGCCAGTTGAGGTACATAAAACTAAACTAAGTCTCCCCTTCATCACCCCCTCTATCACCCCCTCTGCTGTCGTTCCCCTGCCTCCTTCCTAATCCTCTCCTCTTCATCCCCTCCTCTCCTCCACCCCTCACCCCTACCCCCTCTCCTCTTCCACTTTACGCCTTCCACTCCTCTTCTTTTCGACTCTCCTTTACCTCCTTCCACTCTCCTCCACTTCTCTACCCTCTCCCCCTCCGACACTCCAAACCTCTCACTCTCTCTCCCCTCCCTTACCCCATCCGCTGTCTCTCTTCATCCTTTATCTTCCCCCTCCAGCAGCTCCCCCTTTTTCTCTCCTCTCTTCTACCCCCTTCTTTCCAATCACCCCTCTCCTTCCTCACTCCCCCTCCACCCCTCACCTTGGCCTACCTTATGTCCTGTAACCTCTCCCATCTCCCCTCCTTTGTTCCTGCCCTCTCCCTCTCTCCCTTACCGCATCTTTCTTCCCACCCTTTCTCCCTTTCCTCCATCCCCTCCTTCTCTCCAATCCTCCATTATCCCTTCTCTCTCCATCATTTTTCCTTTCCTATAGCACCTTTCTTCTCCTCCTTCTTTCCATCGTCTCTCCCTTCCTCTTTCCCAACCCTCCACACTCCATTCCCTTTCCATCTGTCTCTCTCCCCTACAGTTCCTTTCGTCTTTCCCCTCTCCCTTTACTTCCCTCCCCTCCCTTACATTCTCTTCCTCTTCTCATACCTCCTCCCCTCCCTCTTAGTCTCTCCCTCTCCCCTACCTCATACCCATCACTCTCATTCTCTTCCTCTCCCCTACCTCCTTCCCTTCCCTACCTCCCTCCCTCCTCTCTCTTCTCTCCACCTCATAAAGCCACGAGTGGAATCCCTTTCAAGTCAGTTCAGGGGAGCGTTTTATAGCCCTTGTACTTCTCCAGAAACACAACAAGCGAAGTACTCCGGCTGCACAACACTAAACAGCTTACAATGTTCTTACGATATTTTTCTCTCTTCGTAGCTAGGATTAGGTTTTGCACGTAGAACAAGCGACGTGGAGAGAGATTTTTTTTTTCTTCTGTAACCAAGACGTCTTTGGAGAGCAAGAGACGTGGGAAGGTAGTTTTCCTTGCGTAACTAAGAGATGTTTTTTGCTGGAAGAGTAAGAGAAAGGAGACATTTTCCCTGTCGTAAGTAAGCTTTTTTTTCCTCTTAGCTGGAAGATTTTGTTTTTGCACTTAGAACAAGGGACAGGGTGTAACAATAAAAAATATATACCGCTATCAAAACCTTAGAAACAGGGACACGATGTAACGCTAAGAATACATCAAAGTTTTAGGGGATGATTATGTGGCTTATTAACAAGATATAAGCCATTACATTAATTGGTCCACCTCCTCATCTTCCACTTGTAATGTAAAAGTGGACTTGCCCGTGGGTTTGGTTCCTGAGCTGGGCGGGTCTGCTCCATATAGAGTAGTAGAGGGAAGGAAATCAGTAAGTGCATCACCGAACAGCCTAATAGCTGTGCATTGTTGTAAGGAATCCAGTGAAGCTCAACACTTTAGTCGCATTTCACACACACACACACACACACACACACACACACACACACACACACACACACACACACACACACACACACACACACACACACACACACACACACACACACACACACACACACACACACACACACACACACACACACAATATATATATTTTCACGAGTATATAATGTGTATGTGCGTACTATTATTAAATTTGTAAACGTACTTTCATTTTTTTAACGTGTATCAATGTTGGTTGGTGGTCTTATTCCGTAGCTGTTGTTGTGACTGTGGGATTTATGTAGGTTAAGGAGGGATTTATGAAGAGTGAGGAGGGACTGCACTTGCCAGGTTGTAACTCGCACGGGAGATTTTAATCCCGTGAGTCCCAACCTCTCACTTAACCCCGTCACTGCCATCCTGACATTTATATTCTTACCGGTGCCAGACGATTTAGCTCCGGAGGAATTTTTTTGGACGTGGAGTTTAGATTTATACTTCCTTAACCCTCTCAGAGCAAAGACTTAGAGGCAAGAGCTAGAAATCTCCTTAGTTTGAGTAAAATCGAGTGGAGATGGTGAAGACAAGAGGTGGTGATGGTGAGGATGATGGTGACAGTGGTGGTGGTGGTGGTGGTGAATTTTTCGTGAGGTGAAACGGTGAAATTTGTATAACCAGGCAGTGTGGCAGCCTGGTTCTATTGGTGCCACCACGTGAAGGCGTCTCTCTAGCACAAAAACCGAGTCTATACCAAGAATTAATTGTAAAGCCCGTCATTGCACTGAAGAGGTTAATTAGACTGTGGTAATAATTATAATCCTGTCTCTATCTATTTGTGCCTGTCTATGTTTGTCTGTCTGATTGCCTGCCTATCTATCTATTTCATTATGCATTTGTTTAATTTCTTGTTCATAAATAAGTGTTGCTATGGATTGAACGAATGCTTTGGGCCGCAGCTCTCCTGGCATCCGCGCTTGCTTGGTGATCAGAGGTGTTTACAGATATATATATATTTAGATAGATAGATAGATAGATAGATAGATAGATAGATAAACAAACAGACAGACAGACAATGGGAGGAAGCTGTCACGTGCATACGTATTGAAGGTACGCAACCTTGGTTACGTCACACACACACACACACACACACACACACACACACACACACACACACACACACACACACACACACACACACACACACACACACACCTTGTCATTATTATACACTCTATCCTTCACCATCACATTAGAGCCGCCGTCACCACCTCTTCTTTTTCGCTCCCTCAGTTGTTACCACTCTGCCTCTCCCCCTGCCTGCCTAACCTCCTGCCTCACCCCTCCCTACCTGCCTCACCTGTGTCTCCTCTTGTTTCTTATGCCATCCGTCTCTTACCTTATAAAAAAAAAAAAAAAGTAGCCGCAGCGAGAAATGAACGCTGTGGTGGGGCAGCCGGGATGACCTGGGATTTCCCCACTCTAGCCATATCCACATGTCACCGACCATCGGCCACCGCTGCAGCCCCGCTCCATGATCCTTACCCTGTGTCTCTGGCTTTCTCTTTCTCTCTCGGTTTCTATATAAACTGGTGTATTTCCGAAACTAATTATGAAATTATTATGACTTTTGTTCCACACCACCTTTGAGGTAAAAATCAAGGAGAGTTTTCTGTATAAAGGTTTCCCCCCCCTCCTAAATGTGGCATATGAGCGGGGGAGTGCGGCCTTGCCGATACCTCCGCCTGACCTATAATTATACACTCGCCAGAACTGACCTGCCCTCAGACAAGGGGGGGGAAACCTTTATACAGAAAACTCTCCTTGATTTTTACCTCAGTGGTGGTGTGGAACAAAAGTCATAATAATTTCATAATTAGTTTCTGAAATACACCAGTTTATATAGAAACCGAGAGAAAGAGAAAGCCAGAGACACAGGGTAAGGATCATGGAGCGGGGCTGCAGCGGTGGCCGATGGTCGGTGACATCCTACCTCTATGGTCAGTGCATTGTGGATATGGCTACAGTGGGGGAATCCCCGGATGACCGGCTGCCCCACCACAGCGTTCATTTCTCGCTGCGGCTACTATAGCTTCTGTCTCTTCCCTCACCCATTTTGTCTCTTCTCTTACCCCCTCTGCCTCTTTTCTCACCCCTCTGGCTCCTCCCTCACCCCCTCTGCCTCTTTCCTCACCCGCTGTGTCTCTTTTCTCACCCTCTCTGTCTCTTTCCTCACCCTTCTGTCTCCTCCTTCACCCCCTCTGTCTCTTCTCACCCACATCCTTCTACTTCACCTCTTCTGCTACACATCCTGTTCCTTGCTTCACCCCCTGTCCCACCCCCGTGCTTGACCCCTAATCCTCGTCTCATCTCAGTCTCTGTGCTTCACTTTCTTTCTTACCTGCCTCACTCCCTCACCTACCTCACGCTCTGCCTCTCTTTTTCCCTCCCTTGCCTCACGCCCTTAAGTATCTCCCTCTTGCCTCTCCCCTTCTCTCATTCTCACCTCCCATCCCCATACCTCTTCCCCTTCCTCCCTCTTCCTTCACCTGTGTCCCCCTGCCTCACCTGATTTATCTACCTCGTGCTTCTCCACACTGTGCACTGTGCAGTTTCCACGCTGTGTCTACAGACGCCCCGTTAACTCAACATACCCGTACATAACGTCATGCTTTATGTACTTATATATTTGATTATTCATTGTACTTTACTACTTTCTCTTTCAGGTTATTCATACTGGTAGCATATAGATAAAGTATTATAGAATGTAGCTTTTCCTTTTCAGTCTTTCCTATGACATTTCCATGTCAGTTTTTCCATGCTGCATGGTGTTTTTTCTCACTTTTTCCTGCCAGTTTTAACCGGAGGGTTTGGAGGCGGGGGAAGCCTTCTTG
Source organism: Coenobita brevimanus (assembly GCF_032717465.1). Taxonomy (NCBI): domain Eukaryota; kingdom Metazoa; phylum Arthropoda; class Malacostraca; order Decapoda; family Coenobitidae; genus Coenobita; species Coenobita brevimanus. The sequence goes on along the minus strand of NC_136998.1, from coordinate 39,543,472 downwards.
CTTTTCTTTCCTTTTCCTTCAGCATTTTTTTTTTAAATAATAGAACAGAGGAAGGAAACCAAATGAATAAAAAAAAATAATCCATGCACCAGATTACTGGTGTCCTCTATTCATAAAATGTCTGTAACAGTTGGAGAGTTAGATCTCGTAGTCATAGTCTACTGTGTAACAAACAACCTCGAAAGGACCATAAGGTCTGTTGCTGTTTGCTTCCTTTGTACTCCTTTGTACTCTTCTTCTTCCCTCCCCTGCTACGTCCTCTCACCTACCACTCCTCTGCGTCACCCCCTTCCCCTCTCTTCCCTCACCTGTCCCCTCCCTGACCCTTCCCCATCGTCTACCCCTCTCTTCCCTCACCTTTCTCCTCTCTGCCCCCTCCCCCCCTGCCCCTCACATCTCGCCACATTAAAGGAAAGTAAACACCTTTATTCTCCTGATTGCTCCTGTCAGCCTGCATGCCGCCACCAGATTTACGAAGGGTACGGCGCTGATGGTGATGATGACAGGGGTGATGATCCTGATGAATGTGATGGTGGTGATTAGCGTGATGATAATGATGATGATGATGGTATGGGTAATGATCCTGATGAATGTGATGGTGGTGATTAGCGTGATGATGATGATGATGATGATGGTAGGGGTATTGTTTCTGATGAAAGTGATGATGATGATTAGGGTAATGATGATGGTGATGATGATGATGATAGGGGTAATGATCGTGATGAAAGTGGTTGTGGTGATTAGCGTGATGATGATGATGACAATGATGATGATGATAGGGATAATGACCTTGATGAAAGTGATGATGGTGATTAGCGTGGTGATGATGATGGTAGGGGTATTGATTCTGATGAAAGTGGTGATGATGATGATGATAGGGGTAATGATCGCGATGGAAGTGATGATGGTGATTAGCGTGATGATGATGATGATGATGATAAAGGTATTGATCCTGATAAAAGTGATGATGGTGGTTAGGGTATTGATGATGATGAGGGTATTGACCTATATCTAAGTTATTTTCTTCAGTCATTTATTCAGTTTCCAAACTATCTACTCATCTACGGTATGTATGTGCGTATGTATGTATGTATGTATGTATGTATGTATGTATATGTACGGATGTAAATGCTGTCGTACTTTCACAGCTCAAATTTTTAAATCATGACTGCATCTCTGTCTGTCTGTCTGTCTGTCTATCTGTCTGTCTCTGTCTCTCTCTCTTTCTGTGGGAAGTAGGTCGCTTAGTGAAGGCATGTACAGTACAAAAATAGACCCGGTAATTGAGAGGATAGCCTACTTAGCCAGATCCTTTGCCGACTGTTATAATCCCTCGTTCAGGTAGTGGATGGTGTTGAGAAAGCGCGGAGTGGCCCAGGTCAGGTAGAGTTGGTGGAATGTGAGGTCAGGTGCGGCTGGTGGAATGTGAGGGGTAATCATGTGGCCTGTAAGCAGTGTGTCAGTAATGTGCTGTACTAATCTAGGTCTGCAGTTACATTGAAAAGGGCCATAGGAGCTGCTGAAATTGTCTGGCGTATATATTTTCGTCTGCCAGTGTGGGTTAGGTCTTATATAGCTTAATGTTGAGGTGAGACTGTGGGTGTGTGGAAGGGTGTAGGTGCGGGTGAGGGTTTGAGTGTGGGTTTGGTGTGGGTGAGGGTTTGAGTGTGGGTGTTGGTGTGGGTGTTAGTGTTGGTGTGTGTGGTTGAAAGTGAGGGTGTGGGTGTGGGTGTGAATCAGAGTGTGGATGTGAGTATGAGTATAAATATAGGTACTGTATAGCCTCCCCTACACCACCAACTCCTTTCCAAAACAAAAACGCAGGTCACAGGCTCATTCCCTAGGGAGGAGGAGGAATTCTGCCCCTGCATCTCCCTAAGTCTCAGAGCAAGACACCGGAAAAGGAGGGGGATGAAGGTGGCATGTCCGTCTGGTGGAGGGGGGAAGGGCGCGGGGTGTGGGTGTAGGGAGTGATGAATGGTAGGGGAGGGGTACTGTGAAATGGATGTAATAGTGATTGAGGTAGAGAGGAGGGGGAGATGGGTGGGTGGCATGTTCGTTGAGAGGGTGCTGGAGGGGGCTAAGCAAGGGTGGATAATTGGGGAGGGAGTGTGAAAGAGCTTTGTGTATGGGGTATAGGAGTAACGTTGCGAAAGGAATGAAAGTGGAAGTACTGGGTTAACTAGAGTGAAAGTAGCGTGTGTGTGTGTGTGTGTGTGTGTGTGGTATAAGTATGTCAGGATTCATGTGTGTGCATTCGTTTTTGCTATTGGTAAGCGTGTGGTGTGTACGTATACGCAGTAATCTGTGTGTAGAATAATACAGTGGTGTGTGTGTGTGTGTGTGTGTGTGTGTGTGTGTGTGTGTGTGTGTGTGTGTGTGTGTGTGACTTTATGACAAAAAGTCACAATTATCATGGTGCGACCTATGATGTGATATTGATGACTGCAGTGTGGTGATGGTGGTGGTTGTGATGATAGTGGTAGTGGTAGTGATGATAGTCGTGGTTGTGGTTATGAAGAGGTGGCGGTGATGATGGTGATGAGGTGGTGGTGGTGGTTGTGATGATGGTGATAGTGGTAGTGATGGTAGTAGTGGTGGTGGCTTTGTTGATTGTGGTGATGTTGGTGGTGGTTTTTGTTGTAGTGGTGGTAGAGATAGATATAGTGGTGATAGTAGTGATAATAGCAGTCGTTAGTAATCATGGTGATGGTAATGGTGATAGAATATTGATGACGGTGGAGGAGTTGGTGTGGTGTGACGTGGAGGGGGTGGCATGGACGGGATGGTGTGGTGAAGGGTGGCGTGGAGGGGGTGGTGTGGTGTGGCGTGGGGGTATGGCGTGGTGTGGCGTGGGGGTATGGCGTGGTGTGGCGTGGGAGTATGGCGTGGTGTGGAGGGGGTGGTGTGGTGTGGTGTGGTGTGGCGTGGGGGTATGGCGTGGTGTGGAGGGGGTGGTGTGGTGTGGCGTGGAGGGGGTGGTGTGGTGGTGTAAGTGTCACTCGCTCTGTCACCCTTGTTTTCTCTCACAACACACCCTGACAATATACCCAGCGGGGGCAGAGTGAGGGGGCGGGGCATGGGGGGGGGGGCAAAGGATAGTGTGTGGAGGGTTGGAGACGAAGAGAAGAGTTTAGATTTTATATACGGGATATTTGTCTGTCTATCTATCCCTCTATCTATCTGTTTATCTATCTATCTATCTATCTATCTGTCTATATGTATGTGTGAATTTTTATATACTTTGGCAATGATAAATAGAATGAATATTAGGAAAGTCTTGAAAACTGAAGATATAAGGTGATTTTACACATGATTCTGATGTCTGATTCCCTAAATAATATCAGTTTTATCAGTCAGTTTTATCAGTGAGAAGGAGTATCAGTGAGAAGGGCTGTCAGTGGAGTTAGGTATGAGTAAAATGCACCTAAGCTGAGGCTGAGTAATTGATTGTGTTATTGCATGCTAATATATGGGAGTTGGTCTCTCTCTCTCTCTCTCTCTCTCTCTCTCTCTCTCTCTCTGACAGGGATAGTTCATGTTCTCCTAATTACCTCTGCAAAGGAGGTTATGTTTTCACCCCTGTCCGTTTGTTGGTTGGTTGGTTGGTTGGTTTGTGAGCAAGATTACACAAAAACTACTGGACGGATTTCCACGAAACTTGGTAGATGAATGGGCCTTGGCCCAGAATACACTCCATTAAATTTTGGTGCGGATCCGGATAAAGGTGAGAATCCAGGATTTTTTTTTTTTTTTCACTTTCTTTAACATTGCGAGATAGGGCGTTTTTCGACATTTCCATAAGTTTTTCAGTGAATATTGCATGGATCTTGAGAAAAAAAATCAGGCATATTTAGGATGTTGGTATCTACGAATGTGTACAGTTTGGGGCGGATCCATATAAAATTTCGGATCTAGCGGATTTAAATATGCTTTTATAGGGGGTAGTTTTTTTCCAGCTGCATGTTGGGCCTTGGCGGAGGTATGCGCTCTACTGAGTGCCATTCTAGTTATCTTTATGACCTACTATTATGGGGTAAGCTGATGCGGTTCCACGGGGATTTTTGAGAGAGAGAGAGAGAGAGAGAGAGAATAGGAGAGTGAAGAGAGTATTAAAGGAGGGAGGGTAGGTCATGTGAAGGGGGGAGGGACGAGGAGAGAACATGTAGATGGAGGGAGGAAGTGAGGGAGAGCTAGAGAGAGAGAGAGAGAGAGAGAGAGAGAGAGAGAATGTGAGTTAAAATGTGAGAAAGGGAAGAGAAAAAGGAAGGAGGATAGGGACAGGGAGAGAAAAAGGGGGAGGAAGAGGGAAGGGGTGGAAGGTCCCAGACAAGGGCTTAAGACAGGGAGGGGAGGGGGGATTAAGCCAGTGAGGGAGTGGGAGGGAAAGAGTGGGGTGGGGGAGGGGGGAGAAGAATCCAGGCAGGGGGTAGGAGAGAAGGAAGACGGGAGAGAAGGAGAAGTGGGGCGTGAAAGAAGGGAGGTGATAAATAAAGTAGATGGGGAGGAGGAAAGTGAGATGGGAAAGGGAAAGGAAGGGGAGATGAGAGAGAGAGAGAGAGAGAGAGAGAGAGAGAGAGAGAGAGAGAGAGAGAGAGAGAGAGAGAGAGAGAGAGAGTACAAAGGAGTACAAAGGAAAGGAAACAGCAACAGACCCAGGCTGCTTGTTACAGAGAAGACTATAACTATGATATCTAAGTCTATAAGTTGAGGGTAAGGATTGTAAAGCAAAAAGGCTCCCCCTCCACCCACCAAACCCATCAGTTGAAGCTGCCAGGAAAAACGTGAGACCGACCAGCATGCAGCATGGAATCTACGATTATCATTAATTACATTGTATATCCCTGCTGTAGTTTCATCACGATCTGAAATAGAAAATAACAGCTTATTTTATTTTTTAGTTATGAAGGCGTTTAGCTGAGGATTTGAAGCGAGATGCTTGTCCAAGCGATTTTTTAATGTCACCACTGTACTGCAGTCAATGACTTCCCTGGACAGTTAATTCCAAATGTTGACAACTCTGTTAAAGAAAAAATGTTTGGCTTCATTAGACTGGAAATGCTTTCTAATAATCTTTTACCCATTATATACCTTTAGTATAGTTCGAACGATCAATTGCAAAGTATTGTCAACATCCATATTATCAGTTCCTTTAATAATCTGGAATACTTGAATCAGATCCCCTCGTAGTTTGTGCGTTGATAGGTTAAATAACTTCTAGCTCTTTTAATAACTCCTCGTATGATTTGTTCCTCAGTTTGGGTATCATTTTTGTTACTCGTCGCTGCTCTCTCTCTAATTTATATATTTCCTGTAATACGGTGACTAGAACTGCACGCAGCACAGTAGGCTACTCTAGATATGGACGCACCAAGGAATTGTACAGGGTAAGAATTATATGTTCAGATTTGAACTCAAATGATCTACCTATAAATCCAGCTAGTTAGTTAGCATTCTTTATAGCTTCTGTGCACTGTTTACTTGGCTGCAGGTCATCTGTTACAATTATTCCTGGATTTTTTTTATTTTTATGTGAGGAAGAAGGAACCAAAGGCAATGAGCTCGCAATACTGTTCCCTCCAAGAGAAAAACAAAAGACAAGAGAAAGCCAAATTCAAGATCCATTCATTTCGAGATGCCTGGACACACTGCGTTTGAAAGACTGGAGATCAGAGGAAGCAGGAAATACAGACAGAGGGAGACAGTTTGCTTTTAATGGTTTACATTCATGAGTTGGGAATGATTCATTGTATAACTAAATTTTTCATTTTTACCTCCAATATTTAGAACTTTGCATTTACCAGTATTAAAATCCATTTGCTATTTTTCAGCCCAATTAATCTGTTTATCAAGATCCATTTGAATGAACATTCTTTGTTTTGGGGTATCTGCTCTGTTGCCAATCTTCATATCGTCGGTAAATTTTGATATTCTACAAAATAAGAGAGAGAGAGAGAGAGAGAGAGAGAGAGGGAGAGAGAGATAGAGAGAGAGAGAGAGAGTCCCACAGTAAAGACTCAAATACATTTTTTAGGAGAAGAATTTAGAAGCCGACTACTGAGGGTTGAAAGGGGAGGAGGAGGGGGAAGAGGTGGAGGAGGGGGAGGGGGAGGGGGAGGAGCTAAGATCTGAGGGTGGGGACCAGGGGGCAGGGTACACGGTGAAGGAAGAGTAGAGGGGGTGGCTAGAGAGAGAGAGAGAGAAGTACTGTGGGGAGGGGAGAGGGAAGTAGAGGATGCAGGAAGGGGAAGGGGGTGGAAAGGGTGACAGAGAGGAGAGGGGAGAGGAGAGGAAAGATGTTAGGGTGGGGGGCAGATGGTGTGAGATGGGGGGAGGGGTTAAGAGCTTGGGGGGGTGGGGGGTAGTGGAAGAGAGGGTGAGGGGGGATAGAGAGGGGCAGGGGCAGGGGCAGGGGCAGGGGAAGAAGCAGGGACTAAAGGGCTCGGGTTACTGTCGACGCTGCCTAATTGTTGTTTGGGTTCACACGGCGTTAAGTAATGGCGGGGTTAAGGAGCAGGCCTGGGTGGGGTTGTGAGTTATGGGGTTGTGATGGGGTGAGGGATGGGGTGGGGTGAGGGATAGGGTGAGGCATGGGTCGGGTTGTCATGGGGTGAGGGATGGGTAGGGTTGTAGTGGGGTGGAGTGTGAGGGATGGATAGGGTTGAGTTGTGGGGGTGTGATGGGTCGGGTTGCAATTTATATGGATGTGATGGTGGAGGTTCAGTAGTGGGGTTGTAAGTGGGGGAAGGATGGGGAATGGGGGTCGAGGTATGAGTTGTGAAGTGGGGGTTTGGAGATGTGAAAGGAATGACTGTAGAAGTGATGTAGGTTTTCATGAGTAAGAGATTTGGAGTGAGAGGGATGGGGTGTAATGGGAGGATGGATGGGGTTGTGGAGGGTTGTGGGGTGGGGTTATGAGGGGTTAGAGACTGCGTGGGGTTAGGAGTGGTAGGGGATGAGGTTGGGGTGTGTGTGGATGAGGGTAAAAGAAGGTGGGTTGGGTGGATGGCGAGGATTCATTTTGTAAGTATTGGGGGATGGAAAGAGGGAGATGGAGGGGTATTGAGTGGCATAGGCTAGACTGTTCCTTCCCTGAGGCCAAGCAGTCTTTTGTGGAGGAGATACTGAGTGCTGAAGAGTGTAAGTGTGATGGTGTGGGTGTAGGGTGTGTGTGAGTGTATGAATATGTGGATGCCGAGGTGTGAGATTGTGTGAATATGGGTATGTAAAAACTTGTGTGAATGTGAGGATGTATGAGAATAAGAGTGTATAAATGTGTGTGTGTGTGTGTGTGTGTGTGTGTGTGTGTGTGTGTGTGTGTGTGTATGTGTGAGTGTGTGTGTGTGTGTGTGTGTGTGTGTGTGTAAAGAGTGATCCTGCATGCATCACCAGCTTCAGAAATAAAAACACGTCCAAAATCGCCATGTGTAGGAGAGAGAGGGACCTGACAGTGTATCACCTCTTCTTTAGCGATTTATTTTTGGATATGGTTAGTTATATCTACGCTGAGTATGACGATAATGGAAGGATTTATATAACACAGAAGAGGGCAGTAGGATGTAGTGAACAAAATGAATCGCTTAGGAAAATGTGTTAGGGAGGATCTTAGGAGACGTCATCGAGAAAGCTAGCAGTGGGGAGGTGCCGAGTGTGGGAAGCCTTAAAGGTCACATATTTCCCCTAGAAGTCCGCCACGGGGAGGAGGGGGGGATGAAAGGATGGGGAGGAGGAAGAAGAAGAAAATGAAGAAGGAGAAATATAAGAGAATAAGAGTGTATTCTAGATGTGTGTGTGTGTGTGTGTGTGTGTGTGTGTGTGTGTGTGTGTGTGTGTGGACCGGATAGACTGGGATGATAGTGAGCGGTGGGACAGGAAACGAGGCAAAATTCTAATCTGTAGTGTGGAGTTTGGCACTTTATATTCCAGGAGGGACTAGCTTATTTTAGGCTTCGTTATATAAGTGGAGTTGATCACATTTTTATTTCTAGGAAGATCTAGGTTAAGTTAGTTTACGTTAGGTTAATTTGGGTTGAAAGGGGAACCTGGATTAGAGCACTGAAGAGTTATGACACACACACACACACACACACACACACACACACACACACACACACACACACACACACACACACACACACACACACACACACACACATAGTTCAAAGAGAGAGAGAGAGAGAGAGAGAGAGAGAGAGAGAGAGAGAGAGAGAGAGGAGGGAAGGACTGACCGGAAAGAGAGGTGATGATTGACGTCTTAGGAGGTTGGAAGTCTCAGAGGGTAACAACTGTGGTAGCCTCCCCCCCCCCCGCTCTCTCTCTCTCTCTCTCTCTCTCCCCCCTACATCACCTCATCTTTGGTTGTGAAAAAGGTCCATGATGCTGATGCTGATGATGATAATAATAATAATAATGATGATAATTACTCACTACAGACGATTTTCTTCATCTTAGCGAGAGCCTAGAAACCCCTAAGCCCAGCTGAGGGAAATCGAAGCAAAACATCAAAATCCTCCTAACATGTATAACCCCCTAACGCCAAGCGATTTTATTAAGCTGTAGCAAATCCTATGAACACAGCTAAATCCATCCTTATCTCAGCCCTCCAGACGATTTTGAGCTGAGAGAAATCGTCCTGCCTCACCCCAAGCCAAATGTAAACAGTGGTAACCTATAACTTATGAAGTGGTGTGACAGAGACAAGGCGTGATAGTGTTACCAGACCATGATATGAGACAGTGATACCAGATGGGAGGGGGTGGGAAGGGTGGGAGCGGTGGGGGGGTGAAGGGCGGAAGGGGTGGGGGCTGTGGATTTGGGTGGGGGTGGAATGAGGGTTGAGGTAGAGGTGGGATGAGGGTGGGGTTTGAGATAGGGGGTTGGGTGATGGTGAGGATTGATGTAGGAGTGAGGTAATCCGTTGCAAGGAAAAAAAAAGATAATTCCAAGATTTACCCAACGTGTATGAGAGATGGATAGAATTTTGAGTGAGGGTGGGGGCTGAGGTGGAGGAGGTTAGGTGAAGATGAGGGCTGGGGTTGTGGTGAAGAGGGGTTGAAAAAGGAGTGAGAGTGGTGGGAGGGAAGAGTGCTAGCTGGGTTCAGGGTGGGGGTAAGGGGTGCGTAGAGGTTGGGTAGTAGTGGTGGAGGTGGGGTGAAGTGGAGATAAGGGTGAAGGTGGGGATAGTGTGGGTGAGTGAGTACGAGAACTAAATATTACGGATTGTAGCAAGATGTGATTATTATTATTATTTTTTTTTTATGCGAGGAAGAAGGAACCAAAGGCCGCGAGCCCGCAATTATTGTTCCTTCCAGGAGAAAAACGAAATACAAGAGAGAGGCAAATTCAAGATCCGATCATTTCGAGATGCCTGGACACACTGCGTTTGAAAGACTGGAGATCATAGGCAGCAGGAAATACAGCCAGAGGGAGAAAGTCCCAGAGTTGACCTGTTCCATAAATTTCCTGACATCTTTTTGGAACTGTTGAGAAGTAAACTTTAAATACAACTTTAAGCTGCAAATGTGGGTGAAAAGAAATAGGCAGCGAAGTACAAAGAGAAGAACTAATGGGGAGAACAACATAGAACTTCCAACAGAAAAAAAAAAAAAACTGGCCGCACATCCATTTACCCATCACTTTTCCAAATTCCTGGCGCCATCTCACGGGCCTGGCGCTCCACACAAGAAATGCGCTTCATAATGCCTGTGGGGGAGAGAGACCATTCCCGTCGGGTCCCAAGATAGAAGAATAAGATGAAGACGTAGAAGATGAAGATGGGGGAGATGAAGAAGAAAAAGAAGAAGACGGAGAAAAAGTAGGAGAGAGGACAAAATTGCGTTCAGCTTTCCTCATGTGGATCTTCATACCCCTTCAGTTCATTTCAGCAGCTCGTCAGGTCGTCTTTGCTATCCTTGTCTTATTCTAGTAGTTTAGTTACACTCTTGTGGGAGGTGCCTAGCGTGGGCCAACTGACCTACTGTAGTTATCCTCTCTTATTATGTTCTTATGTCCGTTCTTCCTCAGTTATCCTCTCCTTATGTTATTTCCTCCTCAGTTATCCTCCTTCTTATGTTCTTGCTTCCTCAGTTATCCTCCTTCATATGTTCTTACCTCCTTATTTATCCTCTCCTTATGGTCTTGCCTCCTCAGTTATCATCTCCTCTTATGTCTTTTCTTCCTCAGTTATCCTCTCTTATGTTTTTTCTTCTTTAGTTATCCTCTTTTCTTATGTTCTTGCCTCCGTTGTCCTCTCATTATGTTCTTGCCTCCTCAGTTATCCTTTCTTCTTATGTCTTTTCTTCTTCAGTTATCCTCACCTTATGTTCTTTCTTCCTCAGTTATCCTCTCTTCATATGTCCTTTCTTCCTCAGTTATCCTCTCTTCATATGTCCTTTCTTCCTCAGTTATCCTCCTTCTTTTATTCTTACCTCTTTATTTTTATCCTCTCCTTATGTTCTTGCCTCCTCAGTTATCATCTCTTCTTATGTCTTTTCTTCCTCAGTTATCCTCTCATGTTTTTTTCTTCCTCAGTTATCCTCTGTTCCTATGTTCTTGCCTCCTCAGTTATCCTCTCCTTATGTCTTTTCATCTTCAATTATCCTCACTTCTTATGTTCTTGCTTCCTCACTTATCCTCTCTTCTTATGTTTTTCTTCCTCAGTTATCCTCTCTTATGTTTTTCTTCCTCAGTTATCCTCTCTTATGTTCTTTTTTTCTTCAGTTATCCTCTCTTATGTTCTTTTTTTCTTCAGTTATCCTCTCTTCATATGTTTTTCTTCCTCAGTTATCCTCTTTTATGTTCATATATTTTGCAGTTATCCTCTTCTTTTCTTCCTAAGTTATCCTGTCTTCTAAAGTTCTTATTTCCTTCATCCTCACCTTCCATTCTTGTCATATTCACTCATTAACATACCTTCTTCACCCACCTACTTTCGACCTCATCTCCTCCCACCCATTACACCCCTTTATCACCCTCTTTACTCCCCCACTCTTGATATCTGGACCAGTAGTCGCACGAGGAAGCACCCTAACACCCTTTTCCTACCGATTTATTCATGGACGTGGGACAGTGGGATGGTATTGTGTGTTCTATATGCAAAGTATGTCAGTGTTAGAATGAAAAAATAAAATAAAATGTAGCACTTAATAAATCGCCAAGGAAAAGGTGCTAGGGAGTGTCTTTAACCATTGACAATACGCCTCCTGGTACTTATTAATTTTCATATAGAGAAAGAAAACTGTGTAATGTAATAGAATGTTACTTACTTAAACATTTTCTTCGTATTTTGAATTTTGGTGTGAGGATGAGGGTGAGGGGAAGCGAAACAGAAGTGAGAAGGGAAGTGAGGGGAAAGGGAAGTGAGGGGAAAGAGGCTGTGAGGGAGGAAAACCGCAAATAAGGGGCGAGAGAGAGAGGGAAGTGAGGGGGAGGAAGTAGGGGAACGTTGGGAGAGAAACGATGCTGCCGAGAGAGAGAGAGAGAGAGAGAGAGAGAGAGAGAGAGAGAGAGAGTACGGTAACTGATGAAAGAAGAGAAAAGTAAAGAGGAAGAAGGGACATGGAGGAGGAGGAGGAGGACAAGAACAAGAAGACGAAGAAGATGAAGGTGAAGATGATGACGATGGAGGAGGAGGAGGAGGAGGAGGAGGAGGAGGGAAGTGGAGAAGAGAAAGGGAAAGGCGTGAGAAACTGGAGGGAGGTCGAATTCTCTCTCTCTCTCTCTCTCTCTCTCTCTCTCTCTCTCAGGTGGCACACAAGGCTTTATATCATCCTTTCTTTACTGATTTTTTTCTTTTCCATATTACAGCCTAACACATTTTTCTTTTTTATTTTTTGACATAACCCTTATACCGGTTTGATCTCGACTTAGGCTGTATTAGTGATATACGGAATAAATCGCTAAAGAAGAGGTGTTAAGGAATATCAGGCCCTCAAAAATACCCACAGTGCCATCGTGTCCCTGTAACTTCACCCTCCAGCCCCCCAAGGGTGTCAAAAAATCCATGAAATATGTCAAGATTTTTTATATTTATTTTTTGGGGGTGAGGCGAGAGGGTTGTTTGAAGAGAGAGAGAGAGAGAGAGAGAGAGAGAGAGAGAGAGAGAGAGAGAGAGAGAGAGAGAGGCACCGTGTGAAATGTATATAATGATGCACATGTAGGGGGTATGGTGGGTTGGGGAGGTGGGGGACTTGGAGGGGGAGAGGGGCAGTGGGGGGCTGGGAGGGGGCGAGAGAGGGGCAGTGAGAGGCTGGGAGGGGGCGAGAGAGAGGGGGCAGTGGGGGGCTGGTAGGGGGTGAAAGAAAGGTAGTGGGGTCTGGGGGG
>NC_136998.1:39513651-39526151 GCF_032717465.1 Coenobita brevimanus | reverse complement strand
AATAATTTTCTGTATGTTTGTTTGTTTATTACGATACATTAAGGCATTCTTCCATGTTTTATGCCAGCTTGATATTAAAAGGCTCAGAAGGAAATAAAAAGTCCTAACCACTGGACTACTTGTATTCAGTCTTTGGTTCCTTCTTCCTTGCATTAAAAAAAGTAGTAGAATGAAAAGACTTGTAGACATTCCCAACTGTGACCTAACCTGACCTGACCTGGCTTCCAAAGTGACCCCGGCTGTGATGTTGATATAGGAGGGGTCACGTGGTCTATGTCAACAAACGCACGTGGTCAGTGGGCTGTAACCTGAGCTGACCTCACCAGGGGGTAGAAACAGACACATTCTCTCACTTTTACACATATTGGTACCTCCCTCCCTCCTTCTCTCTCTCTCTCTCTCTCTCTCTCTCTCTCTCTCTCTCTCTCTCTCTCTCTCTTTCAGGGGGTAAGGTCACATACGCACTTCCCTCACTTTCCCACCCACACACCCACCCACCCACACACACACACACACACGGGGAAGTAGGGTGTGTAGGTAGGTGTGGATAGGCCATGTGACCCCTCGTGATCCCATTTAACCTTTCTTGACCTCACCGCCACCGACACGAGCCCCAGGTCAACACCCTCGGTCGCATTCTAAGTGGCTTGAAGATTCGTTACACCTTTTCCTTAGCGATTTACCCTGCATATTACACGTCCATACCTTCTTGAGGCATGTTATTGATGTATTTAGTCGGAATAAAGAGTATAGAAGAGAATTTTACTGTGTAATAAACAGAGAGAGAGAGAGAGAGAGAGAGGTTATGTAAGAGAATTTTAAGATGTAATAAGGGGAGAGAGAGAGAGAGAGAGAGAGAGAGAGAGAGAGAGAGAGAGAGAGAGAGAGAGAGAGAGAGAGAGAGAGAGATGTTATAGAAGAGAATTTTAAGGTGTAATAAGCAGAGAGAGAGAGAGAGAGAGGTTATAGAAGAGAATTTTAAGGTGTAATAAGGAGAGAGAGAGAGAGGGAGAGAGAGAGAGAGAGAGAGAGAGAGAGAGAGAGAGAGAGAGAGAGAGAGAGAGAGAGAGAGCACAAATAAAACCATGAAACATAAAATAAAAATAACTGGTTGAGGACATAATCGTGAGAGAGAGAGAGAGAGAGAGAGAGAGAGAGAGAGAGAGAGAGTCTTCTTCATGTACCCATCAGTGTTAATGAAGGCGTGATTGTTGATGAGTAGGGACATAATGTAGTGGTCTTTCCTCACCGGGTTTAAGTACGCTGGTTTAGGGCTGGTTTAACGTGCTGGCAGTGAATTATGGCTGGGGATGGGGAGTGGGTGTGGATGTGGGTGTGGATGGCAGAGGTAGTGGGTGTGGATGGCAGAGGGAGTGGATGTCGATGGGGTGGGGAGTGGGTGTAGATGGGAGAGGGAGTGGGTATAGATGGCGTGGGAAGTGGGTGTAGATGGGGTGGGAAGTGGGTGTAGATGGGGTGGGAAATGGGTGTAGATGGGGAGGGGAGTGGGTGTAGACTGGGGGTGTAGAGTGGGTGTAGATGGGAGAGGGAGTGGGTGTAGATGGGGGAATGGGAGTGGGTGTAGATGGGAGGAACGTCTTTATATACATCAGTCGGATACACCCATCCAACACCCATGCTAATTCAGGTGTGTTCCCGAGTCGACCTCTCTCTCTCTCTCTCTCTCTCTCTCTCTCTCTCTCTCTCTCTGTCTTTCACACACACACACACACACACACACACACACACACTATTCCCTAACGTCTCCCCCTTTCTCTCCCACATCCCCTCCCCTCCCCTTTCCTCCCCTCTCCTTCCCTTTCCTCCCCTCCCCTCCCCTAGTGCTCATTTAGATAACACCAACTCTGACACAATCTGCAGATGCCTCAGTATACATGAAAAAAGGAAAAAAAAAAAAAGCAAGAATAGACCAAAAATTATATATAAACTTTTAGTGAGTTTGTTTGTTTTTTTTAAATCTATAAGGGAAATAGATTCGTCTTATGGATAGGAAAATTTTGAGATAATGGGTGTGTTTTTGTTTAATGACTTCTGAGGTTTTCCTTTTTGAACTCCTCCTTTGAACTCCCCCATTGAACTCCCTTTTGAACTCCCCCTTTGAACTCTCTTTTGAACTCCTTTTGAACTCCCTTTGAACTCCCCTTTGAACTCCCATTTGAACTCCCCTCTGAACTCCCTTTTGAACTCCCTTGTATTCTTTCTCGTTTGGTATTCCGTACCTTCCCTATGTATTTCCTATCGTTTTGCTCACTTCCCTCACCTTTGTATTCCTTATCTCACTTTGTACGCTCTACCCTCCAATTATATTCCCTCCTTTGTACTCTCTACCCCTCCCTTTGTAGTCTCTATCTCCCTTTGTACCCTGCCCATTGTGATTCCCTTTCCTTTTGTACTTCTCTCCCTTTGTGTTTCCTATATTTTTGTACTCTGTGTATTCTCTCTACCCTCCATTTGTACTCCCTCAGTACTCTCTAACCTCCCTTTGTATTCCCTTGCCTTTTGTACTCTGTTTTGTACCCCTACCCTCTGTCTGTACTCCCTCTGTGCTCCCTAACCTCTTTGTACTCCCAACTCCCCCTTTGTACTCCCTTTGAATTCCTCCTGCCCCTGTGATCCGAGAAGACATCTGTTGAATTCTATCCTGACTTTAACTGCCTTGTTGTCTTGTTGCTGAGAGAGAGAGAGAGAGAGAGAGAGAGAGAGAGAGAGAGAGAGAGAGAGAGAGAGAGAGAGAATCATATGTATATTCATCTTATATTTTTTTCCTTATTGTAGAAAGTATTAATATTATTTTCCATTTTCTTTACTGTATTATTCCCCCCCAAAAAAAATCAGCCTCTTGAAGCAATGCATTATTTTTTTTTTATCACAATATATATTTTTTTTCATTTATTAATAGTTTTCTGTATCATCAAAATTATTTTTTTCGTTAATGCAGAAACAGTAATTTTTTTAAAAGATACATGGGAATTTCTCTGAACGGGCCCTTTAGCCTGTCACACCCTGATGTTTTTCGGATGCAAGGTGCTTTAATTCGTGTGTGTGTGTGTGTGTGTGTGTGTGTGTGTGTGTGTGTGTGTGTGTGTGTGTGGATTTATGTGCAGTGTTTTAGTACCCCATTAAATAAGAAATATGTTAGTAAATCCGAGGCTTTCATTTTCTTCCACTCCTCCCTCCTTTCTCTCCATTTCCTCCCTCCATTCTCTTTCCCTTCTCTCCTCCTCCTTCCTTCCCGTTCCCTCCTTGCCTCTCTCACCCCCCTCCTTCCCCTTTCTGTGCTCCGTTGCTTCTCCTCTCATCCCCTCACCCCCTCTGTCACACTACCTCTCCTCCCTTTCTTCCCCTCTTTGTCATATTACCCCTTCCCCTCCCCTTCCCCCTCTTTGTCACATTACCCCCTCCCCCCGTCTCTCCTCCTTCCCCCGTCACGGCCTAACACCTCCTAGAGCAGTATACATTCCCTAGCAGTGTCTGGCTTACTCACTCACTCACTCACTCACTCACTCACTCACTCACTCTCTCACTCGCTCACGTACTCCCTCCCTGCCTTCCATCAGTCTCATTTACCACATTATTCCCTCATGGGACATTGTATCTGTATTTATCTCTGTTAATCCCACTAATCCCCTATGGTTTCTCTCACCCCAGGGAAATCCCCCAGAGTGTGAGGATTAAGTATACACACTTAACTGTCTCACTCACTCCCTCACTCAGCCACACTGTGCACTGTGCAATTTCCACCTTGTGTCTACAGACGTCCCGTTAACTCAGCGTAACCAAACATGTCGTGCCTTAGTTATTTATTATTTGATTGTTCATTTTACTTTGCTACTTTCTCTTTCAGGTTATTCAAACTGGTAGCTTATAGTTAATGTATTATAGAATGTAGCTTTTCCTTTTTCATTCTGTCCTATGAAATTTCCATATCAGTTTTTCTATGCTGCGTGGTGGTTTTTCTCACTTTTCCTTGCTAGTTTTAACTGGAGGATATGGAGGCGGGGGAAACCTTCTTGCATGACTGTCCTTATCCTTCAGCATGTAGAGTTAGATCTTGTAGACAGTCTACTCTGTAACAAACAGTCTCGAAAGGACCATAAAGTCTGTTTCTTTGCCTTCCATTGTACTCCTTTGTACTTTGTACTCTTTTAATTCACTCTTTCACTTATTGACTCATTTATTGACTGCCTGACTGACTGCCTGACTGACTGACTGACTGACTGACTCACTCACTCACTCACTCAGTCTCATGGCATAGATGTTTTTATTTCAACTTTGTATTGTTTTGTTACCAGGTCACGACTGTGTGTGTGTGTGTGTGTGTGTGTGTGTGTGTGTGTGTGTGTGTGTGTGTGTGTGTGTGTGTGTGTGTGTGTGTGTGTGTGTGTGTGTGTGTGTGTGTGTGTGTGTGTGTGTGTGTGTGTGTGTGTGTGTGTGCCTTCATATTGTCTTGGGGAAGATGCACTTCTACTCAGTTATATCCTGACAGAGAGAGAGAGAGAGAGAGAGAGAGAGAGGAAGTGAAAGGGAGGTGGAGGGAGGGAGAGGAACATTGACAAGAACAGGAAGTGAGAGAGAGTGTGTATATTTCCTAACTCCCAGGGGATATACCTCCATTCCTCCCTTCTGAATTCCTCTCCTTCCTCCCTCATTTCATCTCCTTCCTCCCTCATTTTCTCTCCTTCCTCTCTCGTTCTCTCCTTCTTCCCTCATTACCTCTCCTTCCTCCCTCATTTTCTCTACTTCCTCCCTGATTTCCTCTCCTTCCTCCCTCATTTCCTTTCCTCACTCCCTCATGTCCTCTCCTCCCTCCCTCATGTCCTCTCCATCGGGTTCATAACTGGAGGAACTTATTTTACTTCTCTCTTTCCCTCCTCTCTCTCTCTCTCTCTCTCTCTCTCTCTCTCTCTCTCTCTCTCTCTCTCCTCCTTTTTTCTCTCTTTTCCCCTCCTCACTCCCCTTTCCCTGCCTTGTCTTTCCCTCCTGTCTCTTTTCCCTCCTGTCTCTTTTCCCTCCCCTCTTTCCCTCCCTCTCCTCTTCAACAGCCAATTTCCTCACTGTCCCCGTGGGAGTATATTTCTCTCTCTCTCTCTCTCTCTCTCTCTCTCTCTCTCTCATTCTTCTTGCCTCCCTACCCTCATTACCGTACTTACCTTTTCTTACCTTACCTTACCTATCCCAACCCCAACCCAACCCAGCCTTTTCCCTTCCTCCTCCTCCTCGTCGTACCCTCTTCCCTTTAACCTAACCCCTGTCCTCTCTACCTTTGACATCTTTCCTCGTCCTTCCTTTCTCCTCTTTCCTTCCTCCTCTCCCCTCTTCCTCCCGTCTCTCCCTCTTTCCTCTCCCCTCCTTTTCTCCCCTCCTTCTCCCCGTCTCCCCGCTGCAACATATGAGAGATAAAGTTAACCCTGAGTGCAATACCACTGCTCATATACTTATATCGAGAAGCGCAGTGTGTGTAGCCCTGCCAACTGTGCTATCACCTCATCTCCCTTCATTTTATTTCATTTCCTTCCCTCTCTGCTCTTCATTTCCTTCATTTCCTCCTTCATTTTGTTCATTTTTTCATCTTCCTTGTCCCTCATCTTATTCGTTTCGTCTCTGTTATGTATTTCCTCATTTTTTTTCTTTCATTTTTCATTCCTTCCCTCTCTACTGTTCATTTCCTTCATTTCCTTCTTCATTTTGTTCATTTTTTCATCTTCCTCCTCCCGCATTTGTTGGTTTCGTCTTTACTGTGTATATTCTCAATTTTCTTCCTTCATGATATTTCGTTTCATCACTATTGGTTATTTCTCTCTCTCTCTCTCTCTCTCTCTCTCTCTCTCTCTCTCTCTCTCTCTCTCTCTCTCTCTCTCTCTCTCTCTCTCTCTCTCTCTCTCTCTCTCTCTCTCTCTCTCTCTCTCTCTTTATTTCCTCATTTTCTTCATTTTATTTCGTTTCATCCCTGTATTGGTTATTCTCTCTCCCTCTCTCTCTCTCTCTCTCTCTCTCTCTCTCGTATAAAAAATGATATACTCTTGACAGGGCGTTGAGAGGAATATATTAGTGAGAAGTAAAGGGGACAAATTGAACGCCATTTTGTATTGGAGGTGACAGAGTTGATGGATGGATGGATGGATAGATAGATAGATGAATGGATGGATGGATGATTCGATTGATGGACTGATGTATAGAGGGAGGGAGGGAAGGATGGATGGAGGGTAGAGGATGGATGGATGGATGGATGGATGGATGTGTGGGTGGGTGGATGGATGGATGGATGGATGGATGGATGATTCGATTGATGGACTGATGTACAGAGGGAGGGAGGGAAGGATGGATGGAGGGTAGAGGATGGATGGATGGATGGATGGATGGGTGGGCGCTTGGATGGATGGATGGATGGATGATTCGATTGATGGATTTGTGGATAGATGGAGGGAGGGAAGGATGAATGGAGGGTGGATGGATGATTCGATGGATGGATGGATGGATGGATGGATGGATGGCTTGATAAATGGATGGATAGATGTTGGATAGATAGTAAGAACATTTGGCTGACAGAGACAGCGGAAATACAAAGAAATAAGACAAAGCGAAAGGAAACGTAGAATTTGAAATAAAACTAAGCAAGAAGAAGGAGAAGAAGAAGAAGAAGAAACGAGAGAGAGAAAAAACACAAAACCGTGAAACAGGGAAAACGAGATGGAGAATAATGAGTGATAAAAGGGAGATAAAAGTGAGAGAGAGAGAGTGAGTCAGTTCGCCCATCCTCCCCACGCCCACTTTTTGCTCACCCCCTCCCCTCCCCTACCCCCTCACTCTCCTCCCCCTTCCTCCCTTAGCACAGTCAGTATCAAGAGTTGGCTTCTTCTTCCACTGCTTCTGTTTAATACTTTAGGCATGTCCGTCGCTATCCTCCCTAAGTCACCAAATCAGAGAGCATCATTTTTGGGTGGAGACGCATACCAAGCCTCTCTCAGGAATATTAGCCAGCAGAGAAAAGTTAGACGAAGGTGATATATCAGAGGAGGGAAACTTACCAAGCCCCTCTCAGCTTAGGAATATTAGCCAGCAGGGATAAGTGAGAAATAAGTGAAATACTAGGGTAGGGAAACGTATCAAGCCTCTCTCAGCTTAGTAATATTAGCCAGCAGAGGAAAGTGAGAAGTAGAAGTGCTGGTGAAATATTAGGGCAGAGAAACATACCAAGCCTCTCACAGGTTAGGAATATTAGCCAGTTGAGGAAAGCGAGAAGAGGTGAAATATTAGGGCAGAGAAACATAGCCCTCTCAACTTAGAAATATTAACTAGCAGAAGAAGGTTAGAAAAGGGTGAAATATTACAGGAGAAAAACATCCCAGCCATTCTCAGCCTAGGAATATTAACCAGCAGAGGAGTTAGAAAAGGGTGAAATATTAGGGTAGGGAAATACACCAAGTCTTTCTCAGCTTAAGAATATTAGCCAGCAAAGGAAAGTGAGAAGAGGACGAGGTGAATTATTAGGACAGAGAAAAACACTAAGCAAGCAAGCATCTCTCAGCTTGGGAATATTAGCTAGCAGACGTGAGTGAGAAGCAGAAGAGGTGAAATATTAGGCCAGAGACACATACCAAGCCTCTGTCAAGTTAGGAAGGTGCGGGAGGTTGAAGAGGTGAATTATAAAGGTAGAAGAACATACCAAGCCTCTCCCAGCCTAGGAATATTAGCCAGCAAAGGAGTATGTGCCGCAGGAGGTGAAATAGTAAGCGAACTTTAGTCACCGCCTGTAACCTCCGCCAGAAACATTTGGTCCACATATGAAATTCGTCCCTCTCGCAACTCCCTTCCTCGTCACTGGCTTCTGCTTCTCTGACGTGACGAAGAGGGATGATTGGAGGGGAGGAGAGGGGAGGGGGAAGGATTGGGATGGGGGGGGTCTGAGGTAGGGTAGGGATGGGGAAGTAAGTCGCGGTTAATCATGTGCTAAGGGTGAGGATGATGGAAAGAGGATAGTTGGAGGTTTGGGTGAGGGTCGGGACGGGTTGTTATTGTCACGTGGGTCTGTGTATGTTTTTGTTTTTTGTTAATTAAATCTTTCCTCGATATATATTTACAGAGCTACCCTATAACCTCGCCATTATACTCTTTTTACTCTAACTTGGCCCAGATTTTCGTCCTTTTTGCAGATTATTTCACGTAGTTCAGTGTCAGAAGAAGACAGTACTGTGACTCTACATCCTTTACATGGCACCTCTTCGTGACTAGCATCCTATACTCTTGAGCTATTAAGAGAGAGAGAGAGAGAGAGAGAGAGAGAGTTGTTTTAGGCCAAGTTAAAGAAAAAAGGGTTTAGTTTAAAATATCTGTATTCCTTCAACAATAGCTTCTTGTAAGATTTTAATAAGGCGTAGTGAAGGAAATGTGAACTTTGAATTATTTTATCGAGAAACAGGAATTATTTTTTTATATGTCTTAATGTGAATGAGGTGGAGGGAGGGAGGGGGAGAAGGAGGGGAACACCGGGGATGAGATGGAGGGATGAAGTAGAATGGAGTGTGTAAGTTGGGGGGAGAGCAGCGAAATGGTAGGGTACAGGGCAATATGGAGACGATTTGTTTATGGCCACCCCTTGCGGCATCGAGGCTTTTGGCTATGGATAGATAGAGAGACATATATACTCCATATTTTGGCGGCGTAAGACCCCCATTGGGAAAAGAATCTCTCTATCAGTCTTTCTATAGCCAGACCCCTTAATTCCGTAAGGGGTGGCCACAAGCAAATCGCCTCCATGAAGCCCTGTCCCCTGCTTTTTCATTGCCCTTCCCCCAACTTACCCCCCCTATCATATACATCTCCACTTCATCCTTCCACCTCATCCTCGTTGTCCTCCTCCCTCTCTCTCTAGAGGAAATGTGGATTCTAAATAGGAAAATCATATCCCCAAAAGACGTATATGTCGAAATGTACAAACAGCGCAAGAAATATCGCAGATCCGGGGTACGATGAACGTGAAAATCAGAAGGTGAGCGAGTTAGGTTTGCAAACGCGCATGGACCCATTAACACGAATCTATTTATATGAATCTGTGAACATGTTGCTTTAAAAATATACTGCCCAATATATGACGATTTAGGTGATTTCTAGCCCTAATAATTACCAAGGACAGTATTTGCACTTATAATCACAGGGCGCCTCGTATACCACAATGCTTGGTCCGGGTTTCGGAATGGTACGTGGGCCGATAATTTTCTCCACAAAATCTGAGGATATGTGGATTCTAAATAGGAAATAATCAGATACTACAATGGCGGTCAAAATAAACAAAGCCTAAGTCAGTGTTTGTCCAAGGCTTCGAACACACACTACTTTGCAAAGAGGCGCGGAAATTTGAACTGTCTAACGTAACAGTGCTGAAAGCCGGTGGAAAAAAACACAGAAAAAACTTGTAAATGAAGTAAAATCACCTTCGACAAGACAGAGAGGGGCGAGGGAGGGAAGGAAGGAGGGAGAGAAGGAGAAAAAGAGGGAGGGAGGGAGGGAAGAAGGAGAGGAGGTGAGGAGGAGTTGAAATGAAAAAATATAAACATTGCGTCCGGATCTGTGCAATGAGGCGTTGATAAAATTAGTTTCTCCCTTTTTTCGATTTATTTTATTATTATTTACAGTTTGATGAAGGTTAAATATGCGTGATTTGTTATTGTAAGATGTGGATGGTTTATGGGAGTTGGGTGCGGAATTAGTGTGCTGTTATTATTATTATTATTATTATTATTTAACACTTTTTCTTCCTTCCTGCCTTGCTTCCTCTCTTTCTTTCTACTCTCTTCCCTCCTTCCTCCCTCCCTTTCTCCCTCCCTTTTTTTTCTGTTAGTGTACGTAGAGAAAGCTGAACGCATAGACAGGTAGTAAGATAGAGCGGGTGAGCAAAGTGGGCCATAAGTCGTAGTGATTCACGGTCTGCAGTCCAACCCATGATTTGTGAGGGGTGGGGGATGGAGGGGGGATAGGGGAGAGGGAGGGGGATGGGGGAGAGGGAGGGGGATAGGGGAGAGGGAGGGGGATAGGTAGGGGAGGGAGGAATGGGAGAAAATAGAGGATGAAGCAGGGGAAAGGAGGAGGAATGGGGGAAAAGTTTGGTAGGGTGGATGGAGGGGGGATAAGGGAGAGGGTGGAAGGTAGGTAGGGGGAGGAGGAATGTTGGGAAAGAGAGATGGGAAATGGAGAGATGAAAAGGAGGAAGGTGGAGGGAGGAGAGGAGAGAAGTTAAAAGAAGGAGGAGAGGGGATATAGGGAGGAAGAAGAAGGGTAGATGGAGGAAGAAGAGACAGTTTAAAAGAAGGAAGAGGAAAATAGAGGAAGCTGAGGAAAAATTAGGGAAGAGGAAGACGAAAATGGAGAGTCATCATGATCATCATCATCATCATCATCGTCATCTTCATCATCATCATCATCATCATCATCGTCATCATCATCATTCATTTATTCATTCATTAACCATTCTTTAATAACATTCAGCCATTAGTCTTCTCCCTTCGTTCCTCCCACATCTTTTAACATAATTAGTTTCTGTGTGTGTGTGTGTGTGTGTGTGTGTGTGTGTGTGTGTGTGTGTGTGTGTGTCGTGCTCAATTAACTCACCTCAGCATAATGTGGGCTTGATTAAGACTGCTTGCCTAGAGAGAGAGAGAGAGAGAGAGAGAGAATGATTTACACAATTACGCACGAATCAAACATATATTTCGATGCACATAAGAGGTACCATTTAATGCAAGTTGATTATTTAGTATAGTAGAATGAGACTGAGAATGAGTTGATCAGCAAATGAGAGAGAAAGGGAGTGTGTGTGTGAGAGAGAATTAATGTGTGTGTGTATGTGTGTGTGTGTGTGTGTGTGTGTGTGTGTGTGTGTGAGAGAGAGAGAGAGAGAGAGAGAGAGAGAGAGAGAGAGAGAGAGAGAGAGGTAGCTGAAGCCAAGATATCCGGAAAAAGATTGCATCACTTCAAGTCCCAGATGTGCCCTATTCCCCTCACTCTCTCTCTACTTCTTCCCTCTACCCCTCCCCCCTTTATTTCTCTCCTCCTCCATCTTCTCCAACCCATCCTTTTCTCTCAGATTTTCACACCTTTCCTTAACCTTGCCTCCTTTGCCAAGATCTTTCCTGTACTAAATATACAATATTAATAACCATCCGTTAACCAGAATAAAATTGTTTTTCATGGGCTGATGAAACTAACCCTGTTGACCCTGTTGAGTAGTGTGTGTATATATATATATATATATATTTATATATATATATATATATATATATATATATATATATATATATATATATAAATTTAATACGGTAGTCTTGCACACATGTACTTTTACACACACACACACACACACACACACACACACATACAGCATTGTGAGTTGTGTTGACTTGGTGGTCGTGTGTTAGCGGGTGTGTCAGTGGGCCGCCTCGCTTGTCCAATATTGAAACAGTTTTTAAGTGCAGTTCATTTTACGCTTTAGATACATATAACTTACATTAGTTTTATGTCTGTATTGGTATCTATTTGTATCTATATCTTTATCTTTATCTACGTCTATATATATCTGTCTATTTTTCGAGCCATCTGTGTCTGTCCCTCTGTATAACCAGGCAGTACCCAAAAAAACTCACTTACCCCAACCCAAATCTAACCTATAATTGAGCCTAATCAGACTGTACCTGATCTAATCCAAATAATATAACCCATCCTGAGCCTTCCACAATTTAACCTAATGTATAACCTAACGTAATTTTGGCCAAGATCTTGCCTAATCTAATCCAACCGAGCAGCCAAGCCTCCTTCTACCCTACCTTACCCTAATCCATTCCACCCAGCACCACGCCACACTGCTTCATGGCTCTATAGCACATTCAGTCTTTCCCCTTTCAGCTTAGTTGATGGCCAGTGTAGTCAGAGTGGAAGGTTGAGCTGACTAGTGACCAAGGAGACTCAGTCGCACCTCGTAACCAGGGTTCATCGAATTTCATGCAACTACGGTTCTAGGCCACAGCAAGTCCTTACGTAACCTAACCTAGCCTAACTTAACTTAGGCTGATCTCTCTCTCTCTCACACACACACACACACACACACACACACACACACACACACACACACACACACACACACACACACACACACACACACACACACACACACACACACACACACACACACACACACACACACATTCTCTGCTAAATCTTCGCATGCATGGAGTGAGAGGAATAAAAAGTTTTCTGTTTTATGGCACGTGCATTTGGCAGGCACTGGGATAGGGTGTGCTGGAGAGAGAGAGAGAGAGAGAGAGAGAGAGAGAGAGAGAGAGAGAGAGAGAGAGAGAGAGGAAAACACAGAAATGAGCTTAATTTGTATATTTTTCAAACACACACACACACACACACACACACACACACACACACACACACACACACACACACACACACACACAGTCTGTCTGTCTGTCTGTCTGTCTGTC
>NC_136998.1:39508651-39511151 GCF_032717465.1 Coenobita brevimanus | reverse complement strand
GATCGACACTGACGAATCTTATACATTATGGTCAGGGTCACGCGAGGATGTTTTTCAAGAAACATTTTGCTTGTTAATTAGCTGGGAAAAGGAAAATCTGCCATCAAGGTCACACGAGTGGTTCAGCTCATGTCTTCCTGCTTGAAAAAAGAAGTGAGCGCCGCCATGCGAGTACATGAGACGGACGTTAACAAGTGATTCTTACACTTACGAATAACAACATTAAGCATAATAATATTCCTCGATTATGATTTATTAGATTATTGTTATGGCTGAATACAAACCAACAGTATGGATGTGGTGGCCACCTCCTTCATTT
The DNA here is from genome assembly GCF_032717465.1 of Coenobita brevimanus. Classification (NCBI taxonomy): domain Eukaryota; kingdom Metazoa; phylum Arthropoda; class Malacostraca; order Decapoda; family Coenobitidae; genus Coenobita; species Coenobita brevimanus. Next base: position 39,510,832 of record NC_136998.1, on the reverse strand, counting down.
CAAATATGTTGTGCTTTCATTATCCAGCACGAGATATGCGTGTTTTGCTGTGTTAGTTTATAAATCTAACGCCCCACCATAACAGATATCAGCAGGATGGGCCATTTTAGCGTAACAGGGCTACCAACCTGAACATTTTCCCTTCCCTTCCAAGGAAATCTTAATTCCGATGAGAAAGAAAACTAATTCGACGGGAAGGGAAAGTTAAGGAAAGGAATTAGATTTAAGAATACGGGTGTTAAACTCTCCTACAGCTGCCAGATATACACGTACATAGTCAGATACACACACACACACACACACACACACACACACACACACACACACACACACACACACACACACACACACACACACACACACACACACACACACACACACACACACACCTTTTATTTTCCTTTTTGTATAACCATCTGATACCTTCATGTTTATGTTTCCCCCATAGTCTCTCTCTCTCTCTCTCTCTCTCTCTCTCTCTCTCTCTCTCTCTCTCTCTCTCTCTCTCATTTTTTCGTAATATCTCTACTCCGTCAGTCTGTACCCTCATTAACCCATTTCATTCTCTCTCTCGCTCCCCCCATCCCTTCCTCTGCTTCTCTCCCCTTTCCCTTTTTCCTCCCTCCCCCTCTCATTCTTCTCTTCCTGCCTCCCTCTCCCTCCTTGTACTTTTCTCTCCCATTTCCAGTCTCTCTTTTCCTCCATCCATCCATCCATCCAACCATCCATCCAACCATCCATCCATCCATCCATCCATCCATCCATCCATCCATCCAACCATCCATCCATCCATCCAACCATCCATCCAACCATCCATCCAACCATCCATCCAATCATCCATCCATCCATCCATCCATCTCTTATATACTTTTCTCCCACAGACTTTTATCTTCTTCCTTCCTTCCTTCCCTCCCTCCCTCCCTCCCTCCCTCCCTCCCTCCCTCCTGAAGGCGTGGAGGGAAATAGGGTGTGGCTAAAGAGGCTGTGAAATTAGCTGGCAGGTAGGGAGACGCTGAGGGATGGGAGAGAGAGAGAGAGAGAGAGAGAGAGAGAGAGAGAGAGAGAGAGAGTGAGTGAGTGAAGTACTCGTATGAGTGGAGAGAGAGGAGGAGGACTAGAGAAGGACGAATGAGAGAGAGAGAGAGAGAGAGAGAGAGAGAGAGAGAGAGAGAGAGAGAGAGAGAGAGAGAGGCTGTCTCCAAAACACTCTGATGAAAGGAAGAAGGATGTATGGGATGAAGGAATGAGGAAGGGAAGATGGGAAGGAGGTAAAAAAAAATGAAGGAGAGAGGGAGGGAAGGATGAAGGATACGTGAGATGAAGGAAGGAGGGAAAGAGGGAGGGAGAGGAGGTGAAAAATGAAGGAAAGACGGAGGGTGTGGGGGAGGGCAGGAGTTGAAAAATGAAGGATGAAGGAAGGAAGGAAGAAAGGAAGGATGAAGGAAGGAAGGATGAAGGAAGGAAGGAAGGACAAGCTGAGATAGGGAGAGGAAGAGGGAAGAGGAGGGTAGGTGAGAGAAGGAAGAAAAGAAGGGTGAGAGAGAGAGAGAGAGAGAGAGAGAGAAAGTGAGGGGAGGGGGGGAGAGAGGAGAAAAGAGAAAAATAAAATGAAGGAGAGTGAGTGAGTAGGACAAAAGAGGAGGAGGAGGAAGAGGGAGAGGAGATGGGGGAAGAGGAGGAGGGGGAAGGGAGAGAAGACGAGAAGGAGGAAGAGATGTGGAGGAGGGGAAGTTAGGAAGGGGAAAGAGAGAGAGAGAAAAAAATAGAGGAAGTTATAAAAAATAGTGGAAGTGACGAGTTAGGCTTGACGGTGTGTGTGTGTGTGTGTGTGTGTGTGTGTGTGTGTGTGTGTGTGAGTGTGTGTGTGTGTGTGTGTGTGTGTGTGTGTGTGTGTGTGTGTGTGAAAAGAGGGAAAGATGGAAAAGAAAAAAATAGATGTGTATGTATGTATGTATTAGTCAGAGAGAGAGAGAGAGAGAGAGAGAGAGAGAGAGAGAGAGATTATGAATGAAGTAATGTAGGAAAGAACACGAATGAAATAAATGACTAAATGAAGGAAGCACGCCTGGTAATATCCGGGATGAGAGTGAAACTAATGGAGAGAGACAGTCCTTAAAAACAGGGAGGATATGTGCCAAGGGAGGGAGAGAGGGAGGGAGAGAGGAGGAGAGAGAGGAGAGA
>NC_136998.1:39498651-39503651 GCF_032717465.1 Coenobita brevimanus | reverse complement strand
CTGCTCCCAGCTCACACCCCCCCTCTCTCATATACCTCTCCACTCTAACCCTCCATCTCATCCTTGGCCCCCCCTCCCACTTCCCCCACCACCTCACTCACATACACTCTCCTCGTCAGTCTCACTTTCCATCCTCTCCACATGGCCAAACCACCTCAGTGTGTTTCTCCTAACGCGTCCTGTCATATCCGCATCCACACCACAACGCTCCTTCACTTACTTATTTGTCAGTCTGTCTCTCCATGTGACTCCACATGCTCCTCTCAAATAACTTATTTCCACTGCTTTCACTCTACACTTCTGTCCCTCCAACAAGGTCCAAGCTTCACTTCCATACATTAGAGATGGTATCACAGTACTGTCATGCTGTAACTTTTTCATTTCCATGCTCATTCCCAGTTTCTTATCACTGCTTTCAAAGAACCAGCAACCTTTCTACCTTGATGTACCCTTTCAAGCACTTCCTGTAAACTTCTGTCGTTACTCATCATACTACCCAAGCACTTGAACGTGCTCACATTTTCCATTTCCATAGTAATAATCATAATAATAATAAATAATTTTAAGTATAATAAAAATCTATCTATTCTATATACCTAGGCTGTTTCCCCCAAGGAAAGGGAGGTAGCCGAGACAGGACGACACACTCCCAATTTACTCATCCACTCAAACACATTCATTCGCATCTTAGCCCCAAAGGGGAGAAGGGACAGATCCTCACCGCACCACACCACACGAGGGTCAATTGCGCAGTGCAATCATTGACCTCCACAGCAGGGCCCGACAACAGAGCTAGTTTATCCCAGCCACATCATAATAGACCCATCCCCTTACCCGCACCTAACCTGATCAGCTGATCACACAAAATGCAGGAGAATATCCCCTCAGGGCTGTGTCGTCACTGATCATTCACAATTCCTCTCCATTCACTTCTGTCACGCACAGCCACTCTTCCTTGCTCAGCAGACATCCCTCTCGCATCCAGCGCTCTCTTCACACTGTCCATCCATTCTATTCGTGGTCTTCCTCTCAGCCTTACGCCTCTCACATCAAATCTAGTTATCTTTTTCACCAATCGCTCATTATCCTTTTTCTCCATATGCCCAGACCATCGCAACACCCTCTGCTCAACTCGATCAGCCATCTCCCGAACAACTCCAGTTCTCCTTTGCACTTCATCATTTGTCACTCGATTCATACGTGTCACTCCACACATACTCCTCAGACACCTCCTCTGCATTACATTCAAACTTTTCCTGTCTGCCACATCCATATTCCATGTTTCAGCCCCATATAACGCAGTCGGTACCACAACACCTCATACAGCCTTCTCTTTACATCCATTCTAAGCAAACGACATCTAAACACTTTTTCATTCCTCCCAGCACCTTTCCTACATCATTCATTCTAAACTTCACTTCTGCATCTATTCTTCCATCCACAGCAACATGTGACCCTAAATATTTAAAACACTCTACCTCCTCAAGCAACTCACCATTCAAAACTATATTCATCCCCCTACCATCTACCAACCTCGTACACTTCATCACTTCACTCATTTTCTCATTAACTTTCGATTTCCTCCTTTCACACACCCTTCCAAACTCCTCTACCAACTGTCTCAATCTCTCCTCTGAATCATCCATCAGTGCAGTATCATCTGCAAACAACAGCTGCTTCAGATTCCACTCTCTACTATCAGCATTCAACAGATTCAGACCTCCACCTAACACTCATGCATTCACCTCCCTTACAACACCATCCATATAAATATTAAACAACCAAGGCGACATTACACATCGCTGCCGCAGCCCCACCCTCACGAGAAACCAATCACTCACAGTGTTTCCCACTCTTACACACGCGTTACTATTTACATAAAAACTTTTCACCCCTTTTAGTAACCTACCATCAAGCCCATACATTCTTAAAACAGTCCACAAAGCCTCCCTATCAGTGCTGTCATATGCTTACTCTAAATCCATGAACGCTCAAAACACATCCTTACCTTTTGCTAAATACATTTCACACATCTGCCTCACAGCAAACACCTGATCCACACATCCCCTCCCTCTCCTAAAGCCACACTGCTCATCACCAATCACTCCATCTGTACCCTCTCTAACTCTTAATTAACACTCTACCATACACCTTACCGACAACACTCAACAGACTTATTCCCCTAAAGCTAGTACATTCATACTTATCACCCTTGCCTTTATACAACGAGACCACACAGGCACTTGCCCAGTCAATTTGCACCATCCCTTGAACAAAACACACGTACAACAATCTTACTAACTAGTCAACAATAGTCGCTCCACCACCTTTCGGGCATTCCACAGCACACCCATCTAAACCTGCAGCTTTCCCTGTTTTCATCTCCTTTACTCCCCCCTGCACTTCATCGTGATCAAAGAATCATTCAGCTCTCCCAGTACATTTATTCCTTGCACCCATCCATCTGCCACAGTTTCAGCCTCCCTTTCCTCCTCTGCATTTAACAATCTTTCGAAATACTCCGCCCATCTCTTTTTTTTCTCTTTTTTATGCGAGTAAGAAGGAACCAAAGGCTAGGAGCCCGCAAACAGTTCCTTCGAAGAAAAAACAAAAACAATACAAAAGTGAGCCAAATTCAAGATCTGTTCATTTTGAGATGCCTGGACACTACGTTTGAAAGACTGGAGATCATAGGAAGTAGGAAATACAGACAGAGGGAGACAGTTCCAGAGTTGACCCGTTCTATAAATGAAGGACTGGGAGTAAAGGTTAACTCTTGCATTAGAGAGTTGGACAGAAATGGGATTAGAGTTTATTGCTAGACGGGTGCTACTCTCCCGTCATAGAGGTGGAGGGATGTAAGCAGACAGTTCAGAGGAGCAGTGACCATTGAAGTAGCGATAGAAAAAAGATAAAGAGACAACAATGCGGCGAAGAGACAGAGGTTGAAGGGAGCCAGTAAAATGTGGAGAATTAATGAGACGAAAATCCTTTGACTCCACCCTATTGAGAAGAGCTGTATGTGGGGAGCCTCCCCACACATGGGAGTTGTACTCTACACAGGGGCGAATAAAACCCGTGTATAAAGTCAACAGCTGTGCAGGGGTAAAGAAGGTACGGAGTCGGCTTAGCACGCCTAATCTCTTGGAAGCTGATTTTACGAGAGATGTAATATGATCATTCTAAGATAAATCTCGAGTGAATGAAACCTCAAGCATGTTCAAGGATGATGCAGGCTTGAGCTGGATATTATTAAACATAAGTGGGTACACCTGTGGAAGATTTTGTCGGGTTGATAGCTGTATAAACTGAGTCTTTGATGCATTAAAAACAACAAGATTATTTTTACCCCAGTCAGAGATACGAATCAAGGGAGACATTAGGTGTGCCATAGCCTCATCCCTTGTTTGTTGAAGGAACTGCTGAGATGGACGTTGTGGAAATCGAATGGAAAGGTGAAAGGTGGAATCTTCAGCGTATGAGTGGATAGGGTTAGATGTACAGCCTAGAAGATCATTGATGAATAAAAAGGAGAAAATTGGTGATAGGACAGAGCCCTGAGGAACAACATTGTTGATAGTTCTAGGAGAAGAACGATGGCCGTCTACAACAGCGGCTATAGAACGACTAGAAAGGAAGCTGTACATGAAGGCACAAACAGAAGGATAGAAACCGTAAGAGGGTAGTTTGGAAATTAAAGATTTATGCCAGACTCCAATGAAAGCCTTTGAGATGTCAAGTGCGATAGCAAAGCTTTCGCCAAAGTCCCGAAAGGAGGATGACCAGGAGTCTGAAAGGTAGGCGAGAAGATCGCCAGTGGAGTGTCCCTGATGGAACCCGTACTGACGATCAGAAAGAAGGTTGTGATGAGAAAGATGCTTTAAAATTTTTTTGTTAAGAATAGACTCGAAAACTTTTGAGACACAGGATGTTAAAGCAATTGAACGATAGTCAGAGGGTTGGGAATGGTCACCCTGCTTTGGGACTGGCTGAATGACAGCAAACTTCCAGCAAGAAGGAAAGATACAAGTTGAAAGACAAAGGCGAAAAAGTTTACCTGGGCAGGGTGTAGGCACAGAAGAACAGTTCTTGAGGACAACAGGAGGGACCCCATCAGGCCCATATGCCTTGTTAGTAGTGAGGCCAGTGATGGCAGAAAATACATCAGCTGAAGAAATTTTAATGTCAGCCATGAGGAAGTCAGAGGGGGGAAGTGATGGAGGAACAGCACCAGAATCGTCTAAGGTGGAATTGGAGGAGAAAGTCTGAGCGAAGAGATCTGCTATATTAGTAAAAGAAATAGCTACAGAGCCATCAGAGTAGAAAAGAGAAAGGAAGGATGATGAGGTAAAGTTGTTGGAAAGGTTTTTGGCAAGGTGCCAGAAGGTGAGGGAAGAATTCGAGTTGAAGAGTTGAGAGCATTTAGTACGATTCTGGGCAGAAACATAAAAAAGATGTGATTCAGGGGTGGGTTGGTTCTGGTGCCTTACTGCATCCATCTCAATTAACATCTTCCATCCTCTGCTTTTACTCGCTCTTCCTTCCCAGATTCTCCCTTCGCACCCTTTTCACCCCCTTCCAAAAAATTTTCTTATTCTGTTGAAAATTCTCAGTCAACTGCCTACCCCACCTCTCATCTGCTGCCACTTTAGTTAGCATTACGCACAGCCCTTCTCGCTATATTCCTGTTTTCCTTATACCTGTTATATGACACTTCATCCTTCCTTTGCAGTCACACTTCATATGCACGTCTCTTCTCAGCCACAGCCATGCTTTCTTCCTCGCACCACCATTCACTTCCCTTTCTTACACCACCACCCACTCGTCTTACACCACACACCTCTTCCGCATGCCCCACCACAGCACTGTTAAACAACTGCCATTCCTCCTCCACACTGCCATTCTCCTGATCTTTCACTGAGTTCCACTCAGCTTTTCAATTTCTCCTGATACTCTATCATTTTCTTTCTTTTATCCAACTCACTCACTTTCAAAACCTC
>NC_136998.1:39418651-39493651 GCF_032717465.1 Coenobita brevimanus | reverse complement strand
ACTACTACTACAACTATACTACTACAGCTACCACCACCACCACCACCATCCCGCCTCATTTATCACACCTGTTTAGATAACATCCTTACTTTTGCGAACGATTTTAACTCAGCATAGGATAGAATTTTATACACTGATAGAGGTTAATGAAGGCCGTATCTAACCCCACCAGTTCCAAAGAGTCTCTGAGCTGAATAAAATCGTCTGGAGGCAGCAAGATCGGATAAAAATAAAGCGGTAAAAAAAGAATCACATTACGGGGGTGAAGTGGCTAATCCCTTCATTCCAGCGGGCTTTACTTTTGTCCTTTTAATTTATCCTCGTTACCACAAGACAGTTTTATTCAGCAGACAGTAGAAGAGAATTTATTTATAAGGAGAGTATGTTTTCACCCCTGTTTGTGTGGTTGTCAGTTTGTTAGTTTGTTACCAGGATTACTAAAAAACTTAAAGAGAGATGTGACCCAGATTTGGTGGGTAGATAGCCCATGTCCCGGGGAACAATCGATTAACTTTTGGGACCGATCCGGATGGTATTACAGATTCTGGATCCGGAAAACATTTTTGTGTGAAACCCTAATCAGTAATAAGAAAACCTAACCCATTGTGAAGGGTGGTTTGGAAATTACGTTGCCCTTGTCGGAGAGATGCGCTCCACTGAGTGCCCCTCTAGTTTATTTATTTATTGAGAGGGGATGTTGATAAAGGCCCAGTCTAACCCCTCTATATTTTATTCTCGCCACATCAGGACGATTTTATTCAGTTGAAGGAGATCTCTTGCTAAAACGAGGTATATGCCATAAGGAAGGTGAAAACATTGGCGTTGCTCATTCTTGTATAGCATTATCACAAATTGCGTTCAGGAACAGAAATCTCTCTCTCTCTCTCTCTCTCTCTCTCTCTCTCTCTCTCTCTCTCTCTCTCACACACACACACACACACACACACACACACACACACACACACACACACACACACACACACACACACACACACACACACACACACACACACACACACACACACACACACACACCGCGTACGTACTGAACAGACATCGTAAATAAGCAACGTACGATTTAGAAGACTGTCCATCTTTTCACAAGGATTAAGACTGCTTATTATTTACCCTTTTTCACGGCTAAACTGATTCACAACATTGTTCAGGAATCATTCTAATTACTTGATAATATGTCACATCCATTCTTCATACGGTAGTTATCCATTTAAACCCATTTTTGCCGATACCCCCCAAAAAAAGAAAGAAAAAAATTATCCATGTCAATGTTCTCAACTTCCTTGTCACCAAAAACTCATAAGCTGCCAATGCACAGAGGACGGTACAGTCATTTTCTTCACGTAATTAATATTGGTATGTAGGGTATAACAGGGAAGACAGGTTGCTGGATCCTTGAAAGCAATGATAAGAAACAAGGAAGTGAGCACGGAGGTGAAAAAGCTACTAGGCTACGTGACAGTATTGTGATACCAACTCTAACGTATGGAAGTGAAGTTTGGACCTTCTTTGAGGGACACAAGAGTGAGAGCAGTAGAAATGAGTTATTTGAGAGGAGCATGTGGAGTCACATGGAGAGACAGACTGCCAAATAAGGAAGTGAAGGAGCGTTTTGGTGTGGATGTGGATGTGATAGAAAGCGTTAGGAGAAATACATTGTGGTGGTTTGGCCATGTGGAGAGGATAGAGAGTGAGAAACTAACGAGGAGAGTATATGCGAGAGAGGTGGAGCGGGGGTGAAAGTTAGGGGGAGGCCGAGGATGAGATGGATGGATGGAGAGGTATATGAGAGAGGGGGGCGTGAGCTGGGAGCAGGGCAGTGAAATGGCGGGGAACAGGGTGATATGGAGGCGATTTGTTTGTGGCTACCCCTTACGGGATTATGGCGTCAGGCAATAGATAGATAGATAGATAGATGTATTTTTGCAGGGAGGAAAAGAGATAGCCTGTAGGTAGAAGGACACTGGCTATCATCAGCATTTCACTCTCATGGTAATATAATCCGGAATAAAACTGCGTCTCGTTCACATTTATGGCATGTCCGTCACCTACCTTCCTGACGCATAGCAAAGAGAAGCATCTACGAGTATGGGCAGAGAAATTATCCTAAGTGTCTCGCAGCTTAGGAAAATTAGCCAGTAGAGGAAAGCGAGAAGTAGAAGAGGTGAAATGTTAGGGCAGACAGACGTGCCAAGCCTCTCTCAGCTTAGGAATATTAAATAGCAGGGGAATTTGAGAAGAGGTGAAATATTAGGGAAGAGAAACATAGCAAGCCATCCTCAGCTTAAGAATATTAGCCAGCAGAGAAAAGTGTAAAGAGGTGAAATATTAGGGCAAAGAAACATACCAAAATTTCTCAGCTTTGGAGTACTAGGCGGCGGAGGAAAGTGAGAAGCAGAAGACGTGAAATATAAAGGCAAACAAACATGCCAAACCTCTTTCAGCTCAGTAATAATTATTAAGTAGCCGAGGAATTGTTCAATCTGTATTTGGATGGTGTTATAAAAGAGATACAAGGTAGGGCAGTGGATGTTGGAGCGGCCCTAATGAGAGAGGACAGTGTCTGGAAACTCCCCGTACTGCATAATTATGATACTGTATTGTTAAGTGAAGACGAAGGAGAACTGCAAGGCTTGGTGAATGAGTTTAGGAGCGTGTGCAAGAAACGGAATCTAAAGGTGAATATAGGGATGAGTAAAGTTATGGTCTTTGAGAGAAATGAAGTCACTGAATGTATAGTGAGGTTGGTTGAGGAGGAAGTGGAAAATTTAAGTGCGTTTAAGTACTTGGGTAGTGTGATGAATAAGGATGGAAGTTTGGCGGGTGAAGTGCTTGAAAGGGTACAACAGGGAAGAAAGGTTGCTAGTTTTTTTAAAGCAGTGATAAGGAACAGGGAAGTGAGCATGGAAGTAAAAAAGTCGTTGCATGACAGTATTGTGATACCAGCTCTATTGTATGGAAGTGAAGCTTGGACCTTGTTTGAAGGACACAAGTCAAGAATGAGAGCAGTAGATATGAGTTATCTGAGAGGAGCATATGGAGTTACGTGGAGAGACAGACTGACAAATGAGGAAATAAAAGAGCGCTGTGGTGTGGATGTGGATGCGATAGAAAGCGTTAGGAGAAATACACTGAGGTGGTTTGGCCATGGGAAGAGGATGGAGAGCGAGAGACTAACGAGGAGAGTGCGAGTGAGGTGGAGGGGGGGAAGAGTTAGGGGGAGGCCGAGGATGAGATGAAAGGACGGAGTGGAGAGGTATATGAGAGAGGGGGTTGTGAGTTGGGAGCAAAGCAGTGAAGTGGCAATGGACAGGGCGACATGGAGGCGATTTGTTTGTGGCCACTCCTTACGGGATTGAGGCGTCTGCCAATAGATAAATAGATCGATTGGAATTTGAGGAGAGGTGAGATATTACGGCAGAGAAACATAGCAAGCCGCTCTTGGTTAAGGAATATTAGCCAGCGGAGGGGAATGAGAAGTAGAAGAGGTGGAATATTAGGGCAAAGAAACACCCCAGACCTCTCGCAGCTTAGGAATATTTAGTTGCAGAGGGATTGAGAAGAGGAGAATATTAGGGCAGAGAAACATAGCAAGCCTCTCTTGGCTAAGGAATTGTAACCAGCGGAGGAAAGTGAGAAGAAGAGGAAGAAGAGGTGAAATAGGGCACAGAGACGTACCAAGCCTGTCTCAGCTTAAGAGTATTAGCCAGCAGAGGAAAGTGAGAAGCAGAAGAGGTGAAATATTAAGGCAGAGAAACTTACCAAGCCTCTCTTGGCTGAAGAATATTAGCCAGCAGAGGAAAGTGAGTGGGAGAAGAGGTGAAATATTACGGCTGGGAAACATACCAAGCCTGTCTCAGCTTAAGAATATTAGCCAGCAGAGGAAAGTGAGTTGGAGAAGTGAAATATTACGGTAGAGAAACATACCAAGCCTCTACCAGCTTAGGAATATTAACCAGCAGAGGAAAATGAGAGGCAGAAGAGGTGAAACACGAGGAGAACTTTTGCCCCCAACTGTTAGGGGTTAAGAGGAAGCATTTGGCGTCATATGATTTAATTTAAAGAGAGTAAATATTTAGTACACTTTTTTCTTGCCCTTCATAAAAACTAATTTAATCTTCTTTGCGTAGTATTTTTTTTTATGATGATGAGAAAAGGAAAACAAGAAAAGCGAATATTTTTTCCCCTAGTTACAACAGGGATTTATTATTTTTTATTTTTCATTTAGCACCCTCTCTTTGGCGATGCGTTTCATAGTCTGCTATTGTTACCACCCGTCGATTATTTGCAATTTTTGTGAGACTTTTCAAACTGAGGAATTTAGACACAGCCTTCATTATACCCTCACATTATTATACTCATTTTACTTGGCCCAGATTTTAGTCTTTTACGGATTTTCGTCCTTTTGCCGCTTATTTCACGTAGCTCAGTGGCAATAGATAAAAAAATAGATAATAATACATTCTTACGGCTCTACATCCTTTCCAGAGCACTTCTTCGTGACTAGCAACATCTTCTAGCTTTAACTTATTGCTACAACTCAGCCTTGAAGATGGAGAGGTACCATTTTTAAGCCAAGTCATAGTAAAAAGAATATAATAAATATATATATATATATATATATATATATATATATATATATATATATAATATAATAAATATATATATATATATTTTTTTTATAAGTAGAATAAATTGGCCAGGAAATCGCAAGAATAAACAAAGAAATTTAGTCACCGGTGTGAAAGGATTAAAGTCAATATGGCGTCATACTGAATTGCCGACAGCGTCTATGGGCGTCTCACCTTGCGTAGTCTGCGTCGCTCGCGCATGGTCGCTGCTTTCCGCCTGTCCACCGTCACGCTCTTCCTCTTGCACGCCTTGCACGCCCACAGGAGGCAGGTTCGGGCGTGGGCGTGGCCAGGTACGTGCGTAGAGGGCGCCAAAACGTGCGGTACGTGCGCATCGTCGTCGTCCAAAAAATTATCGTCCTCGCTCTTCACGTCCAGCGGATCGGGACTTGTCATGAAAGGGTCGGCTAGATCGGCGGAGGAGGGTCGCGCATGGTCGTGGGTGGGGTCGTAGGGCATGTGAGCGCGGGTGTGGGCGTGGGCGTGGGCGTAGGTGGGTGAGGCCGAATGTGGGCGTGCCTCCGGGGACACACTGCCGGAGTACCGAGGGTCGTAGCGGCAGGCACGGAGCTCTGGCATCATGGTGGTGCTGGACGACCCCCACTGCTGACCTGGCTTGCTTTGGTGACCCTGTTGACTCTGCCCTTCTTCCTAACTGCCTGCTGATCCCCCAGCTTGTTAACTACTGCATTTGCCTTGCTTGCTGACCCTGCCCTCCTATCTGGTTGCTCTGTCCTCCTTGCCTGCTGACACTGCCCTTCCTGGTGACCCTACCTTGCTGAGCCTACACACAGACTCTCGCCTCGTCGCTTGCTGACCCTGCACTCCTCGCCTGCCTACTCTCTTGCCTCCCGACCCCGCACTTCTTGCTGACTCTGTCCCCTGACCTCGCCTTCCTTACGGACCGGACTCCCAGACCCTGACGCTCCAGTGACCCCTCTGAAGTGTGACGCCGCTGGGTCACTCCTGCGGTCTCTAACTGCCTGCTGGGGGCGAGGTCATGGCGGCTGTGGCACTAAGCGGGTCAGGTCGGGTTAGGTTAGGTTAGAAGGATCAGACTACCACCATGTCCTTCACTAACCATTGTTACTGCACCGACACTCTCAGGGCATTTATTTTGATTTGGGTTTATGTCGGAGTGTGTAGAAAGGAGGATTACATGATGCCTACCGACCACACGAGGATAAGTAAAGTAGCCAATGATTTTTTGCTGAATTTTTTGTCCTTTCTAGCGTCACTTCTCTTATAGTATTGTTTCCGTTGTTTGGTGTCCCTTTTTTGTGATATTTGCTTTATGTTGTGCTTTTATAAGTTTCTTTCTCATTTCTTTTCAAACGTTCGTCCTGTCATTAATTCTTCTCTCTTATCACTGTTGTTGTCACTGTGTGTTCACTAACTGTACGGTCACTGGCCTCTTGGTATGGGGTGAGTATTTGTGTGTAAGGTATGTGCCCCGAGCTGTGCCTTTCCCCCTCTGCTACGGTTTGCTGGGCGCGCAGTGAAGTCCCCCAAGGCAGGGCAGGGCAGAGCAGAATACGGCAGGGCAGGACAGGACAGAGTAGGGCAGGGCAGGGCATTGGGGTCAGCGGCACCACCTCTGCACGGCCATGTCCTGCGGCTCATGGCACTGGCGGCGGTGCGTTGCGGTCACGTGGCGGCGGCGGCGGCGGCGGGATGGGCACTGTGGCACACGGGGGGCAGAGCAGCGGCGTCACCTCTGGCACTGGCGGCACTGAGACCCACCTGACACTACTGACACCGCCACCACTACACGCCATCATGCCACCAGTATGACACCACGCCTCCGTGTCTCATCAAGGCCCTCACGGTTTCATATCGCAATCTTATCCAGCATCATCGCAAAATCTAAGCATAGTATTACAACATCCAAGCATCGTTTGGCACGTTACCCACAGTGTTACTTTATTACATGGAAACGATGATTTGTGAAGTGAGTAAGTTGGCACCCACATTGCAAAAGCCAATGGGAGGGGCAGACACTCCGACCGGGCCAGCTGTCAGCCAATCACCGCACTTGGCACTCAGGACGACAGCCAATGATAGGAGGGGACCTTTTTTTGGTGGGCGGGGCCGGTTTGTCTTCTAGTTGAGGGGCAAAAATTATTCCTTACATAAAACCTCCATGAAGTAAAGTCGGATATAAATAAATTTCTGGCCATACCTGGCTTAGGGGTCGTTGCTCCCCCCCCCACCCCTCCATTTCTAGGGCTTGAAGGCGCTGATGGGTATGGAGGTGGGAGGGAGGGAGGGAAGAAAAGAAGAAGAAGAAGCTGAACATAAAAGTAAGACTAGTTAGATGTGAAAAAGAAAGAAGAAGAAGAAGAAGGCGGAGGAAAATAAAGGAAGAAAAGGAAGAAAGCAGCAGAACAAAAAATATGACTAATTAAATGTGTAGTGGATAAGAGAGGAAGACGAAGAACAAGAAGAAGAAGAAAAAAAAATAAAAAGAAAGAGAAAAGGAAGAACAAGAAACACGAAAAGACGAACAACAAGGGCAAGAAAACAGCAAGAAAAAAGACGAAGATAAAGAAACCACCAACTCCGGCGAAGATGCAGGAAGTTCCCCACCCTCCCCACCACCCCAGCGCCTTCGTCTGCCGTGAAAAACTAACTCCTCGGGTCTCTCGAGTTACAGCGACCACTGGCTCCTTCTGCAGCCACGGGACGCCCCCCATAAATCATCTCCGCCGGCCCTCTGCTCTGTACCCCTCGTCAGCACACACATATTGATTACAGGTCAGTCAAAGTGTCAGAGTGTTGTGCTAATGAGTGAGGGTCGTTAGTTAGATAAATATGAGGGAACAAGCCTCATTTCTCCAGTTCTGCTATAATCGTATCCCAACCTTACCCAGCCTAACCTGACCTAGTCCTTCCTACCTTGACCTAACCACCTTCATCTAATTTAACTGACCCAACCATGAATTTTTCGTTTTCCTTGCCCTAATCAACTGAAACCTAAGTAAATCCAGTTTGCTCTAACCTAATCTACTACCCTACCCTGCCCTGCCCGACCCAATCCTACCTTGTAAAGCAGTGAAACCAAAACGCGAGTGCAACCAAAATGTATGTGGGGTGGAGGTGGGGTGAGGTGGGATGGAATATTTGGAGGGATGGCATGGTGTGGTGTGGTTACTTGTTGTGGTTTGGGATGGGATGGACTGGTGTTTGCTGGGATGGTGTGGGATGTAGGGTTGTGTGGTGGTTGTGGTATGGGGTGGAGGGGGTGTGTGGTGTAGGATGGGGTGATTTGGTGGGGTGAAGTGGGGTGGATAGGTAGGAGGGGGTGGGATGAATTAGCGAGGTGTGGTATGGTGTGATATGGTGTGGAGTGGGTGGTAGGTGTTGTATGGTTTGATATGTGGTAGGGTGTGGTGTAGTGTGTAGTGTGAAGTGGTATGGTGTGGTGTATTGTGGTATGGCGTAATTCGGTATGTGATGGTATGGTATGGTGTGGAGATAGGGTGTTGTAGTGTACTGGTGTGTGGTGGTATGGTCTGGTATGTGGTATGGTTGTGTGGGTGGTGTAACAGAAGCCACAGCGATGACCATCCACCCACACACTCTCCCACGCACCCCACCTACATTGACACCACACCGAAATTCGATCCAGCCAGCCAAAAAAAAAAAAAAAAAAAAGTCAATTCCTCTCTCAAAGCGTGTGAACTGCATGGGTCCGTTCCCTACAAGAGGAGCAGCAGAGACGATCTTCAAACTCATCTCCCACATCACGGACCTATTCCCACTTCATCCACAACCTTTAAACTCTGACCTGTTTCTGTTAGCTTGTTATAGATGCCATTCATAGCTTTTCAAACGTTTAGTCTTCATGGGTTTAGCTGAAATGATCTATGAGGTAATCAGCAAAGTCTTCACCCGCATCAAAGGCCTTCCCCAGCCTTCTCCTCTCAGACCTGTTTGCTGGTGGTTGTAGCTGCGACACAAGGATCATCTAGACGAGAACCCCGTGAGGTGTACACCGTTGTTTGAAGTGTACACCGTTGTTGTCTGAATTGTACGCCATTGTTTCATGAAGTGTACGTCGTTGTTCTTTGAAGTGTACGTCGTTGTTCTTTGAAGTGTACACCGTTGTTGTCTGAAGTGTACGCCTTTGTTTCATGAAGTGTACGTCGTTGTCTGAAGTGTTTGCCATTGTTGTCTGAAGTGTACACCGTTGTCTGAAGTGTACACCGTTGTCTGAAGTGTACACCGTTGTTGCCTCCATCCTGCTGTCCACTGTCCAGCATTCGGGGGACGTGGAGGGAGTTGAGGGACGTTTTTTTGTACTCGGGCAGCTGCACTGGGTTATATCAGTGCCACCACGTGAAGGCGTTCCCTCACCAAAACTCCCTCGCCGTCAGCTTATCAAAAAACACCTTTCTTATAACCATTCAGTTCCTCTGCAGCATTTTACTTGGATTCCTTAATATTCTTGTTGGTTAAGGAAGCTCCCTAACACCTCTTCCTCGGCGATTTATTTTAGGATATGGGTGGTTCATAGCCTTTTGTACGTTATTGGTGCAGAGTATGGTGATATTAGAAAGGTTTTTATAACACAGAATCGGACAGTTAGGTGTAGTAAACAAAACAAATCGCCTAGGAAGAGGTGTTGGGGAGCTTCCATAATTGAAGAGCATACCACGCCAGGTCAGCATCTTAATCCTCTCACTGGACAATAAATCCATCCCTTCTTCACCCTTATTTATTTATTTATTTATTTTTATGATAATGTTTTTATTATTATTTCGGCTCAGTATTGACTGTATAGGTCTCTCTCTCTCTCTCTCTCTCTCTCTCTCAATTTTCTTTCTTTTCCTTTCCACTTGCCTCCTCGTTCTGAAGTGGTCCTACTCCTACCTTCCCTCTGGACATCTGTTGCTGTGTTTCCCTCCTCACTGACCTAACCCCTCTCCCCTCCCCTGTCTCTCCCTCCCCTCTCTCTCTTCCCTTCCCCCTCTCCCTCCCCTCCTCTCCCCTCCTGCTGTTTCCACACGTGTTCCTCCCCTCGTTTCCCCTCTCCTTCTTTCTTCAATCACTCTCTCTCCCCTTCCCCTTTTCTGATGTTCTTTATTCCTCTTCTTCTTTGCCTCACTTCCACGAAACTCTTCCCTGCCCCAAAGTAGAATCGAACCCGCGTCTATTCGGACAGCAGACCACACCTCTAACCACTTGGCCATGGCTACCCGTGTCGTGTATTTAGGTTAGAAGTGATCTCTCTCTCTCTCTCTCTCTCTCTCTCTCCCCGGTATATTTATTGCCTGACACCGGATCCTGTGAGGGGTGGCCCAATAATATAATCCCCCATAAAAAGTAAGGAATTAGCCTCTTCGACACGGCAGTATCTTTTTATGTGGGGTTCTTTCTGCTTCTAGATAATTTACTCAGCATAGGAGTGACCTGTACTTTATTTTTATTATTGTTATTATTGTTATTATTATTATTATTATTATTATTATTATTATTATCATTATTATTACTATTGTTACTCTGACTTCCCTCATATTACCATCTGTCTGCATATCTTGAATGCTGGGTAGTGAAAAGAGATTAACACTATACTTTGTTCACTTTAATTTGGCCTTAAATTGCTATCTCTCCTTCTTAAATAGAGGTGTAACAAGAGATTAGCATTGGAATATGATGCTAGTCATGAAGGAGTGCTGTGGAAAGGATGTAGAGCTGTGGCATTGTCTTTTTCAGCCATTAAGATACAGGAAATAAGCTGCAAAGGGACAGAAAACTGGCCTAGGTTAAAGTAAAATGACTCTAGCAGGATAATTCAACCTCTTACTAACAGATACATATTTCCACTCCACCTTTCCTCTACGGCATCTCATACACTCAACCTTCTCGGAAATGATCTCTGAGCTCTAGAAATAACGCTGGCAGTATCTGGGGGTTCCTAGAAATAGCTTTAAAGAGGACAGGGTGACTTGCTCAATGATTTAGAGGCAATTAAAGGAGGGATCTGACTGTCACTTGAGCGGCCATTAAAACTGTACAATGTCTGTAAAACCTTGAGAGAGAGAGAGAGAGAGAGAGAGAGAGAGAGAGAGAGAGAGAGAGAGAGAGAGAGAGAGAAGGGGAGCGAGGAGGTAAGATATTGAGAGGGTAGTAAAGGGTGAGGGAGAGAAGAGGAGGGAGGGGGGGAGGTTAGGAAGGGGAGAGAGAGAGAGAGAGAGAGGAATGAAGAAAGGGGAGAGAGGGAGGGATAAAGACTAAAGGAGGGAAAATGAAAGAAAGGGAAGAAGGGAGGGAGAGGGAGTAAGGAAGATGAAGAGAGGTAGAAGGGAATGAAAAAGGAGTAAGGGTAAGTGAGTGAAAAGAAAAAGAAATAATTAGGAGAGGGAATGAGAAAGGTCAGTGTTATCAGTTTCCCATCGGTCATTTTCAAACCCTTCTTTTTTATGCAGGGAAGAAGGAACACACTGCAGTTGAAAGAGTGGAGATCATAGGCAGTAGGAAATACAGACAGAGGGAGACAGTTTCAGAGCTGACCTGTTGCATACATAAGGATTGGGAGTAACAGTTAACTCTTACATTAGAGAGTTGGACAGAAAAGGGACGAGAGTTTGTTGCTAGACGGGTGCTACACACCCGCAGTAGTGGTGGAGGTATGCAAGCAGACAGTTCAGAGGAGCAGTGACCATTGACGTAGTGATAGAAAAGATAAAGATGCAACAGTACGGCAAAGAGGCAGAAGTTGAAGGGAGCTAGTAAGAGGAGGAAAGTTAATGAGACGAAAAGCCATTGACTCCATCTTGTTGAGAAGAGCTGTATATGGGGAGCCTCCCCACACATGAGAGTTGTACTCTACTTAGGAGCAAATGAAACCCATGTATAAAGTCAACAACTGTTTAGGGGTAAAGAAGGTATGGAGTCGGCTTAGCACATCTGATCTCTTGGAAGCAGATTTTCCAAGAGAGGTAATATGCTCTTTCCAAGATAAATCCCGAGGGAATGAAACCCCAAGTATGTGTACGGAAATTGCAGGATAGAGCTGGATATTGTTAAAAATTAGATGGTACTGCTGTGGAAGATTTTGACTGATTGATAGATGTAAGAACTGAGTCTTTCTATCTATCTATCTGTCTATTGCCAGACGCCTTAATCCCTTATACGGGGTGGCAACACACAAATCGCCTCAACGTCTCCCTGTCTCCTGCCATTTCACTGCCGTGCTCCCAATTCACACCCCCCTCTCTCATATACCTCTCCACTCCATCCCTCCATCTCATCCTCGGCCTTCCCATCCCTTTCTCCCCCTCCACCTCGTTAACGTACACTCTCCTTATCAGTCTCTTACTCTCCATCCTCTCCACATGGCCAAACCACCTCAGTGTGTTTCTTCTAACGCTTCCTGTTACATCCACATCCACACCACAACGCTCCTTCACATGCTTATTTGTCAGTCTGTCTCTCCATGTGACTCCACAGGCTCCTCTCAAATAACTCATTTCCACTGCTCTCACTCTTGACTTGTGTCCCTCCAACAAGGTCCAAGCTTCACTTCCATACGTTAGAGTTGGTATCCCAATACTGTTTATCTTTTTCACTTCCATGCTCACTTCCCTGTTTCTTATCACTGCCTTCAAGGAACCAGCAACCTTTCTTCCTTGTTGTACCCTTTCAAGCACTTCACCCTCCAAACTTCCATCCTTACTCATCACACTACCCAAGTACTTAAACGTACTCACATTTTCCATTTCCTCATCATCCAACCTCGCTGTACATTCACTGAGTTCACCTCTCTCAAACACCATCACTTTACTCTTCCCTACATTCACCTTTAGATATTGTTTCTTACACACTCTTCCAAACTCATCCACCAAGCCTTGCAGCTCCCCTTCGTCTTCACTTAACAACACAGTATCATCTGCAAACAACAGTACAGGGACTTTCCAAACACTGTCCTCTCTTATTAGAGCCACTCAAACATCCACTGCCCTACATTGTTTCTCTTTTATAACCCCATCCATATACAGACTGAACAACCATGGAGACATGACACATCCGTGTTTCAACCCAACCATCAAATAGAAAAACTCACTCAGTTCACTATCCACACACACTGCAGCCTTAGCATCCGCATACATACTCTTCACAGCATTCAACAACTTCCCATCTACTCCATATATTCTTAATATTTTCCACAATCCTTGTCTATCCATCCTCGTATATGCTTTCTCCAAATCCATGAAGGCTGCATACAACTTCTTTCCCATCTCTAGAAACTTTTCCACTAAAGACCTAAGAATGAATATCTGATCTACACAACCTCTTCCATTTCTAAAGCCTCCCTGTTCTTCTCCAACTTTTCCTAACTGAGACTCAGCTGTCTAAGGCAACTGACAGCAAACCCCTTTCTGTATCCTCCTCCTTTCTCTATACTCATTTCAAAGCAACAGGTGGCTGTTGTGTATATATACGCGACGACTTATCTTGCTCTTGTGTTCCTGAACTAAATTCTTCTGAAGTCTCTACACACTGACTTCGGCTTTCCTGTCATTCTCTGACTAAATATATCTGCGCTGTTTACTTATCTCCTAATTCTACTGACTATCAGAAATTCTTCGACTGTCTTACTTCTACGATGGAACACATTCTATCCATTTCTCCTTTCTCTGAAATCTCCATTCTAGGAGATTTCAGTGTTCATCACCATCTTTGGTTCTCTTCTCCTTTCACTGATCCACCTGGTGAACAAGCCTACACCTTTTCTATCCTTAATGACCTAGAACAGCTTGTACAGCACCTTACCCGTATCCCTGACCGCCTTGGAGAGAGCTCCAACATACTTGACTTCTTCCTTACAACTAATCCTTCTGCTTACACTGTTAATCTTTTGTCTCCGTTGAGCACCTCCATTCACAACCTTATCATCTTAACCTGTCCTATCGCTCCGGTATGACCAGTGGGCCCTCCAAAGAAAGGTCTTCTGTGGCACCTTGGAGCTGCGGATTGGGAGGCCCTCAGGCAGTACAGTACTTCTTTGATTTTCCATGGAATGATTATTGCTTTCATGGGAGCCATCTGAGTCTGCCTTGCACATTACGGAGGTTATTCACTCGGGCATGGAAGCATACATTCATTTCTCATATCCTTTGACTAATGCAAGAAAGCCTTGGTTTAATCACGCTTGTTCTAATGCTGTCCGCAACAAGGAGTGGGCCTATAAAATGTACCAGAGCCAACCCACCCCTGAATCACATCTTTTATGTGTTTCTGCCCGGAATCTTGCTAAGTCTGTTCTTCGCTTTGCTAAAAATAATTTAATCCGTACTAAATACTCTCAACTCTTCAACTCGAATTCTTCCCGCTCCTTCTGGCACCTTGCCAAAAACCTTTCTAACAATTTTACCACATCATCCTTCCCTCCTCTTTTCTACTCTGATGGCTCTGTAGCTATTTCTTCTACTGATAAAGCGGATCTCTTCGCTCAGACTTTCTCCTCCATTTCCACCTTAGACTATTCCGGTGCTGTTCCTCCATCACTTCCCCCCTCTGACTTCCTCATGGCTGACATTAAAATTTCTTCAGCTACCTTAGACTATTCCGGTGCTGTTCCTCCATCACTTCCCCCCTCTGACTTCCTCATGGCTGACATTAAAATTTCTTCAGCTGATGTATTTTCTGCCATCACAGGCCTCAGTACTAACAAGGCATATGGGCCTGATGGAGTCCCTCCTGTTGTTCTCAAGAACTGTGCTTCTGTGCTTACACCCTGCCCAGGTAAACTGTTTCGCCTTTGTCAACTTGTACCTGTCCTTCTTGATGGAAGTTTGCTGTCATTCAGCCAGTCTCAAAGAAGGGTGACCATTCCCAATCCTCCAACTATCGTCCAATTGCTTTAACATCGTGTCTCTCAAAAGTTTTCGAGTCAATTTTTAATAGAAAAATTTTAAAGCATGTTTCCTATCACAACTTTCTGCTCGTCAGTATGGGTTCCGTCAGGGACGCTCCACTGGCGATCTTCTCACCTACCTTTCAGACTCCTGGTCATCCTCCTTTCGGTACTTTGGCGAAAGCTTTGCCACTGCACTTGACATCTCAAAGGCTTTCGATCGAGTCTGGCATAAATCTTTAATCTCCAAACTGCCTTCTTATGGTTTCTATCCTTCTATCTGTGCCTTCATCTCTAGCTTCCTTTCTGGTCGTTCTGTAGCCGCTGTTGTAGACGGCCATCGTTCTTCTCCTAGATCTATCAACAATGGTGTTCCTCAGGTCTCTGTCCTATCACCAACTCTCTTCCTTTTATTCATCAATGGCTTTCTAAGCTGTAGATCTAACCCTATCCACTCATACGCTGATGACTCCACCCTTCACGTAGCCATTTGGTTCCTGCAACGCCCATATCAGCAGTTACTTCAACAAACGAGGGATGAGGCTATGGCACACCTAATGTCTGACTTGGCTCGTATCTCTGACTGGGATAAAAATAATTTGGTTGTTTTTAATGCATCAATGACTCAGTTCTTACACCTATCAACCCGACAAAATCTTCCACAGGTATACCCACTAATGTTTAGTAATATTCACCTTAATCCTGCATCATCCTTGAACATGCTTGGGGTTTCCTTTACTCGGGATTTATCTTGGAAAGATCATATTACATCTCTTGTAAAATCTGCTTCTAAGAGATTAGGTGTTTTAAGCCGACTCCATACCTTCTTTACCCTTACACAATTGTTGACTCTATACAGGGGTTTTATCCGCCCCTGTGTGGAGTACAACTCTCATGTGTGGGGAGGTTCCCCACATACAGCTCTTCTCAATAGGGTGGAGTCAAAGGCTTTTCATCTCATTAACTCTCCTCCTCTTACTGACTCCCTTCAACCTCTGTCTCTTCGCTGCACTGTTGCATCTTTATCTCTTTTCTCTCGCTACTTCAATGGTCACTGCTCCTCTGAACTGTCTGCTTGCATCCCTCCACGTCTACGACGGGTGCGTAGCACCCGTCTAGCAGCAAACTCTCATCCATTTTCTGTACAACTCTCTAATGCAAGAGTCAACCTTTACTCCCAGTCCTTCACTTATGCAACAGCTCAACTCTGGAACTGTCTCCCTTTGTCTGTATTTCCTGCTTCCTATGATCTCCAGTCTTTCAAACGCAGTGTGTCCAGGCATCTCGAAATGATCGGATCTTGAATTTGGCTCTCTCGTATTTTGTTTTTCTCTTGGAAGGAACAGTTATTGCGGGCTCGTGGCCTTTGGTTCCTTCTTTCTTGCATAAAAAAACTAATTCCTCTGTTATTTCCCTAACTCTGTCAATAAGTATCCTGCCATATACTTTTTCTGTTACACTAAGAAGACAAATGCCCCTATGATTACCACACACTTCATTTTCCCCTTTCCCTTTGTACAAGGGAATAATTATACCTGACTTCCAATCCTCCGGGACTCTACCTTCCTCCCAGGCCAATCTACACATCTTCCACATCAATTCTACTACTGTCTCTCCCCCATGCTTCAGCATTTCACCACACACTCCTTCAATTCCTGGGGCTTTCCCCATTTTGACTTTCTTCATTGCTTCCACAACTTCCACCCTACTGATTTCTTCCTGTCTTCTCACCTCCCTCCTTCTCCCAGCCATTCCCCAGCAACTTACACAACTGAGTTTTTGATGTATTAAAAACAACAACATTGCTTTTACCCCAATCAGAGATATGAGCCAAGTAAAACATTAGGTGTGCCATAGCCTCATCCGTTGTTTGTTGAAGTAATTGCTGAGACGAATGCCGTGGGAAGCGAATGAAAAGGTGAAAGGTGGAGTCATCAGCGTATGAGTGGACAGGGTTAGATGTACAGCTTAGAAGGTCATTGATGAAGAAAAGGAAGAGAGTTGGTGATAGGAAAGAGCTCTGGGGAACACCACTATTGATAGCTCTAGGAGGAGAACGGTGGCCGTCTACAACAGCGGCTACAGAACTACCAGAAAGGAAGCTAGGTGATGAAGGCACAGATAGAAGGATAAAAAACCGTAAGATTACAGCTAGAAATTAAAGATTTATGCTAGACTCGATCGAAAGCCTTTGAATTGTCAAGTGCAATGGCAAAGCTTTAATCAGAGTCCCGAAATGAGGATGACCAGGAGTCTGAAAGGTAGGTGAGAAGATTGCCAGTTGTCCCTGGCGGAACCCATACTGAAGATCAAAAAGGTTATGATAGGGATGATGCCTTAAAATTTTTTTGTTAAGAATATACACGAAAACTTTTGAAATACATGATGTTAAAGCAATTGGGCGACAGTTAGTGGGTTGGAAATGGTCATCCTTCCTTGGGACTGGTTGAATGACAGCAAACTTCCAGCAAGCTTCCAGCAAGAAGGAAAGGTACAAGTTGATAGACAAAGGCGAAAGAGTTTACCTAGGCAGGGTGTAAGTACAGAAGCACAGTTCTTGAGGACAACAGGAGGAACTCCATCAGGCCCATATGCCTTACTAGTATTGAGGCCAGTGATGTCAGAAAATACATCAGCTGAAGAAATTTTAATGTCAGCCATGAGAAAGTCAGAGGGGGAAGTGATGGAGGAACAGCACCGTAATCGTCTAAGGTGAAATTGGAGGAGAAAGTCTAAGCTAAGAATTCTGCTTTATCAGTAGAAGAAATAGCTATAGAGCCATCAGAGTGGAAAAGAGGAGGAAAGGATGACGTGGTAAAGTTGTTAAAAAGATTTTTGGCAAGGTGCCAGAAGGAGCGGGAAGACTTCGAGTTGGAGAGTTGAGGGCATTTAGTATGGATGAAATTATTTTTAGCAGAGCGAAGAACAGACTTAGCACAATTCCGGGCAGAAACATAGGAGATGAGATTCAGGAGAGGGTTGGCTCCAGTAGTTTTTGTAGCCTTCTCCTTGTTGTGGAAAGCATTAGAACAAGGTGGTTAAACCTTTTTTTCTTCTTCTTTTTTTTTTTTTTGCATTAGTCAAAGGATATGAGAAAGGAATGTATGCTTCCATGCCCCAGAGAATAACCTCCGTAATGCGCAAGGCACACTCAGATGACTCCCGGCCATGAAAGCAGTCGTAATGCGCAAGGCACACTCAGATGACTCCCGGCCATGAAAGCAGTCGTAATGCGCAAGGCACACTCAGATAGCTCCCGGCCATGGAAGCAGTTATCATTCCAGGGAAAATCAAAGAAGTACTGCCTAAGGGCCTTCTAGTAAGCAACTCCAAAATGCCTTAACCAACGCCTTCTTGGAGGGTCCACAGGCCTTACAGGAGCGATAGGACAGGTTAAGGTGATAAGGTTGTGATCGCAAGAGCCCAACGGAGAGGAAGGATTAACTGCGTAAGCGGAAGAATTAGTTATAAGTAAGAGGTCAGGTATGTTGGAGCTCTCTCCAAGGCTCTCAGGGATACGGGTGGGGTTCTGTACAAGCTGCTGTAGGTCATTAAGGATAGAAAAGATGTAGGCTTGTTCACCAGGTGAATCAGTGAAAGGAGAGGAGAGAGAAACTTGGTGGAGAACATTGAAATATTCTAGAATGGAGATTTCAGAGAAAAGAGAAATGGATAGCTTGTGTTCCATCTTAGAAGTAAGTTAGTCGAAGAATTTTTCAGTCAGTAGAATTAGGTGAAGTAAACAGCACAAATATATTTAGTCAGAGAATGACAGGAAAGCCGAAGCCAGAGGGTAGAGAAGTCAGAAGATTCTAGTTCAGGAACACGAAAGCAAGATAAGTCGTTGCGTACATATACACAACAGCCACCTTTGGCTTTGAAATTAGTATAAAGTACGAGGATACAGAGAAGGATTTGCTATCAGTCGCCTCCGACAGCTATGTCTCATTTAGGAAGAGAAGGTGAGGTTTAGTGTAGGGGAGGTGGTGCTCAACAGAAAGTTAGAAGAAAGGCCACGAATGTTGCAGAAATGAAGAAGTGAGTCAGACAGTGGTTCCAGGCATCTCGCTGGGTCGTCACTGAGAGAGGGGCGGATGGTGGGGGTTTTGATGACCCCCCCCTCCCTGGGGACTCCGAGGCTTGGTTAGTAGATGTCATTCATCATCATCATCATCATCATCACCTAATCCTATGTTGCCGCATGAGGAGCGTAGGATCCCGGGGCTAGGCAAGTTGGTACTGACATTTAAGATGAGAGTGTCCAGCCTCACTCATCACTGAGTGGCATTACATGAGCAGTGAACCCCAACCATCCTTTGGACATAAAACCGCACTGGCTCAGTTCGAGTGGGCTGCCTTAATTACCCACTAAACCACCAGGTGTCATAATTTGGTTATATGGTTACCACCCAACGTAGTAAATGGTTTCCTGGTGTACAGGAAACCATTTGGCTTGTCACTGAGTGTAGAGTCACCCGTAGACAGAAGGAAGAGGAAAGAGTGAAGGAAAGGAAGACAGAAGAGGAAGCAAGGAAAGAAAGAAGGAAGAGAGGAAAGGGCAGTCATTCAAGAGCAGCACTACATTGAGTGAGTGGATGGTGAGCGCCCCTACCTACCACACATGCCGTTACTTTTTATAAAATTTTGAATAGGTGAATGTGTAATGTGCATGTAGTGTGGTGGTGACAGATGGAGGAACTTGTATCATCAGTATGGCAATGTCCTTTTTATTGTAATCTCTCAATTGTCATATTTTCAGCTCTCGTGATAAAGATGTCAGATAGCCGTCATTAACATTACTAGGAGACTCTTACTAGTGTTAATAAATTTCGTCTGTTCGTAATTAGAATAAAAACTCATTATAATATTAAAAGGTCTAAGCTGAATAAAATATAGGAGTAATAAGGATAAGATTTCAGCGCAAGAGATATTTCCCAATCCAAAAAAAAATTGGCTTAAAATAAGAGTAAAATATATATATATATATATATATATCACAGAAAGGGTTACTGGACTTTTTATTCTGTGTCCATTCAACATGAGAGGTTCCCCCCCCCCCCGCAAAAGAAAATAGCAGCAGTGAGGAAAAATCATCGTTCTGAAAAAAGCCAAGGGATTGACTGAAAAAAGGGAAAAAGGGGGGAATGACCAAAAGGAAAGTGTGACGGAAAGGAAGGAATGAAAGAGGGGAAAGGGGAAGGAGGGAAGAGTAATGAAGGAAGGGAGGGGGGGGGGGAAAGAGAATGTTTGGGGAAGAGGAGGAAGGAAGGGTGGGAGAGAAGACATGGAGCGAAAGAGGGGAGAGGGGAGGTAGGGAGGGAGTTGGAAGGGGCATTATAGGGAGAGAGGGGAAAGGGAGGGATGGAGGGAGGGAAAGAAGGGAAAGGGGAGTATAGGGAGGGAAGGGGGAAGGAAAGAATGATATCAGGGTTCTTTAAAAATCCCTGATTGTCTCTTCTTTTATCTCAATAGACTTGTTGTTATCTCTTGGTTGTTTTTGTTGTAGCTTATCAGTGAGAGCAGATGTGAACGTTTGGGTGTGTGTGTGTATGTGTGTAAGAGAGAGAGAGAGAGAGAGAGAGAGAGAGAGAGAGAGAGAGAGAGAGAATTATGATGATGATGATGATGATTATTATTATCGCTAAAAATATCGCAAAGGACAATATTTTAGTTGTATGTATCGTAAAGAGTAATTATGGGTAAGCAGCTGACGTGTGCTGTTCCTATTACCTAGAGAGAGAGAGAGAGAGAGATTCACGATTACTAAATGTATCGTAGAGTATGGTGTTAATCCCACACTGTACCTGTTTCCATCATAAATGAGTGAATATCGTAAATAAGTCAGGTAAGAACGATACCTGACTAACCTATGCAATTCCACAACGTATCATACAGTTTAATGTAGTTTGGTTTTATTCACGTACTGTTCCTGTTTCTGTCGTAAATGAATCAACTTGTAAATGAGATAGGTGTGAACGATACCAGTTACGTAAAATTTTAAAAAAGGAAGATTTACAACAGGTACGATTCCTATATATATCGTACAGTACACGTGCGATTCCTGAATGTATCTAGCAGTATTAATAAAAGTACGGATTATAGTGGCATTAATTTTATGTGATTATTGCGCGTTAATTCGGACACCATCGCACAGGAACACTTCGCGTCTGGTCCCGCTGGCAATCCACTCGCCCCCCTCCCCTCCCCGCTGGCAGACCACTCGCCCCCCTTCCCTCCCTGCCCTTCCCCACCAAGCCCCATCCCTCCCCAACCCTCCCCTATCCCTCCCTGTTCGCCTCTGTTAGTCAGTCTGGTTTGCGGCTTTGGGTTTGGTGGGAGAATGGGTGTTACATGTTACGTAGAAAGTGTCTGAAAGTGCTAAGTTGAACAAATAACACAGGATAACTTGCTGACATGGACACCTGAAAGTGATTGAAATTATTTGTATATCTGAACATTTTATTGGGAGAAAATGAAAGTGCAAAGAAGTTGAGGTTGACAAGGAAACTGCTCTGAAAGTGATATTGAAACTGTTGATCTTATTTATAAAAGTTTGATTGAAATATATTGAAGTTATGGCCTTGAAAGTTGGGTTGAAAACTATATTCATGACTTGAGTTTGGAAAAAAATGGCAAAACAAAAAACAATACAAAGACGCGTGTGTTGAAATTAGGTATGGAAGTTGCAGGATATATTGCAATACAAAAATTTTCAGAGCCTTGATGGGTAAGAAAAAGATGACATTAAAACATGAGTGACATCTTAAAAATTCCCCATCTTAGACATAATGGGAGAAGCTACTATTAGTGAAAGAAAATACGAAAAATTGTGCGGTGTGGAAAACTAAAGAAAAAAGTAAAGAATTTTGGTGTTTCATGACATACGCAAAAAAAAAAAAAAAAGATAATAATAATAATAATAATAATAATAATAATGTTATTGTGCGACGTCTGTGGCTGAATCTGATAAATTATGTGGAAGTTGTGTCGAATATTCTAGTTTTGTTAATTCTATGTTTATCATATCCTCCCCCTCCTCTCTCTCTCTCTCTCTCTCTCTCTCTCTCTCTCTCTCTCTCAGGTGAGGGAAGTAGAGCACAGAAGTAAGAAAAATAACTATGCATCAACCGAGAAGCGATTTGTGATTTCTCAGTATGTGCAATGAGAAATTATAACAGGGAAGAAAATTGCAATAAATGAAAGCATTAGTAGGGAAAAGACATTGTTATCAGTTATACATGAACAAAAGTGTGATGTCTGTAGATATGTTTGTGAGAAAAATTATAAGGAATCAAGGAATTTGAGTAGTATTTAGAGAGCAAACTGAATGAGTCTGATTTAAGTGACTGTTTTGTGAAATAATGATGAAGAATGTATCACAGTTTTGGAAAATTTTGGAAGACAGAATTAATATATATCAAGAAAGGAGCAGTGGTCATAGCTGAGTCGATGAAATATGGAAATTATACAGTACAATATGAAAGAGATGTCAGAAGTTTTAAATTTATGCAGTGGAATAAATTGGTGTCAGCGAAGGTAAGATTCTCTCTCTCTCTCTCTCCTGGATTTTTGGTGCCAGTCCATCAAAATTTGAAAGACTGAAATTTTTGCTGATTTGGAAAAGCACCCGTGTATACATGAAATAATTATGTAAAAAATCTATTTACTTATTTACTAATTTGTTTATTTTCATTATAATGCCAATTCGCCAAGTTCCTCCAACGTGGGAAAAGAGATCTGAATGATGGTGATAATGATAGTCAAAGGCGCACATAGATCATCTCTCACGTCATATTGTGATGATGATGATGATGATGATGAAGAAAAAGACGCGCATAGGTCACCTCCTCACGTCAGATGATAATAATGGAGAAAATATGATGATGATGATGATGGTATGATAATGAAGAAAGTCAAGTGCACACCTAGGTCACTGTTCTCACGTCAGCACTGCACAGCTGCTGAATTGCCTGACTGTGCAAATACTGTGCATGCGTCGCGTCCTTCAGCTGGGAACAGTTTTTATCACTCCATCATCATCATCATCGGCCTCGTCATTATCATCATTATCCGAAACCAGAAGATGATAACTATACTCCTTTCCCCTTAACTTGGCCCAGATTTTATTGCATTTGGTTCTTCACGTAGCAGAAGGACAGAATAAGACAGTACTGTGGCTCTACATCCTCTTCATGGCACTTCTTCGTGACTAGCATTGGCATCCAGTGTTAATCTTATGCTCTACATCCTTTTCACGGCACTTCCTCGTGACTAGCATTATAATCATGTGTTAACCTCAAGCTGTAACTCGGATCCAAGGCGAGGAGCTGGCAGTTTTAGACCAAGTTAGAATAAAAAGGGTATAACAGTGTCGCATGTAAAATTCTCTCTCTCTCTCTCTCTCTCTCTCTCTCTCTCTCTCAGCGTGGAAGAGGTACGGTATGTTAAAAATTACAGATATAAGTTCAGTCGTCCTTATCAGTCTTTGTCTGCTAATGCATTTATAAGAAGCAAGCACGAGTTTCTAGGAGAGATTATTATTTTTTACGGGAGTCTGCTGTAATCTGAATTGTTACTATCTCCTCCTCCTCCTCCTCCTCCTCCTCCTCTTCTTTTTTCTTCCTCTTCATTCATTTATTTAGTAAGTTAATGGAATTTAGTTTAGGCGATGGTTAAGTTAGGGTAGTGTGGTAAATGGCAATTGTTTTGATGGGTATTCGAGAGAGAAATTGGGTGATAACCAGACAGATTCAGTCACTGGAACCAATTATTATTATTATTATTATTATTAGTAGTAGTAGTAGTAGTAGTAGTGGTAGTAGTAGTAGTAGTAGTAGTAAAGGATGTCCGTTTACTGCAGTAGGGTAGCTTGTAAATAGAGCATTCCTAGAACTTCGCATGCTCTCTTATGTGCTGTACGGATTGCTCATTCGGCTGGTGTGGTCCTGGGTGTTGCAGTGGGGACAGGAACTGATTAAATAATACAGGGTAGACACTGATAACACTGAGCCGTCCCCACAAAACACGAGAAATCACCCAAATATAAGTGCAGCGTTCACCCGGTAGGCATTAGGCTCCCCAAAAATGATATTCTCGGTTGTGAAAGAAAACGGCGATCTATCTAAGGACCAACTAAAGGAGAGAATTGAAGCTGGATTTTTCTAAGGATGATGGTTCGAGAGGCTGTACTTTGCTGCGAGTGTTCGAGTGAGTTGTTCTGTTTCTTCTTGTTTTTCTTATTTTTCCTTTTTCTGTGTTTTTCCTTGTTTTTCTTGTTCATTTTCTTGTTTTTGTTTTTCTTTTTCATGTTGTCTGGTATTTGCTCATTTTCTCTTTCATATTCTTTTTCTGTTTTTGTTCTTTTTTCTTGATTTTTCCTCTTCTGTTTTTCTGCTATCATTTGGCCATAAAATCGTATGTTTTGTGTCTATACTCTTCTTACTTAAACCTTACCTGAAATATCCACCTGTCCATGTTGAATGCTGAGTTGTAACAGTAACACCAGAGTATGATGCTAGTCATGAAGAAGTGCTGTGGAAAAGATGTAGAGTGGAAGTATACTGTACCATGATTGTGTGTGTGTGTGTGTGTGTGTGTGTGTGTGTGTGCGCGCGAGATATTAAAAAACTAGCGAAGTTGGCGTTCAAAAGATACCGTAAGCGTCCATTTTCTCTCAGTGCATCATCAAAGAAAACGGGATATTGCATCATGACTCGTCGTTGCAAATTGATCTGGAGCAATTGTTTTTTACCCATTATTTGAGCAATGTAAGGGGTTATTTTTATTGAATTATCTACTTATATATGTTTTTTAATAGTTCTGGAAATATTAGTAGTTTTTTTACAGTTGTATTCCGTCGTAAACATGGAAAATTAATGTTAAAAAAATAGTCATATCTGTCAACTCGCTCGTGTCGCCCAGGCGTTATGTAATTCCCGTCACGTAAGCATTATTTCATGACGCCGACAACAGACGAGACGTTGACGCTGCGCAGGGGATGGCCGCTGGGTGTGTCCTTGGCAGCCTGTCCTAAGCAACAAAAGAATTCAAACAAGAGCAGATGTGCGCTGGTGGAATGGCTGGGTGCGTTGATGACAAAGGCACGTTCGCGTTGTCATGGGAGGGTAATAGGGGGATTGAGGGTGCGGTTAGGTTGAAACTGTTGATGGTGAGTGATGCACTTTCAGCAGCATTAGTAGTTGTTGTAGTAGTAAGAATAGTAGTAACTGAATGGACGGAGTTAAGGTAGTAGTAGTAGTAACAGTACCTTCAAGTAGATGGAGGTCATGTTAGGTAGGTAGGTAGGTTGGTAGGTATATAGTAGTAGTAAAAGTAACTAAAGATGGATGGAGGTTATGCTAGGTAGGTAGGTAGGTATGTAGTAGTGGTAGTAGAAGTAGTAGTAGATTCAGAAAGAGTCTACTTGTACCTTCCGTTACCAAAATCCTGAACACTGATAGCACTAATCGTTTGTCTAAAACAATCATGTTATCTAGGCAGGTATGTTGTTATCGCTAAAAGCATGTAGGGTGACTAATGTTCCGTCATTCTTTTGGGCTAGAATGAAGTGGGTTTAGAGTGTTAAGTAGCAGTGTGTCATGCTTCAGGGCTGATAATACATACTTCAACATGCTGTCGTTCATGCAGTTTGTCGCTATTTCCTTCATCCCGCCTCCACACACACAAGGTTGCTTCCTGACTTGCCCATTGCATGTCTCGATCCACCCACTCTCTCTCTCTCTCTCTCTCATTGATCTTCCACTCTGCCGTTCTCCCTCCCTCTTCTCTCATTCTCCACCTCCCTTCCTCTCCTCCCCCCCACTCATCCTCTCACTGTCCACCTCCCTCCCTGTCTTCTCCCCTCTCTGTGGCTTCCCCCTCCCGTTTCTCGTTTCTACTCCCTCCTTTTCCCTTCTCCCCTCTTTCCCCACCATCTTCACTTCCCCCTCCAGATTTTCTCTCCCATCTCTCTCCCTTCCTGTTTTCCAATCCTCTCCCTCCCGCCATAGTAGATATCATAGTCATAGTCATTTGTATAGCAAACAGATGGGAGGATCATTTGGAGTTAGTTTTTTTTTTTTATGGTCTCCCTGACCCCATTCCCCCCCCCTCTCTCTCTCTCTCTCTCTCACACACACACACACACACACACACACACACACACACACACACAGTCCACCCCTGTCGCTCTCTCCTCATCTTTCTCCACTCCCGTCCACACTATGCTCTTTTATTTCTTCCCCACCTCCCTTTCTCTCTCTCTCTCTCTCTCTCTCTCTCTCTCTCTCTCTCTCTCTCATGCACTCCATTCATGCCTCCCTCGGTAACACGTACACCCACCACACTGCGGCTGCGACTCTTACTTTTGTATATATGTATTTGTTTATCAGTTCGTCTGATTGTGTCATGTTTCGTGTGTTTTGTTTGTAATATGCCTCGTGTGTGTGTGTGTGTGTGTGTGTGTGTGTGTGTGTGGTGCTTTAAATGATTTCTTTATTTCTCTGTCTGTCTGTCTGTCTGTCTGTCTGTCTCTCTCTCTCATAGTGATATGTGATATGTAGACGGCCTTTCCACCTTCCTACATCCTGTCCAGTGCAAGAGAGAGAGAGAGAGAGAGTATTCTCCTTAGCAAACTTATTTATTAGACATGTAACACAACGAGTCTACCATTAAGATATTCGTCTAGGCGACTCAGGATGGTTCTTAACCCCTGATCCTTGGCTATTTAGTATGAATATTACCCATTAACATTCACTTTCATGCAATATTTACAGCTCAAACCAAGTTCTAGGTTGTGTAGGATAAATCACTTAGAGAGAGGCGTAACGAACCTTCCCCCTCTCAGTACGATAGGGTTTTATTTTTATTGGTATTTTCGTTGCTTATTTCTTCCCCCCCCTTTTTTTTTTTTGGTGCAATGGTGTGAGCTGGAGATAGGGCAGACTGATGGTGGAGAGGGTGATACGGAGGCGATTTGTTTGTGGCCACCCCTTCCCAAGTTACAGATATAGATAGCTAGATGGATGATGGATGGATGAGCTTATAATCATCTGAAGGTACTACTACTACTACTACCACCACTACTACTACTACTACAACTACTACTACCACCACCACCACCACCACCACCACCACTACTAGTACTACTACTACCACCACCACCACCACTACTACTACTAATACTACTACTAGTGCTACTACCACCACCACCACCACCACTGCTACTATCATTAGTCACCGAGGCTATTGTTTTCACTGGTACTATTATTATTGTTCTCGCCTCAGTCTCGCAACAATTCCAGGAGGACCGGATATTGCCCAAGGAATATGAAGGTCACAGGTTGTCCTGCCGTGGGCCATTGCTGATAGAAGAAAAAAAAAATCCACGTCTCCCCAACTGGGTCAAGGTCATTGTGAGAAACAGTAGCAGACACATGCGTTCTTCGACACCTTTAACTTCAGATCCCTTGTTGATATTACACGGGAAGTTACCCTAGGGTCTTCAGATCTTGTATGTATTTTCTATACCTTACATATCGTTTGGCGAAGCTCCCTTATTGTGGCCACATAATAATGGTAACTAAGTATTATTATTCCGGCTTCAGAGTCACACGACGATTCCAGGAGAATCGGAGACTGTGCAAGGAATCTGAAGGGTCCATGTAATGTGTCCTGGCATGAAATATCGTTGATAGAAAACAAATGTCAGATCTCCCCAGTGAGGTCAAGGTCACTTTAAGAAACAGTAGGTGGATTGTAGTGATTATCCGTAGGACAGGTACCGTACAGAGCTCTAGTTTATTCTTATATTTTGGTAACGTTTTGGACACAGGAAAACATCAATTAGAACGACCCACATCCTTTCAGAACGTGACTTTTATGGCTGTTTTTTCTAGGTAAGCGTACGTCCATGCTTTGTGTGTGTGTGTGTGTGTGCGTATTTCCTAAGTTTCTTCCATTTTCTTTCACTTTTTCTGTTTGGTGGCATTTATCATTTTACCATTCTCTGACTTGGCACAATTTTTCAAGAGCAAGTACCCCTACACTTTTTTCTTTTATTTCCTCCAATGTAAAGGTGTGAGTTTTCTAGATGATTACTTTTCTTTTTTTTTTCACTGCTGAAGAAGGACTATTTTTTTCTTTCTTTAATGATAACCTTTCCTCTTGTTTTTTGTCTTTTTCCTCCAGTGTTTGGGGAAAATGATTTTTTTTTTTTGCGTAATTTTTTCCCAATAATGAGGGCGGTTTTCCCAGATAATGCGTTGTGTGTGTGTGTGTGTGTGTGTGTGTGTGTGTGTGTGTGTGCTTTTGTATTTATTTATTTGATAGTCATAAGATTGTCTTTTCTGATAGGTATTTATGAAGCTAGATCTGTAAAGGTGTGTGTGTGTGTGTGTGTGTGTATTTGTTTGTGTCTGTGTTTCTACGAGGTGGAGCTATAGGATTCCGGGAGCTTGAATGGGGAGTAAATGAGTGTGTGGCCCATATCACTGTGCATCTTGTTAAATTATTCTCCCAGGATGATGGTCTTTTCCTTGCCCTTGACCCTACCTGACCACACCTGCTGATTGGAAAAGGAGGTGGAATAATGATGATGATGAGGAGGAGGAGGAGGAAGAGGAGGATTGTGATGGTGGTGATGGTGATGATTGTAGTGATAGTAACTGTGATGATGATAAAGAATATGGTGGTGGTGGTGATAGGGATGATGATGATGATACTTTTTTTTTTTTTCTGCAATCGAGGAAGAGTGAATTTTACCAAAGGATTATCTTTTAATTTCTGTAACTACTGAGGAAGAAGGAGCTTTACAGAATGAGCTTTGTACAATAACTTTTTGCGTTTTTTTATTCGCCCAAATTTGTGAAAAACAGATAGATGTGCGTTGTACAGAATGAACACTTGTGCTGACTGCAGTTCCCGGTGGTGTGTGTGTGTGTGTGCGTGTGTGTGTGTAGATTTTAAGCTTTTTTTCCTGGTTCTGGATCATAACCCATTTATAAGAACGTATGAAGAGAGGATAGCAGTAGGCCAGTCGACCCATGCAAGGCAGCTCCTACAAAAGTGACTTATCTAAAAGAATAAGACAAGGATAGCAAAGAAGAAGGCTCTCCTCCACCCACCAAACCCTCCAGCTGAAACCGGAAGGAAAAAGAGAGAAGGAACACCACGCAGTGTAGAAAAACTGTCGTGAACATCTTATAGGAAAGTGCGAAAGGAGCAAAGAGACTGTCGTAGTGAAACGTGGAAAGGTAAAACGATTAATTATAGTACCGTGAATTGAGGGAGATTCGCTGACCTACACCATCCTCCAGTATTCTAAGTCTGTGTATCTATGCCAACGCAAGAAGGCCTCTCACACCAGCGCCTTGATCTTAGAAGACAGTTAGAAATAGAAAATGCTACCAAGAAAGCTGACTCGCTGAAACCACGTGATTCACCCTTTCGCGTTCACACCCCCTCTCCCTCTCCCGTCTCCCGCTCTCACACTCACTCTCTCTCACCCCCCACTCCCTCCGTAGTGCTTTCTCTACCCCTCCCCCGTCCCTGACCCCCTCCCTTACCCCATTCCCCACGGACCCCACCCCCTGTTACACCATGACTGGGCGGTGTTGCCATGTGTACCACCAAAACAAAGACGTGGGGAGATATGGCAACGCTGTGGTTTTCGCTGGGAGCCCGCCATTGTTATTTCACGAGGATAAATGCCCTGATAAAATGAAAGTGTCCCTTAACGCATTTATTGGTGCCATAAATGTCCAGATAAATGCTTGTATGCCTAGTTTAATCAATGCTACACTGAATAAATGCCCAGATAAATGCCGTTATATCCATTAACCCATTTATTGGCAGTAATATATCGCCAATTAATAAGCTATAAACTTTCTAATATATAACGCTTTCATTAGTGCATAAGAGGAGAGAGAGAGGGGGGAGAATTGGTCTGTCTGGCGGCTCCTGTCTGTAAGTAGGTAGGTAGGTAGGTGAGTAGATAAGTGGGTTGGTAGGTAGGTACTTAGGTAGGTAGGTAGGTAGGTACGCAGGTAGGTAAGTAGATGGTAGTGTTGTTGTAGAGGTATTGAACTGATGATTAGTATGTGTGCTGAGAATATGCAGTGTGTGTGTGTGTGTGTGTGTGTGTGTGTGTGTTAGGTAGGGTTAGAATGGGGTGAGGTTGTGGTTGGTAGGGGTGATGCTGGGGTGTGGCCATTAGGCAGGGGTGAGAAATACAGTAGGGGGTGAGGCATGTAGGGTGAAGTAGGGGTAGGGGTGAGGCAGGGAATAGGGGTGAAATGATATGAGGGAGGGGTGAGGTATAAGGGAGGAATGTGAGTGAAGTATGAGGGAGGGGAGGGAGAGGCAAGAGTGAAGGGGTGAAACATACGCGATTGGCTGGATGTCCTTTGTTCCTGATGTGAGGAGTGATGCAGGGCAGTTAGGGGTGAGGCAGGGCAGTTAGGGGTGAGGCAGGGGTGTGGTGAGCAGAGGTGGGGGTGAGGCAGGGGATGGGGTGAGGCAGGAATGGGTGAGGAGAGGGGATAGGTTTGATGTAGAGGCGGGGGTGAGGAAGAGGGGTTAAGGGTGAGGCAAGGGGGTTAGAACATAAGAACATAAGAACATAAGAAGAGAGGATAACTGCAGTAGGCCGGTTGGCCCATGCTAGGCAGCTCCTAGAAGAGTAACTGAACTACTAGAATGAGATAAGGATAGCAAAGAAGAGGTAGTGGAAGTTAGGCAGGGGTGAGGGGTAAGGCAGGGTAAGGAAACAGAGTGCTGAACATGACAAGGAAATCGTTTAGGCTGTGGCGAGGCAGGGGTAAGGCAGGGAGGCAGAGTGAGGCAAGGGTGAGGCAGAGAAAGGTAACAGGGTGAAGAGTATGGGAGGAATGAGGCAGGTAGGGTGACGAGTGTGAAGATGGAGGGGTGAGGCAGGGACGGAAGGGGGCAGGGGTTGAGGCAGGAAAAACCCCTTCAGTACGATGGTATTTATAGCTCTGACTACCCGACGGTTTTATGAGGCTGAGAAGGAAAAAAAAAGACAAAGCGCTCATTTGTGTGGGGTCTCTCTCTCTCTCTCTCTCTCTCTCTCTCTCTCTCTCAGGTCGATAAGTCTCTCCTAAGCTGAATAAAATCGTCTGGAGGCAGCAAGAATGACGTAATCTTTGGGGAAGAGGTTGAGCACAGGTGTGTGTGGGTGTGAGGGGAGAAGTTAAGTAATTACATGTGTGTGTGTGTGTGTGTGTGTGTGTGTGTGTGTGTGTGCCTTTTATTAGGATATATGGTACCGGTATGTATGTTCTGATGTGGTGTGTGCGTGTATGTTTTTCTTTGTAGGGATTTGTGTGCGTGTGTGTGTGTATGTGTGTGTGTGTGTGTGTGTGTGTGTGTGTGTGTGTGTGTGCGTGTGTGATCATATGAAGTGTGTGCGTGATAGCTATAAAGGCGTGTAGGCCTATGTGCATATTGCTAATGTGTGTGCGTGTGTATATGATAGGCATTTGTGTATGTGTATGAAAGCATGTGCGTATGATTCGGTGTGTTCTTTTATGGCCTAGCGTGTGTGTGTGTGTGTGTGTGTGTGTGTGTGTGTGTAGAGTCATGGCATGTGCTTGTATTTCTGGCGTGTACGTATGAGCGTCGTGTACGCATGTAAGTGTGTGGACGTGAAAGTAGCCCACTCACTGTCCCTCACAACCCTATGAGTGTTGATCGACCTTCTCCCCCTCCCTCTCCCCTCTCTGTCCCTCCCCTCCCCTTCCCTCCCTCCTCTCCCCTTCCCTCCCTCGCCCTCCCCTCCCCTCCTGCACTATGCATTTGGCACGGTGGGTAGGTTGGTGGGTCAATATTTGGGTAAGTAGGTGGGTTGCTAGTTTGGTAGGTAGGTATGTAGGTAGACAGGTTGGTTCAGTACGTAGGGAAGTAGTTACCGTCATGCTCAAAAGTCCGCCTAATATTTCACCTCTTCTACTTGTTCTTGCTTTGATAGTCACGATGTATGAGTCTCCTTGGTTACTATTGACAACAACCTCTTCAGCCTGACTACACCTGGCCATCAGCATAGCCTGGGATCTTTGTCAGCTTTGAGCAAACACGGATTGGTAGATAGATAGACAGATAAATGAGTAGGTGTAGGTGTACAAGAGGCAAGTAAGTAGGTAGAAGTGTAAGTAGATCCCAAGCATGTAAGTACTGTATGTATGGCAGTGTGCGTGAGTAAAGTAGAATTGTGTGTGTGTGTGTGTGTGTTTTGCTACCATTACCATAATATTATTGACCATTACCGCTGCTGTTGACCACATCAGCCATTGACTACAATATTATTAACCATTCTCTCTCTCTCTCTCTCTCTCTCTCTCTCTCTCTCTCTAACTGTTGCTCATGACTCGGAGGCTTCTCTTCTCTCCCTCCCCCCTTCCTTTCTCCCCCCTCCTTCCCTCCCCTCCCCTCCTGTCCTCTCCCTACCCAGCTGCACGCTCCCCCCCTCCTTCCCTTCCTCTCTCATTCAGCTGTTGCTTCATGACTCGGTCTCCTCCTCCCCTTCCCCCCCGTACCTTACTCCTCCCTCTCCTACATTTGCCCCGCGCTGCCCCCTCCTCTCTCTCTCTCTCTCTCTCTCTCTCACGGGTGAAAAACAGATGAAAAACTTTATTAACAGACTGCGGAAATTTGTTGTCAAGAGGATAGCGTAATTTTTCGTGACTCTAATCTACCAATAACAAAGTGGGGTGAACCTCTGACGGCACACCCAGGACAAGGGCTTTACAGTAATCTTCAAGAGCGCGCCCTTTACCAACACGTAGAATACCCAGCGACAGGAAACAACATCCTAGACATCATCTTAACTACAAATGTTAACCTAGTCAGCAGCGTCGAAATCGGACCTGAGTTTAGTTCCCTTGTTCGTCGAATTACAGTTTAATATTATTACTGAAAAATTGAAAGACAAAGCAAAGAAAAGGCCCCAGGCTATCGTAGAGCGGATTTCACCAGACTTAGAAACCAATGACATAAACCAAATGTGGGAAATTTTCATCAAAGAATTTAATAAAGTGGTAAAGTCAAGTGTGCCATTACGTAACAGGCGTCCAACTTGTAATAATAAACCATAATGGCCGTCCAGTGAAATTAAAAGTAGCTTAATAGCCAGAATACATGCATACCATAATTATAAAACTACACAAAATAGTGAT
The DNA here is from genome assembly GCF_032717465.1 of Coenobita brevimanus. Lineage (NCBI taxonomy): Eukaryota > Metazoa > Arthropoda > Malacostraca > Decapoda > Coenobitidae > Coenobita > Coenobita brevimanus. The sequence continues at coordinate 39,460,952 of NC_136998.1, read as the reverse complement.
AAATTAGAGTACGATACCGTAATCTACGTCGCTTATCGAAAAGACTTATCAAACGAAGTAAGAGAACACTGGAGATCCACATTGCTAATACGCGCAAATCAGATCCTAACGAATTTTACGGTTACATTAGGAAGAAAAAGATTTTGACTACATCAACAGGCCCTCTAGAAATAAACAATGCCAAACGCACAGAAAATGAGGTCGAAATGGCGAACATTCGTAACGATTACTTTTGCGTCTGTTTTTACAGTAGAAAACACCACCTGAAGCCTACTGTCACCCATAAACCAAGCAGACAGCACCGTCCCCTGTAACTATACTATCCACAATAACGATATCCTTTCATCCATAAATAGTACAAAGATAAACAAAACCCCTGGCCCTGATAAAATATTACCGAGAATTCCCAAAGAGGCAAAGAATGAGTTACTGCTGTCATTGTCTGACTTGTTCTATACATCGTAAAATACTGGGAAAGTCCCATGCGAATGAAAACTAGCAAATGTAACACCAATTTTCAAAAAAGGAAATAAGTCGCAGCCAGGAAATTACAGAGCAGTCAGCTTAACATCAGTAGTGTGCTAATTAAAGGAAACAATCATAAGAGATAAAACAGTTAATTACCGGTATCTAGAAGTAAACAGTACCGGTATAATTAAAGATTCGCCACATGGATTCAGACATCGTTGTTCACTTAACTAACTTGCTGGACTTCTTTCATGATGTTTACAAATCATATGATGACTCAAGAGCAGTAGATAAGATTTATCTCGAATTTCAGAAAGATCTGACACTTTCCATCACAAGCCTCTCATAAGGAAAATAGATGTCCATGGAATAAAGAGAAGTAAGCAGAAATGGTTACAAGACTTGCTTTCAGACAGAAAACATCGAGTTGTGATAAACGGAAAAGAATCCAAATGGCGTAATGTGATTAGTGGCGTTCCCCAGGGCTCAGTACTTGGACTGATACGTTTTATTATCTACGTAAACGATATGGATTTGGGTTTGAATTGTAAAATATCCAAATTTACTGATGATACCAAAATAACCAGTAAAGTAACTTCAACGTTACAGTGGCAGCGGTTACAAAATGACCTTAATACTTTGGCATGCACGATAGAAAAGTGGCATATGAAATTCAACATAAATACAAAGTACTCCATTGAGGGAGAGGGAGGGGGAGACCGAGGATGAGGTGGAAGGATGGAGTTGAGAGGTATATGAGGGAAGGGGGAGTGAGTTGGGGGAGGGCAGTCAAATGATGGATGAGAGAGAGACTTAGAGGCGTTTTGTCTGCGGCCACCCTTTGCGGGATAAGGTCGTCGGGCTATAGATTGATAGGTAGGTAGACTTCATTTTGGAAATAACAACGTCCATGTGAATTACAAAATAACAATATATCCAGTCACTAAGTACAGACAATGAAAACAATATTGGTGTGATAATATCAAATGACCCAAAGCCGAGTAAGCAGTGCACTGAGGCAGTTATAATTGCAAGTAAGTTGGTGGGCTTTATTGGAAGAACTTTCGACTTTAAATTGGAAAAAGTCATACTTGCCTTGTGCAACTCGCTAGTGCGCCCCCATCTCGAGTATTGTGTGCAGTTCTGGTCTCTGTACTACAGAAAGGACAGAAAAATTAAAGAAAATACAGCGAAGAATCACCCAAACGATACAACGACTGAGAAACTAACAATATCAGGAACTTCACGAAGAACTTAAATTATTTAGCCTAACGAAACGCAGGTTAAGAGATGACTTTATTGAAATTTTAAAAATCATGAAGGGATATGACAACTTAGACATGAAAAAATATTTTGAAATAGACCAGTCGAATCAAACCAGGAATAATGGCTTCAAAATTATGGGTAAGCGTTTCCAATCCCGTGAAGCAAATTACTTCTTCAACGGAGTCGTAAATATATGGAACAGATTACCCTCAGATACCGTGAACTCTACCTCAGTTAAGACATTTATAAACAAAATCGACAGGTACTTGCACGAGGATCCTCAGCTGACTGTGTTTCTGTCCGAATAACTGACTTTTACCAGCTGCGCATAAGTTCATTCCTCTCCTGTTTACCCCATAAACTTAATGTGCCCGTACATAGCGTTGCGTCATGTCATTATATATTTATCAATTTATTAAATGCAAATAAAGTAGTATATGCACAGACTAGGATCTGCACAGATAACCTGAGTTAATGGTCACTACTCGTACTTTCGACCTGTGGTGGGCTGTGGATCACTGAGGGTCCTTGTCAGTTAAGTGACCACCATCGTTTTTTTTTTCTTTCTTTTTTAATGTACCAGGGATCACTGCTTCAAGAGATAATATGTGTGCATGTCCCGCATGGGGAAGTTCCTTGTCTCAGTGGAATGAACGAAATTGGGGCTTGATTGACTGCTGTCCACCTTAAAAGTCCCAGGCAAGGCTGCTGCACCACCCCTGAACTCCCACGCTGTGTATTTTCCACGCTGTGTCTACAGACACCCCGTTAACTCAACGTACCTATACATAATGTCATGCCTTTGTTATTTATTTAGTTGATTTTTTTTTTTACTTTAATACTTTCTCTTTCACGTTATTCAAGCTGGTAGCATATAGTTAAAGTATTATAGAATGTAACTTTTCCCATTCAGTCTTTCCTATGAAATTTCCGTGTCAGTTTTTCCATGCTGTGTTATGGTCCTTCTGGCTTTTTCCTGCCAATTTTAACTTGAGGGTTTGGAGGCGGGGGGAGCCTTCTTGCATTACTATCCTTATCCCTCAGCATGTAGAATTAGATCTCTTAGTCATAGTCTTCTTTGTAACATTCGCCTCGAAAGGACCATAAGGTCTGTTGCTCTGTGCTTTCCTTTGTATTCCTCCTCCTCCTTCTCCTCCCTTCTCTCTCTCTTTCTCTCTGTCTTCCTCCACTTTCTTCCATATTCTCCCGTTCTTTCGCTTCACTTTCCCTCTTTCCTACATATTTGTCTGTCTGGCTCAACCTCTTCTCCTCTTCCCCTTCTTTGACTTCTGTCTTCATTTACTCTTCATTCTTTTTTCCTACCCTTTTTCTTTGTCTCTCGCCTCCTCCTCTCTTCTTTCCTTCTTCCGTATCCTGCCTCCACTTCCTTTATTTCCTTTGCTTCCTCCTTCGTCACTATATATCTATCTCTGTCTATCTATCTATCTATCTATCTATCTATCTATCTATATATATATATATATATATATATATATATACAGTATATATATATATATATATATATATATATATAGATAGATAGATAAATAGATTCATATATATATGGGATGAAGAGAAGACGGAGGGGTGTGCAGGGAACAGCGTGGTGGACTGAAGAGGTGAGAGAGGCAGTGGCACAAAAGAAGAAAGCATACAATGAATGGATGAGAAATAGGGGCGTGCAAGAAGTTGAGGGGCGGAAGAGAGAGTTATATGTAGAAAGAAAGAGAGAGGTGAAGAGATTAGTAAGAGAGAGTAAGAAGAGAGCGGATGAGGAATTTGGAAGGAACTTGAGTGTAAAGTGGAGGGACTGTAAGAAAATATTCTGGCAAGAGGTGAAAAGAGTAAGACAGGGTGGAAGTGAGGTTAGCAGGGGAGTGAAAGATAAAAATGGTAGATTACTAGTGGAGAAGGGAGAAAAAGTGAGCAGATGGAGAGAACACTCTAAGGAATTGTTGAACATAGAGGATGGAAGTAATGCGAGTATAAGTGGCTGGGGAATGGCTGGGAGAAGAGGGAGGTGAGAAGACAGGAAGAAATCAGTAGGATAGAAGTTGTGGAAGCAATGAAGAAAGTTAAATTGGGGAAAGCCCCAGGAATTGATGGAGTGTGTGGTGAAATGCTGAAGTATGAGGGAGAGATAGTAGTAGAATGGATGTGGAAGATGTGCAGATTGGCCTGGGAGGAAGATAGAGTCCTGGAGGATTGGAAGTCAGGCATAATTATTCCCTTGTACAAAGGAAAAGGGGAAAAAGAAGTGTGTGGTAATCATAGGGGCATTTGTCTTCTTAGTATAATAGGAAAAGTGTATGGTAGGATACTTATTGACAGAGTTAGAGAAAGAACAGAAGAATTAGTAGGAGAAGAACAGGGAGGCTTTAGGAAGGGAAGAGGTTGTGTAGATCAGATATTCATTCTTAGATCTTTAGTGGAAAAGTTTCTAGAGAAGGGAAAGAAGTTGTATGCGGCTTTCATGGATTTGGAGAAAGCATATGACAGGGTGGATAGACAAGGATTGTGGAAAGTATTAAGAATATATGGAGTAGATGGGAAATTGTTGAATGCTATGAAGAGTATGTATGATGGTTCTAAGGTTGCAGTGCGTGTGGATGGTGAACTGAGTGAATTTTTCTCTTTGAAGGTTGGGTTGAAACAGGGATGTGTCATGTCTCCATGGCTGTTCAATCTGTACATGGATGGGGTAATAAAAGAGTTACAAGGTAGGGTAGTGGATGTTGGAGTGGCCCTGGTGAGAGAGGATAGTGTTTGGGAACTCCCTGTACTGTTGTTTGCAGATGATACTGTGTTGTTGAGTGAAGACGAAGGAGAGCTGCATGGCTTGGAGGATGAGGTTGGGAGAGTGTGTAAGAAACGGAATCTAAAGGGGAATGTAGGGAAGAGTAAAGTGATGGTGTTTGAGAGAGGTGAAGTCAGTGAATGTACAGCGAGGTTGGATGGTGAGGAATTGGAAAATGTGAGTACGTTTAAGTACTTGGGTAGTGTGATGAGTAAGGATGGAGGTTTGGAGGGTGAAATGCTTGAAAGGGTACAGCAGGGAAGAAAGGTTGCTGGTTCCTTGAAAGCAGTGATAAGAAGCAGGGAAGTGAGCATGGAAGTGAAAAAGTTACTACATGACAGTATTGTGATACCAACTCTAACGTATGGAAGTGAAGCTTGGACGTTGCTGGAAGGACACAAGTCAAGAGTGAGAGCAGTGGAAATTAGTTATTTAAGAGGAGCCTGTGGAGTCACGTGGAGAGACAGGCTGACAAATGAGGATATAAAGGAACGTTGTGGTGTGGATGTGGATGTGATAGGAAGCGTTAGGAGGAATACACTGAGGTGGTTTGGCCATGTGGAGAGGATGGAGGGTGAAAGACTGACGAAGAGAGTGTGAGTGAGGTGGAGGGGGGATGAGGGAGGGGGAGGCCGAGGATGAGATGTAGGGATGGGGTGGAGATGTATATGAGAGAGGGGGGGGGTGATTTGGGAGCCGGGCAGTGAAATGGCGGGGGACAGGGCGACGTGGAGGCGATTTGTTTGTGGCCACCCAGAACGGGATTGAGGCGTCTGGCAATATACAGGGTGTCCACAAAAACACTCCCTGATTTCAAACAGGTATAACATGTAACTTTAATGTAATAATCTTTCACAGTTAGTAGCTTCAGATGCAGGATTTCATTCAGTTTCATGTGGTATAGGGTAGCATTAAAGGCACTCAATGTGCGCCCCTCTGGTTGCTCGGCAAACATCGATGCAATAGTCCAGTTCTGTCCAGACGCTCTGCAGCATATCTGGAGTTACTATGCGAACTGCTTCAGTGATCGAAATTTTCAGCTGCTCCAGGGTTGCAGGTAGTGGTGGTAGGTAAACTGTGCTCTTCACGTACCCCCAAAGAAAGAAGTCACACACAGTTAGGTCCGGTGACCTCGCAGGCCACTTGCAGAACACCTGATCATCTCGTCCAGCACGACCAATCCATCTGTTTGGCAGGTGCTCATTGATAAATCTCCTGACAGCGAGATGCCAGTGCCTTTAATGCTACCCTATACCACATGAAACTGAATGAAATCCTGCATCTGAAGCTACTAACTGTGAAAGATTATTACAATAAAGTTACATGTTATACCTGTTTGAAATCAGGGAGTGTTTTTGCAGGACCGGCCTATCCATACCGAAGCAGGGACGATACGGCCAATGTATCACTGCCCAGTGGCTTAGGCTGTCTGGTAGAGACTGTATATATGGTAAGAAGTGCTTGTGAGTGTGATTGTACTGTTGGAGTGGCTTTGGATGTGTGTGTAGTCTTTGAACCAAGTGTAATCGGCCCGCCTTAAGCCGACTGGGTGCAAGCATACTAGTATGCGACACTGGTACAACTACAGCGCCCATTGTGTCCGCCAAAGTGGTCAGTGGCTCTTGAACGCTTCCCAAAGTTTTTACAACTCTGGCGGGAGGCGAACCCGCGTCCACTTCCGTGCGAAACGCACACTCTACCACTGTGCCACAGAGGCTCCATATATATATATATATATATATATATATATATATATATATATATATACAGTATATTCCTTCTTCAGTCTGTTTCATCATCGTGGCATTAGATGTTTGTGTGTGTGTGTGTGTGTGTTGTATTAGAGAGAGAGAGAGAGAGAGAGAGAGAGAGAGAGAGAGAGCTTCTGTGCTTCTTAACCCTGTTGGGGAATACCAAGTTTTAATAGCAATAAGACCGCGTTGCTATGAGTGGCCTCTCTCTCTCTCTCTCTCTCTCTCTCTCTCTCTCTCTCTCTCTCTCTCTCTCTCCGCGTTGCTATGAGTGGTCTCTCTCTCTCTCTCTCATCCTTCTTCTTCTTTTTCTTCTTCTTCTTCTTTTTTCGCCTTTTTCTTTTTCTTCTCATGATTATCATTATCATTGATTACATATATCGGCAATACCATACTAAGGAATCTATTTTATTGCTCCCAGGAGGTAAAAGCTTGTGCTGTTTAGTTGTTGCTGTTAAGTATACTATAACTCTTTATGGTCGAGTACCTAAGGGCCGCCATAAACAAGGTAAACGTATGCCACAATGATATACTGAAAACAATGCTGAGGTTACCAGGATAGGCGAGCTGGTCCTGTATCTTTGTCACATACAATGTAAAGAGTGTAGACATGACCAGAAGGCAGTCTGTATATAGGCCAGAGTAAGGAGTGAACAATGCTCCCAACTCTGTTATCACTGCGCCAGGCACAGCAGTGCGTATGTAACTGGTACAGTGCACCAGCAATGGATGAGCTTATTATATAGGTAGAAATATTCATAGAACTGTAATATATACATTTTTTATAGCCCACTTTCTGGCTAGAAAAGTATACACCTTTTAAATACAAATATTATTACTTTAATAACAATATTACTAACTACTACTGTATATCTTTCGAGAGCAATACTATTATTAGTTCTTCATTAATTTCCTCATCCACCACTCTTCAAAAATTCTAATTTTATATTCACAAATGAATTTCCTTTATTTTATAATCACTACTGTTACAACTAATATTATCATTAATATTATAATGATTTTGTAATACTACTGCTATTATTACTATTACTACTGTTTGTTCTTGTTATTGAAACGAAATGTAATAATATTATGTATTATCAGTAATATCACTACACAGTATAACCTACATCTGTTATCAAACATTCAGCACCATTGCAATATCCAGCCAACATATTAAATTGAAATATCCTTTGCTGTGGTTGTAACTGTTTTTTGGATGAAATAAAAGTATTCTTATTTCATCTCTCTCTCTCTCTCTCTCTCTCTCTCTCTCACACACACACACACACACACACACACACACACACACACACACACACACACACACACACACACACACACACACACACACACAGCTATTGCTTCAGCATTCGCTTTATCAAGGTCAGTTGCCCCTCACCCTCTCCCCACCCCTCCCCTACTCTTTTCCGGCTTTCTCTCTCTCTCTCTCTCTCTCTCTCTCTCTCTCTCTCTGTTTCTCTCACCTATCGACGCTTATAAGGAAACTCAGTCTTCCTTGGAATACTCAATAACGGGTCTAGACTTACTGGAATATTCTCTCTCTCTCTCTCTCTCTCTCTCTCTCTCTCTCTCTCTCTCTCTCTCTCTCTCTCTCTCTCTCTCTCAGACAACTTTGCAGGAGTTCTTTCCACTTAAAAATAAAGAAACAAGTTATTTCCAAAAAGGCAGAACAAGAGAAAATCAAAATAAAATTCTTTCAGTTCGAGATGTCAATAATAATAATAATAATAATAATAATTTTAATTTTGATAATAACACTAATGACACTAATAATGATATTGTAATAATAATAATACAAGTGACAATGGCAGTATTAATTATGATAATAAAAATAAAATTAAAGATAATAATAATAATAATAATAATAATAATAATAATAATAATAATAATAATAATACCATCACCGCCACCACCACCACCACCACCACCAGTAGTAGTAGTAGTAGTAATAATCCATCCATCCATCCATCATCCAATCCTACTTTGCCCCATGAGCGTAGGAGCCCGGGGCTAGGCAGTTGGTCCTGACATTTAAGATGAGAGTGACCAGCCTCACTCATCCCTGAGTGGCATTACGTGAGCAATAAACCCCAACCACCCCTTGGATATAAACCTTCACTGGCTCAATCCGATTGGAGCACAATAATTACCCACTAAACCACCAGGCGCCAAAATTTGGTTATATGGTTACCACCCAACGTAGTAAATGGTTTCCTGGTGTACAGGAAACCATTTGGCTTGGCACTCAGTGTAGAGTCACCCACAGGCAGAAGGAAGAGGAAAGAATGAAGGAAAGAAAGACAAGAAGAGGGAGTGTAAAGTCACCCGTAGGCAGAAAGACTAGGAAAGAATGAAGGAAAGACAGAAGAGGATGGAAGGAAAGAAGGATGGAGGAGAGGACAGGGCAGACATCCAAGAGTAGCACTACACTGAGTGAGTGGATGGTGAGCGCCCCCACCTACCACAAAATAATAATAATAATAATAATAATAATACCACCACCACCACCACCACCACCACCACCACCAGTAGTAGTAGTAGTAGTAATAAAAATAATAATAATAATAATAATAATAATAATATGCGAGATAGTGCAAGCAGTGACCGAGATGATGGTGATGATAATAATAATAATAATAATAATAATGATAAAGTAGTAGTAGTAATAGTAGTAGTCTATTTATCTATCTATAGCCCGACGCCCTAATCCCGCAAAGGGTGGTCGCAGACAAAACGCCTCCAAGTCGCTCTGTCACCCACCATTTGACTACCCTCCCCCCAACTCACCCCCCCCTCATATACCTCTCAACTCCATCCCTCCACCTCATCCTCGGTCTACCCCTCCCTCTCCCTCCCTCCACCTCACCTACATACACCATCTTAGTCAGTCTTTCATTCTCCATTCTCTCCACATGTCCAAACCACCTCAGTGTATTTCTCCTAATCTTCTCAACCACATCCACATCCACCCCACAACGTTCCTTCACTTCTTCATTCGTCAACCTGTCCCTCCATGTCACTCCACATGCTCCTCTCAAGTAACTCATTTCCACTACTCTCACTCTTGACTTGCTCCCCTCTTGCAAAGTCCACGCCTCGCTTCCATACGTCAGGGTAGGGATCACAATACTATCATGCAGTGACTTCTTAACTTCCATACTCACCTTCCTATTTCTCAGTAGTAGTAGTAGTAGTAATAATGATAATAATAATAATAATGTGCAAGATAGTGCAAGCAGAGATCGAGATAATAATAAAAATAACAACAAAAATAACAGTATGCGAGATAGTGGGAGCAGAGATCGAGATAAAAATAAAAATAACAACAACAATAACAACAATATGCGAGATAGTGGGAGCAGTGATGGCAATGGAAGGGGGTGACGGAGGGAGAGATAAGAGATAACGACAATGGCGTTCAGATAATCATTTCTCGGAATATTGAAACTACTCCTGATTAATGGCGCTCTCTCTCTCTCTCTCTACATATATATATATTCGAACTCCTTACTATTATAATTCTGTCTGTCTGTCTGTCTGTCTGTCTCTGTCTGTCTGTCTGTCTGTCTGTCTGTCTGTCTGTCTGTCTGTCTCTCTCTCTCTCTCTCTCTCTCTCTCTCTCTCTCTCTCTCTCTCTCTCTCACTTCCAGGAATTGTGCAGCTGATACGCACTCTACCCCTTCTGATTATTGGTAAGTACTTCATTCAGCCCCCCACCCCGCCATCCCTCACTCCCTCTCCTCTTCATCGTGACTATTTCTCCCCTCCCTCCCTCCCTCCCCACTTCTCCATTACGTTTTTTTCCTTCTCATCCACCCCCCCACCTCCTCTCTGGTTTCCCAAGTTGCTCACCCCTCCCCCGTCTCTCTCTCTCTCTCTCTCTCCGTTATTTTTTCGCTCCCCTGTATGTATGTTTATTTAACTGTATGTAAATGTCTGTTTATGTATGCATGTATCTGTGTATGTATCTATGTCGCTACCTACCTATCACTATCTTCCTGTCTATCTATCTGTCTATCTGTCTGTCTACTTACCTAACAGTCTGTCTATCCATCCATCTATCTATCTGTCAACTAGTCAGTCTGTTAACCCATCCATCGATCAGTATGTGTCAGTCTGTTACCAAATTCTCTGATCAACGACCAATCCGATTTCGATACAACTTCTCACGTATATAGTCTATGGTCCTGAGTAGACCTGATTAAAATTTGGCATACATAGGTCAAAAGTCAGGGTCACAGGGAGAGGTCAAAGTTTGGGGGGTGGGGTATGTGCGCTCTGTGATTTCCCCCTCGATTTCTAGGAACTTTGTTATCTTGGAACTGGGCCTCTCTCTCTCTCTCTCTCTCTCTCTCTCTCTCACATGCATTTTTTTTTTTCCATTATACTAAGTTATTATTACCGGTTTTATTATTATTATTTTTTGGGGGTAATATAATATCTCTTCCTTTTTCCTCCTCACTTCACCTTCGATCTCCTTGGTTACTGTTAATTGTGTGTTGCCAGGGACTTCTTCCTTCCTTCTGCGCACATCATCATCATCATCATCATCGTCGTCATCATCATCACCCTTATTATAATCATTCTCATCACCCATATCATCATCATCTTCAGCAACAACAACAACAACAGTAACAACAACAGCTTTATCGCAATTGTTATCATCATCATTATCATCGTCACCCCCTCCTCCTCCTCCTCCTCCTCATCATCATCATCATCATCATCATCATCATCAAATTCGCGAAGGTGTGGAGAGCCCGCTTATTTTTCGTTTTTCATTTTTACCCGTCCCCGTCCCGGAGGGGCTCGGGGACGGGTATTGTTGTCACTCAGTTTGTCTGTTTGTTCTGTTAACTTTACGCGAAAACTACTGTTGCGATTTTGTTTAAAAATACAGGGATGATGGGCTATGACCTTCTGATCACTTGATAAAATTTTGGGCCAAGGCCTAGGCTGTAGGCCCCCAAAAAATGTTAAAAAAAAAAATAGTTTTTTTTTTTCGCCATTACTCCTTTCAAATTCGTCCTATCGACATGAAACCAAAACCTTAAGGTGCATCTTTCAAAGCTGCTTCTTATAACATGCCTCAGTACATCAGGGGGATCACCCTCCAGCTGGCAGTAGGGGGGTCAGTCAAGTGGGTCGGGCCTAAAATTTCAGGTGGGCATAAAATCGTCAATTTTCTCCCGATTTACTCCTAATTTGATATGCGGCATCTTTGACTAGATATCCTGTTGTGTTTATACCTCAGCACTAAAACGACCGCCGGGGACGGGTTTGCTGTGCTTTGGCATCGCTTCTTGTGTTTCTAATAATTTCTAAAGCATATTGTGTGAAGGTGTGACAGCATCTCTCTCTCTCTCTCTCTCTCTCTCTCTCTCTCTCTCTCTCTCTCTCTCTCATAATTAAAAAAAGATTCAGCAGTGCATCTGTTTTCATAACTTTCCTGTTCTAATCTTTTCCTTCTGACCTTTCCTCTCAGCGTACTATCTTCCTCCCCATACTCCTCTTCTCCCCTCCCCTTTCCTCCCCCCTTCTCCCCTCCCCTTTCCTCCCCTCTTCCTTCCTTACCTTCCTATCTCCCATTTTGTCTCCCTCCCTCCCTCCTCTCCTCCCAACTTTCTGTCATGCTCTGTCTTCTCGTCCCCCTCCCCCTCTCTCTCCCCTCCTTCTCTCTCCCCTTCCTACATCCTCCTCCCCCTCCCTCTCCCCCACTCAGCCTCTTCCTCATCTTGTTCCTGGAAAATACTGATAATACTAGATATGTTAGAGGAGGGGAAAGGGAGGAGAGGGGAGGGGGAGGAAGGGGTGAATGAGTTTAGAGGGGTGGGGAGGGGAGGGGTGAATGAGGTAAGAGGGGAGGGGAGTGGTGGGGTGAGAATTACGACCACCCCAACGACAAGGAAGAGGGGAGGGGAGGGGAAAGGAAGGGTTCGAATGAGGTAAAAAGGAAAGGAAGAGGAGGGGAGGGGAGGGGGCAGAATGAGGTAAGGGAAAGGGGGAGGGGAGGAGGAGAAAGAGAGGGTAGAGAAAAGGAGGTGGGGGCGAGGGGGAGGGGGGAGGGTGGCATGAGTGCGAAGGAGAGAGTTACCCGAATCAGTTTTAGTTAAGGCTAGTGACAGAGGATTACGCAGATCTATCTATCGGTCTTTCTATCTATCTATCTCAGTCTAATCATCTATCTATCTGTGTTATCTGTATATCCTCTCATGCTATCCATCATCTATCTATCTATTATATCTATCAGTCCCTACGTTTTCCACTTCGGAAATCTAATACTCTCTCGGGCTTAGATCAGTTCCTAACATGTGATCCATAGCGATTTATTTCCACATGGGGCACCTTCACCCCTTCTCAGCAGTGGCGATATCTTACTCTTTCTAGCATTTGGGTAATTTTTTTTTTTTTTTCAGAAAGAGAGAGAGAGAGAAAGAAAGAATTTTGTAGCCTTAATTAACCCCTTCATTACGAGCATTCCCCCTAAACTGCAGGAAATCTTATGTGGTGAAGAGACGGCATACGACACTCTCTCTCTCTCTCTCTCTCTCTCAATTTCATCGTCTCTAGCAGCCAGATTATTTTTTTCCCCCTGAGCGAAGGGCGAGAGTGTTTCAGTGAAGGCTGTATCCCTGCCTTTGTCCAGTGCCTTCCTTCATTAGAGCCACCTGTAGAGATGAAAATAAAGAATAAAGATAATAAAGAAAATAAAGAATAGACATAAAAATAAAACAGTCACGATGCTACTCAAGGGAGAGTGTCATGGCGGGAAAATTACTTGTTTATGAAATGCCGTGCGAAAATAGCTTAGAAAAATCGAGACTTTGCCAGTATTGTTCATAACCGTCTTTTCTATGGGGAGTTTTGTCATTATCGTCGTCCTCGTCCTCGTTCTTGTCGTCCTCGTCTTCATCGTGGTCGTTGTTGTTGTTGTCGTTGTTGTTGTTGTTCTTGCCATCCGGAATGATATATTTAGCTTGGCATTTTGAAGCGGGAGGAGGGTTAGATGTGGTTCTCTCATTTGGCCCCCCTTCCTATTCTGTTACTGGTCCACCCTCCCTATACTGTTTCTCGTCCCCCCCCCCTCCCAATTCTGGCCCCCCTCCCTATACTGTTTCTCGTCCCCCCCCTCCCAATTCTGGACCCCCTCCTAATACTGTTTCTCGTCCCCCCTCCCAATTCTGGCCCCCCTCCTAATACTGTTTCTCGTCCCCCCCCCCTCCCATTTCTGGCCCCCCTCCTAATACTGTTTCTCGTCCCCCCCCCTCCCAATTCTGGCCCCCCTCCTCATACTGTTTCTGGTCCCCTCTCCCTATAAATTTTCTGCCTCCCCCCTCTCCCTATTCTGGCACCCTCCCTATTCTAAACCAGTTCCTTATTCTGGCCCCCTCCCTCTTCTGTTTCTGCCCCTCGCCTCCCTATCCTGGCCCACCCTCCCTATACTCTCTCTCGTCCCCCTGGTGATGCCGTGGTTCCCCGCTGCGCCGATAGATGGCAGCACCGACACCAAAACACAGCCAAATGGATGACGCCAAGAACGAACTCATGGCGACAAGATGACGAGGAGATTTTATGGATTTGCCTATGGACAGTAAGTTTCCTAAAATATTATAGAGGAAAAAATAGCCTCACATATATATTTGCTGCTCGGGTTACAAAATTTGAGAAAAAAAAAAAAAAAAAAAAAAATAGAATTGGGAAAATTTTATGGATTTGGCTACGGACAGTAAGTTTCCGAAAATATTATATAGGAAAACAGGCTTTTTTTTTTTTTTTAATTTGCTTCAGGGGTTACCAAAAATTGAAAAAGAAGAAGAATGGACACCAACAACGAACTCATGGCGAAAAGAAGACAGGAAAAAATTTTACGGATATGCCTATGGACAGTAAGTTTCGAAAATAGTATATGGGAAAAACTCACCTTTTTTAAAAATTTTCTCGAAAGGTTACCTGAGATTGAAAAAAAAAAAAAAAATCACAGGGAAATTTTTTTGGATATACCTATGGACAGCAAGTTTTCGAAAATATAGGAAAAATAGACTATCTTTTTAAATTCGAAAGGCTACCCCCCCCAAAAAAAAAACACTCAAAATGGACAGGCTCATAAAAAAAAAATCACAGCGAGGATAATTCTTGGCTTTTCTGAGGACACAAAATTTTGGAAAATATAGAAAGATAGACTCGAAAATTTATATATGTATCCTGGAAGAAGAACTATTAAAAAAAAAAAAAAAAAAAGATCCCCACAATATGGCTGCAAAAAAAAAAAAAACAGGAAAAATAATAAAGAAATAAAATAGGCGTTTTTATTGACCAGAAAAGTTTTATAAGGAAAAAAAAAATGGCTGCCAAAAAAAAAAAAAAAAAAAAAATAGAAAAGCGTATCATGAAAAAGAATCAGGAAAAATGTGTGAGAAATGAGTTCTGGAAAATAATAGGAAAATGGAATAGGCTCCTTGTGTTGTCTTATTGGAGAGAACAGATATATAATAAGATAATCAAAGTGACCTCCAGCAAGAACGGTTTAATTATAAAGACAGGACATGAAAAAAAATAATAATAACGATGTAAGTTTAGGAGAAAAATAATATAGTTCCCTTATCTTATCTGAAGAAAACATTTATAGTAATAGCATAACTTGAAATGACTGCCAGCAGAAAAAAAAAGTCATGACAAAATTAATGACAAATTCGAATTTTGGAAGTTAATGTAGGGAAAAAAACGTTAGTTAACATTTTTTCCAGTTCGTCTGAAAACCTGAATAAAAAATTAATGGATTGAAATATTTATTGGAAATATTTCTTGTTGTAGAGGACATATATTGAAGTGAGTGCAGGTGAGAGCAGGCGTGTATATATATATATATATATATATATATATATATATATATATATATATATATATATATATATATATATATATATATATATATATATATATATATATATATATATATATATATATATATATATATATATATATATATATCACGAAACTTAATGTCTACTGTAAGTGTTCAAAAATACTGTATAAAGAATTCACGTTGTATGTATTTATTTTTCGAAACACACACACACACACACACACACACACACAACTAACAATAAATGCCAACAAGAATAGACATATCCTAAGAAATCGCAAGAAAAACCCATGGGTAGTGTGAAATTTGGGTAAAAATGTAAAAAAACAGTTCACAGTGTTTTTTTACTCGTCGAAGGGAAGGAAAAAAGGGTCCTCATTAAATAATAAGTTTATTTTTTTTCCCCTAAAGCCCGAGCAGCGTTTTTTTTTTTTTTTTTGGTATGCTGTGAGGTTTCAAAAATAAAAAATATATATATATAAGAGAAAAAAGGCTGCAGTTTTGTATTATCAGAAAAAAAATAGGGATTTTAGAACTACAATCATTAAAAAGACTGTACTTGCCTGTAATCCCTAAAATTATAGCTGAATCAAATCTATAGTTATCCTAATGTTATTAATCCAAAGCTAATTACCCTTAAGCTATAATGGCCCCCCAAATTATGATGATCTTAGAACTATAATTGCCTTAAAAGAATATTTGTCCAAGAACTATAATTACCCCAAACTATAATTATCTTTAATCTGAAATTATTCTAAACCTAAGTGTCCTAAAATTTTAAGTGCCCAGAGATGATTATTTTCCTAAAAGTATAATATTCCCAAAAGTGTAACATACCTTGCCCCCCAAAATATAACACAGACACACACACACACACACACACACACACACACACACACACACAAGTATGCTTTAGGCTAATTATCCTAAAAGTATAAATCCCATAATAATTGGTTCTAAAAATCACAGTTGTCCTAACACTAAAATTGTCCTAAACCTAAAATTGTCCTAAACCTATAATTGTCCTATCACTGTCCCAAAATTATAGTTGTCCTAAAGTTTAATCAGTCCAAAAATACATCTATATTTTCCCTAAACTTTGCTCTAATTGTCCTAAAAATACAGTATATATAATTTTCCCAAAAGTATTCCGTAATTGTCCAAAAAATTTATATCCATCCATCCATCAACCAATCCCATGTCGCCCCATGAGGAGCATAGGAGCCTGGGGCTAGGGATGTTGGTCCTGACATTTAAGATGAGTGACCAGCCTCATTCATCCCTGAGTGTCATTAGCCTACTTGAGCAATAAACCCCAACCATTCCTTGGATATAAACCTACACAGGCCCAACCCGATTGGAGCGCCTTAATTACCCACTAAACCATCAGGCGCCATAGTTTGGTTATATGGTTACCACTCAGACTAGTAAATGGTTTCCTGCTGTACAGGAAATCATTTGGCATGTCATTCAGTGTAGAGTCACCTATGGACAAAAGGAAGAGGAAAGAGTGAAGAAAAGAAAGAAGAGGGAGTGTAAAGTCACCCGTAAGCAGAAGGAAGAGGAAAGAATGAAGGAAAGAAAGACAGAAGAGGAAGGAAGGAAGAGAGGAAAAGGCAGACACCCAAAGCAGCACTATATCGAGGGAGTGGATGGTGAGCACCCCCACCTATCACCTAAAAATATATATACAATTTTCCCTAAAATTTGCTATAATTGAACTTACACACACACACACACACACAATATATATATATATATATATATATATATATATGTATGTACTGTATGTATATATGATTTTCCTTTAAACTCTGCCGTAATTTTCGAAAAAGTATATACAGTATAATTTTCCTAAAATTTACTGTAATTGTCCTAAAATATATGTACAATTTTCCACAAACTTTGATATAACTGGCCTAAAAATATATATAATTTCCCTGAAATATGCTATAACTGTCCTAAAAGTACATATCTATAATTTTCCTAAGCTGGAATAATTGTCCCAAAATTGACAATAATTTTCCAAAGGTAAAATTATCCAAAATCTTATATTGTCCCAGAATTATATGTCCTAAAATGTTCGGTATTGTGTGTCAAAGAAAAACTATAGAAGGCCCTTAACTCCCCCCCCCCCCCGTCTCTCTCTCTCTCTCTCTAAGAAATCGTCAAGGAAAACAATCTGATACTACAGAGTTTTATATTTCTTCTTTGTATATGTTGTGCCTGGGAAGTATGACGATGATGATGATGATGATGATGATTGGGAAGTAGGGTTATGAAGATGGTGATGGTGGTGATAGTTGTGATGATGATGGAAGTGGTGATGGTAGGGGTGATGGTGATGATGATAGTGGTGGTGGTGTAGGGGTGATGACAGGGTTGGTGATTTTTTCTTAAAAATAAAAAAATAAAGTAAAAAAAATGACTTTTTGTTCGATTTATTTGATTATTTTATTTATTTAATTTTTCTGTTTATTATATACCGGTAGCTAATATTTCAAAAGCAGTATACTGAATACTGTACACTTCATACACTTCATATCCTGTCTATCCACTGATGGTTCAGCCTGAAAGCCTCTGCCCAGAATCCAGATACATACCTGTTCAAGTCCTGTCTGTACACTACTGGATAAGGCTGAGTAGCCAGTGGTAATCAAGACAGCATATTCCAAAGCTGATTATATTACCACACAGCAAAATCTCAAGCTGATATTATTATGACATGGCCTTAAGTGACCAAGCACAGCCTACCTAGTCTTATGGCTTTGGTTTTTGATTTATGGCTCATTATTTCAGATGTACAAATAATTTCAATAGTAGTTACACAAATGTAAAAATATTTTTTCTGTCATACAGTGTAGCAATTTGTAATGACACTATTCTCCAAAATCTGCTAACTTAATGCTTAAGAATCTGAGTAAGTGAATGCCACAGCAAAGTTATACTCAGCTTTTATAAACCTTCAGATTTTAGTTTTGTTAACTTTTAGATTAAAAAAAAAAACGAATTTTAGCAAAAAAATGATTTACTCACATGATTAAATCAGTTTGGTTTAATCAGTGCCAACCCTGGGTGATGATGATGATGATTTTTCTTATTGTGAAATAGTGATGATGATGGTGATAAATACCGGTAGTTTGTATTCCTTCTCACTCATTTGTGTTTGCATCTTGCCAGTATGATAGTGTAAGAAGGATGATGATGATGATAATGATGATAGTGATAGTAATAACGATGACGACGGCGTTGATGACGATGATGATGATAACAATAACGACGACAACGGCGATGATGATGATGATGATGATGATGATGACGACGATGATGATAATAATGATGATAATGACGATGATGATGATGATAACGATGATACAGCAATAATAATGAAGACGATGACGATGCTAATGATGATGATGATGGTGATGATTTTCCCTGGACAAAGCACTAATATTAAAATGTGTCACTCTTATTTTTACGTATTAACAAACGTCCTTTTTCAACCTTTGTCCCATCGCCCTAAGAACGTGCATCCTGTCTTGGTATGTTTCTCAAGATTTCGTCGTTTTCTGTTCTCACCGTGGGAAGGAGCCGGAGAGAGAGAGAGAGAGAGAGAGAGGGGGGGAATTGTGAGTGAATCAGAAAGTTAAGCAAATAAGTCTGAGTAAATGAATGGAGAGAGAGAGAGAGAGAGAGAGTGAGGGGGGGGGGATTTGTGAGTGTGTCAGAGTAAGTGAATGGAGAGAGAGCGAGAGAAGGTTCAGATCCGTTGAGAGAGAGAGAGAGAGAGAGAGAGAGAGAGGATTTGTGAGTCAGAAAGGTTAACAAATAATTCAGAATAAATGAAGAGAGAGTGAGAGAGAGAGAGAAAGCGAGAGAGATCCGTTTAGAGAGAAAGCGAGAGAGAGAGATCCTTTTAGAGAGAGAGAGAGAGAGAGAGAGAGATAGAGAGAGCAGGCATAGATCCGTTCAAGGAATAACTCAACCATCTTTGAATAATGGGGAAACACCAAGGTCTTAAGTTATCCCCCTCGTGCACTCCACTGTCTGTCTGTCTGTCTGTCTGTCTCTCAGTAAGTGAGCCACAATGCCCAGAAGTGCCAGTAAGAGCCGTAGTGATAGTGCCATTATCAGCGTTTCTCGGAATTTGTGTGTGTGTGTGTGTGTGTGTGTGTGTGTGTGTGTGTGTGTGTGTGTGTGTGTGTGTGTGTGTGTGTGTGTGTTTACGTACGAGAAGCTGGAGTAGCCTAGATGAGGAAAAGGTGCATGTATAATTGAGTGAGGGAGTGTGTGTATGTGTATGTATGTATGAGGTGAAGGTGTTGTGTATGTGTATTTGTCAGTCATATCGGTATATTGACATGCCATTGTATACAGTATAATATCACTCATACACACCCACATACACACATATACAATCTTACTCATACTCACCACATATTCATTAATACACACACATATACGTATCAATCTGTCTATCTATCTATCTGTCTATCTATCATCCGTCTATCCGTCTGTCTGTCTATAACCAGACGTCTGAATCGCGTAAGAGGTGGCCACAGTCAGAGTGCCTCCATGTCGCCCTGTCCCCTGCCATTTCTCTGCCCTCCCCGTAACTCACATTCCCTTCTCTCATATACCTCCCTACTCCATCCCTCCATCTCTTCCTCTATCTCTTCCTCACTCATATATCTCTCTACTCCATCCCTCCACCTCATCCTTGGTCTCTCTCTCTCTCTCTCTCTCTCTCTCTCTCTCTCTCTCTCTCTCTCTCATACCTCTCCATCCTTCCACCTCATCTTCGGTCTCCTTCCCGTCCATATACATACGAAATAGATTTACAGTTTTCGAAGCCTACTCATACTTAGCATGTATACACTAAATTAGGTAAATAATAGATAGATAGATAGGTAGGTAGGTAGATAGATAGATAAAGTTATATAAACTCTTCATATTTTTTCACAGTAACCCAATTATAAAAAATAAATAGAAAAATACCTGATATTTTTTTTTAACACAAAATCTGAAATAGCCAAAATATGAACAGTGTCACTTTTTTTCTTATTCACCTGTGCGAAACAGATATAATAATAATTAAAAAAAATCGTGGAATTCAGAAACATCCATATATATTTTTCAAGAAATACAAAATCTTTTATTCATATTTTTTCTCAATCACTGATACAAAATATAAGATAGATAATCCAGTTTTTTTGTTCATGTGTTAAAAAGGCAGAAAATGGAAAGTGCAGAAAGGTTCATTATTTTTCTTTTTGGCTTTAACAAAAAACGTGAAATACAGAGAAATTTTTTTTGGTTATTTTTTAGTACAGAAAATCCACAGATATAGAAATTTAATCCATAGATAAGCATAAAAAAATAATCCATGGAGAAATAAGTAATCAGTTGAAAAAAAATCCATAGATATAAAAAAATAATCCATAGAGAAGTACCGGTATAAAAAATAATGCAAGGAAAAAATAATAGATTACTAGTGGAGAAGGGAGAAAAAGTGAGCAGATGGAGAGAACACTTTAATGAATTGTTGAACATAGAGAATGGAAGTAATGCGAGTATAAGTGGCTGGGGAATGGCTGGGAGAAGGAGGGAGGTGAGAAGACAGGAAGAAATCAGTAGGATAGAAGCTGTGGAAGCAATGGGGAAAGTTAAAATGGGGAAAGCCCCAGGAATTGATGGAGTGTGTGGTGAAATGCTGAAGCATGGGGGAGAGATAGTAATAGAATGGATGTGCAAGATGTGCAGATTGGCCTGGGAGGAAGGTAGAGTCCCGGAGGATTGGAAGTCAGGTATAATTATTCCCCTGTACAAAGGAAAAGGGGAAAAAGAAGTGTGTGGTAATCATATGGGCATTTGCCTTCTTAGTGAAATAGGAAAAGTATAGGCTGTGGTAGGATACTTACTGACAGAGTTAGGGAAATAATAGAGGAATTAGTTGGAGAAGAACAGGAGGCTTTAGGAAAGGAAGAGGTTGTATAGATCAAATATTCATTCTTAGATCTTTAGTGGAAAAGTTTCTAGAGAAGGGAAAGTAGTCGTATGTGGCCTTCATGGATTTGGAGAAAGCACATGACAGGGTGGATAGACAAGGATTGTGGAAAGTATTAAGAATATATGGAGTAGATGGGAAGTTGTTGAAGGCCGTGAAGAGTATGTATGAGGTTGCTAAGGCTGCAATGCATGTGGATGGTGAACTGAGTGAATTTTTCTATTTGGAGGTTGGATTGAAACAAGGATGTGTCATGTCTCCATAGTTGTTCAATCTGTACATGGATGGGATTATAAAAGATACCGGTATACAAGGTAAGGCAGTGGATGTTGGAGTGGCCCTAGTGAGAGAGGGCACATGGATGGGATTATGGAAGAGATACAAAGTAGGGCAGTGGATGTTGGAGCTGCTCTAGTGAGAGTGGGCACATGGATGGGATTATAAAAGAGATACAAGGTAGGGCAGTGGATGTTGGAGCTGCTCTAGTGAGAGAGGGCAGTGTTTGGAAACTCCGTGTACAGATGATACTGTGGTGTTAAGTGAATACGAAGGGGAGTTGCAAGGCTTGGTGAATAAGTTTGGGAGTGTGTGTAAGAAGCGGAACCTAAAGGTGAATGTAGGGAAGAGTATAGTGATGGTCTTTGAGAGAAGTGAAGTCGGTGAATGTACAGTGAGACTGGATGGGGAGGAAATGGAGAATGTGAGTGCGTTTAAGTACTTGGGTAGTGTGATGAGTAAGGATGGAAGTTTAGAGGGTGAAGTGCTTGAAAGGATGCAGCAGGGAAGAAAGGTTGCTGGTTCCTTGAAAGCAGTGATAAGAGACAGGGAAGTGAGCATGGAAGTGAAAAAGCTACTACATGACTATTATGATACCAACTCTAAGATATGGAAGTGAAGCTTGGACCTTGTTGGAGGGACAGAAGTGAAGAGTGAGAGCAGTGGAAATGAGTTATTTGGGAGGAGCCTGTGGAGTCACATGGAGAGACAGACTGACAAATCAGGAAGTGAAGGAGCGTTGTGGTGTGGATGTGGATGTGATAGAAAGCGTTAGGAGAAACACATTAAGGTGGTTTGGCCATTGTGGCTAGGATGGAGAGTGAGAGACTGACGAGGAGAGTGTGAGTGAGGTGGAGGGGGGAAGAGGGAGGGGGAGGCCAAGGATGAGATGGAGGGATGGAGTGGAGAGGTTTGAGAGAGGGGTGTGTGTGAGCTGGGAGCAGGGCAGTGAAATGGCGGGGGACAGAGCGACTTGGAGGCGATTTGTTTGTGGCCACCCCTTACGGGATTAAGGCGTCTGGCAATAGATAGATAGATAAATAGATAGAAAAAAATATCCCATTGAAATAAAAATCTATAGAAATTTGAAAGTCCATTAATAAGTAATTCAGAAAAATACAAAAAGTAATACTAAAAAATACAAAAGAAAATAACTAATATTTAAATTTTGCTTATTTACACACACCAAAAAATTCCAAAAATACATATATGATTATTTTTATCTTATCCAGAAAAATAAAAAAGTAAAAAAAAATAATTCCTCATCCTTTTTTATTCCCGCAAAGAATATATAGAGGAAGAATTGAAGGAAAATTCTTTAAAATTCAAGTTTTTTCTCATTATTGCAAAAAATTGAGGAAAAATAGAGGAAATTTTTTTTATTCTGCCATTAAAAAATAAAAAAAAAATGGATTAAGAATAACACATAATTACTTTCATGTTTTTTTTTTTTAATTATTTTCACGAATAAAAATCTGATAAAAACTGTATCTTTTTCCCCCTGCAAAAATCTGTAAAATTCTCTCTCTCTCTCTCTCTCTCTCTCTCTCTCTCTCTCTTTCTCACCTTCAGCCGTCTTTCCTAGCCACATCATCATCACCATCATCATCATCATCATCACCATCATCATCATCACCATCATCATCATCACCATCATCATCATCATCATCATCATCATCATCATCATCATCTCACTTATAACCAACACCTGTATTATTTATTATGTAGGAAAATCTCTGGTAATTTGGTGCTGTCAAAGTTATTGTGACACTTCCAAGGCCGAGAGAGAGAGAGAGAGAGAGAGAGAGAGAGAGAGAGAGAGAGAGAGTAAAAAAACAGGACATGTAAAAAGGAAAATAAACACAAATGCATAGAGAGAGAGAGAGAGAGATACTTGCGTGTGAGTTTCTGGTTATATCCGGATGTCCCTTCATTGTTTTCGTTTAGAATGTGGATATTTGTACAGTATATCAAATGTGTTTGTCTGTTGTGTATGTCCGATTTTTTTTTTTTATGCAAGGAAGAAGGAACCAAAGGCCAGGAGCCAGCAGACCGTTCCCTCCAAGAACAAACAAAAACAAGTTGACGGAGAACCAAATTCAACATCGTACATTTCGAGATGTCTGGACACACTGCGTTTGTAAGACTGGAGATCATAGGCAGTAGGAAATACAGACAGAGGAAGACAGTTCCAAAGTTGACCTGTTACATAAATGAAGGACTTGGAGTAACGATTATCTCTTGCAGTAAAGAGCTGGACAGAAAAAAGGATGTGAGTTTGTTGCTAGACGGGTGCTACGCACCGTCGTGGTGGTGGGGGGGATACAAGCAGACAGTTCAGAGGAGCAGTGACCATTGAAGTAGGGATAGAAAAGAGATTGAGATTCAACAGTGCGGCGAAGATACAGAGGTTGAAAGGAGCCAGTAAGACGAACAGCCATTTACTCGACCCTATTGAGAAGAGCTGTATGTGGGAAACCTCCCCACACTTGAGAGTTGTACTCACACAGGGGCGAATAAAACCCGTGCATAAAAGTCATCAACTGTGTCTGTTGGATGTCCTTAGTTCTGAAGTACTTGTAATGTCTGATGCCCGAATGGGATGTCTGTTTGTGTGTGTGTGTGTGTGTGTGTGTGTGTGTGTGTGTGTGTGTGTGTGTGTGTGTGTGTGTGTGAGTGTGTGTGTGTCCGTATGATGTGCGTGTGTGTCCGTTATAGATCTGTATGTCCATGTCGTGTCCGGGTCTGTGGGGATGTCCGGCTTCAGTGGGGCGTGTGTGTGTCCCTCGCCTGGCTGCCGGTATTCTCCGAGCCACCATTATTCTCAGCTTCTGTTTTGTCACCAGTTTATTTTTCACGTCCTGTCCTGGATATTTGATTCATTTTTCTGATTATTTTTTCTTCCTCTCTGTTTCCTCTCTACACTTCATCTTCCTTCCCTTCGTCATTCCCTTCTCTCCTCCACTTCCTTCCCCTCCATGTCTCATCTCCTTCCCTTCCCCTCCTCTCCCCTTCTCTCCCCTTCCTCCATGCATTTATCTTTAACAGATAGTCTTGATTTCAACGTAACCATTCGTGTCTCCTCTTCCTCTCCTTTCCTCTCCTCCCCCCTTTTCTCTCACCTTTCTCTCCATTCTTCTCTCCTCTCTCTGCTCTTCTCTGTTCCCTCCTTACCTGTCCTCTCCCCTCTCTTCCTCTTTTTCTTCCTCCCCATCCCTCTTCCAGGACTTTAATTTTATCTCATTCCTTTTCGTCTCTTCTCAATTTTTCTCAAATCTTGTCGTTTACTCTCATCTCGTGTCTTCTTCTCTCTTCCTCTTTCTGTTAATGTCAGTTAATCTGATCTCCCTATCCCCTGTCCATCTTCTTCCCCTCCCCATCCCACCCCACCCCACCCCACCCCACCCCACCCCACCCCTCCCTTCCCTTCCCAACTAAACCTCTCCCCTCCCCTCCCCTCTCTTCTCCTCTCCTCCCCTCCCCTCCCCTCCCCTCCCCTCCCCTCCCCTCCCCTCTCTTCTCCTTTCCTCTCCTCCCCTCTCCTCCCCTCCCCTCCCCTCCACCTCTCCCTACTTTTCTGCACCCCACTTCACCCCTCCCTACTCTTCTTCACCCCACCCCACCCCACCCCCACTCTTTCTCACCCCACCCCAACCCACTCTCCCCTCCCCTCGCAACTTCGTTTATCCAAAAATCGGCTTCGTTTTCTACGTATCCATTCGTATCTCCTGCCTTATCAGAGAGGAAATGCCGACAGTCACAGTGGGGGGGAGGGTGACAGGGAGGAGAGGAGAAGGAGGCGGAGGACGAGGAGAGGAGAGAAGAAGGAGGCGGAGGAGAAGAAGGAGAGGAGAGGTAAGGAGAAAGAGGATGTTGATGAGGAGAGGAGAAGTGAGGAGAGGAAAGGAGAAGAGAAAAGGGGAAGGAGAGAGAGAGAGAGAGAGAGAGAGAGAGAGAGAGAGAGAGAGAGAGGTACATAAAGTCACACCATTTATCTGAGTAAAAAAAGGTAATTGCACGTCCTCCATTTATAGCCAGTCCTCTCCCAGATAAGGCGTTGGAGAAGTGTAAGCATCCAAACATCTTCCTTTTAGCGATTTATGCTGCCTGTTACCCACTGAGGATATTCTCTCTGAGCCGCATTCAGAGTGGCATTTCAGTCGCAGCGGCTTCCGTTCAGTGATTTATTCTTCCTGTTAAGAGACTGATATTCTAGTTCGTACAGAGAGAGAGAGAGAGAGAGAGAGAGAGAGAGATAGTATGTTTTCATCTAAAGGAACTAGGTCATGATAAATACCATTGTGAGGTAGGAATGAGTCCTTGGTTACTAGTCAAATCCCCTTCTGTTCGGAAGCCTCTCCTAAGCTGAATAAAATAGTTTGGTGGCAGTGAGAGAGAGAGAGAGAGAGAGAGATCACAGGGGGAAGTAATAGGATCAAAAAAGGCTTGACAACAGTAATTTCTCTCTCTCTCTCTCTCCCTCCCTCGAAGAGCGTGAAATGTGTGGGTTGATAGCGGATGTCATGTTGGCGACTTCATGCATTGTCTAGCAGAGAGAGAGAGAGAGAGAGGACAATAAAGTAAGAGAATATATGAAAAAGAAGGCAACCAAAAATTAAAAAAAATAAAAATCCTTGAGACGACGAAGACGAAACAGGAAGAAGGGATAAAAAAGGAAGTTAAGGAGAACCGAAGGAGGAGGGAGGGAGAGGAGGAAGGAGAAGGGGAGGAGAGGAGAGGAGAAGGGGAGGGGAAGGAGAGGAGAGGAGAGGAAGGGAAGAGAAGAAAGTGGGTGAGAAGAGGAGATGGGGAAGAGTGCAGATGGATGAAGATAAAATGTTTGAGAGGAGAGGAGAGAAGAGGAGAGGCACAGAGAAGTAGGAGACTAGGGGACTGAGGATAGAAGAGGGGAGGGGAGGAGGCGAGAAAGGAGAGGGATGAGGGTAAAGAAAAAGAAACATACATTTACAAGAGAAGCAATAATGGGAAGATAAGGAATAGAGGAAGAAGAAGGAGAGAGAGAGAGAGAGGAGACTGGTGAGGAAATTTAGCAGTATACGTAGAAACATGCATGCATACATTCACAAAATTTTCGGAGAACGAACATCCATCCGTCCATACATACATACGACTATACGTATGCAAACGCAGACAAAAAATTTCCAGTGACTCAGCGCACACACACACACACACACACACACACACACACACACACACACACACACACACACACACACACACACACACACACACACACACACACACACACACACCGCGTTTCCTTGACATTGTCCAGCAGAGCAACAAGAAATTATTATTATTATTATTATTATTATTATTATTACTACTACTACTACTACTACTACTACTACTACTACTACTACTACTACTACCATCAAAATACCAAAACTCTGCCACGTCTGCCAGTGTTGCAAGCGGCGGTATTTGGGGCTTCCAAAGGTGGGCCAGAAAGGTATATTTACCGAGAGCGTTACTAGGAAACAGCGTGTGCGTGTGTACAGTAGGTCAGGGAGGCGCGTGACTCAGGGGAAATTGTGTGTCTGAGAGAGAGAGAGAGAGAGAGAGAGAGAGATTGTGTGTGTGTGTGTGTGTGTGTGTGTGTGTGTGTGTGTGTGTGTGAGATCTATATTTGGCTGTCCCATTTGTCTTTGTTTCATTTGTACTCTCTCTCTCTCTCTCTCTCTCTCTCTCTCTCTCTCCCGCCGTTATAAAGGTCACTAGGAAACCGAGTAAGTGAGTGTGTGTGTGTGTGTAGCAACTCCCGGTGTGTGTGTGTGTGTGTGTGTGTGTGTGTGTGTGTGTGTGTGTGTGTGTGTGTGTGTGTGTGTGTGTAGCAACTACCTGCATCGGGGAAAGCCTGCATGCAACCCCTCTCCATTCTTTTTTTTTCAATTCATGGATCTGGAAAAAACTGTAACGACGACCAGGATGGGACAATAGACAGTTGCGGACGTGAATGTAGCTTCAGTCTATGTTTATGTTTATCTATCTCTTTGTCCATCTACCTGCCTACCTGTGTGTCCTTCTATCTACCTGTTTGTCTATCTGGCGTCATTTTTCAAGCTGATGATTTAGATTTTATTTTTTCCCCGCCCGGGCCGAGTCCTGCGAGGTATTGTTTTTGGTCGAGTTTGTTTGTTTGTGTCTTTGTTTGTTAGTAACATTACGGAAAAACGGCTGAATGAAATTACATGAAACTTTTAAGGTTATGTGGGCACTGGTCTCAAAAGGAAGTGATTAAATTTTATATTCAATAGAGTGACCCTGAATGGTCAAAATCAAGGTCACGGATTTTCAGAAGGGTTTGACTTGAAACCGGTTGGAAATAGAAATATTTACCATTATCAGCACAAAAGAACTCCCATATGGGCTTTCATTTGGCACCAAGACCTTTGACCTTGAGTGACATTGAAAGGTCAAACGCAAGAGCACAGATTTTCAGAGAACTATAACTTGAAAACGGTTGAAAATAAAATATCTGCTGTCGGGCGAGGTTTGTTGTGCCTGGCAACACTTGTTTTTCATATATATATTTTTTGATTTTGTCTTCAGTGAATAAAAAATTAAATTATTCATCTATCTGTGTTATCTGTGTCTATCAGTCAGTCAGTCAGCCTGTATATCTATCTATCTGCCTGTCTCCGCTATCTACCCGTCTGTCTGTTTCTGCATATTTATCTGTTTGTCTCCAAATATGCCTTTGTCTATCTGTCTGTCCATATCTCTGTCTTCTGTATCTGTCTGTATCTTTATCTGTCTACCTGTCTGTCTGTCTGCCTATCTATCCGTCTATCAGTCTGTAATTATCTGCCTGTTCATCTCTTTGTCAGTCTATCTGTTTATCTCTTCATCTATCATTCTGTCTCCATCCATCAGTCCATTCATCAATCCATATTTGTCTGCAAGCACGTAATTCTTTTCACACTTACTGAATGCAGTAAAAAAACGCGTGAATGTAGTGAAGGGATGAATAAACATTGGATACTCTATATACATGAAGCTTCACACATGGCTGTTTGGGGATATTATTATAGAACTTACCACATCCCTGTATAAGTTTTCTTCTTTTTGCCAATATTATTATTATTCTAGGGAAGATCTAAACCGCTACCATTCGCATACCGTTGGAATTACAGCCTTCATTCTTCGCCCTGTTATAGTACTGGTTGGCCGCTTCATCAAGCCACATATCATCCTGATCCGACTACCGAAACCCGAATAGGATCAGAAACGGAAAAAAAAAGTACGCTTAAAGATCGAGAACCACTTACGTTACAGGGCTCAGATTTTTATAGCCTATACCTGTGACATGGCCAGAATGCAGTGCTTAATGCAGTCCACATCGCATCATTATTCCCTGAGATGACATATGGTTCATAATTTTGGACCACCCCGGAGGACAGAGAAGTCACCTGATTCTACAAGAAAAAATAAAGCTGCAGGTCACCAAACTCGGTGGATTTATAGATTGTGATGGTCTAAGGTGACATGTACGAGATCACTGACTTTGGCCTCTAGGTCCCTTTGTAGCTTGGCATCTAGTAAGCAATGGCCGTGGCAAGTTATTATCAAAACTGTCCTTGGGCAGTTTCTGGGTATTATTATTATAATTATTATTTGTATTATTATTTGTATTATCATTATTATTTTTATTTTTATTATTGTTATTGTGTCATTGTTCTATGTTCTTGTTCATCATCATCATCGTCATTAACGTCGTCATTTTCTTCTTTTTCTTCCTAATGCTGCTTTTATTATTATTATTATTATTATTAGCAGTAGTGGTAGTAGCAGCAGCAGCAGCAGTAGTAGTAGTAGTAGTAGTAGTAGTAGTAGTTAGTAGTGGTAAGAGTTGCAATCCCAGGCTCATCTGAATGTGAACCCAGTGCACTGCAGGCAAAAGGTGGCCTCTTCTCACAGTCCACCATACTCCTTTTGGTAGATAGGGAGGAAATTGAGGCGCGTTTTGTATAAGCAGGCAGTGGATCCTCCTAATTATATCAGTGCCACCACGTGAAGGCGTCCCTCTCCACCACCAGTTGACGACAGTAACATGTTTTGTAGTTTATTATTATTATTATTATTATTATTATTAATTATTCACATTTCCTTCTTGTTCTAGTTCTTCTCCTTCTTCTTTCTCTTGTTCATGTTCAATACGCCATCTTAGTGTTGAGGTGCAGACTAAATAAAGTCATGTGTTTCTCTAAATACTTTTATTAAGTGTAGCAGTACAAGTGATACAGTTTTATATCTTAACAATCCAACAATACATAATATATTTATATACATAATATAGTTCCATTAAATGCCCCAGGTCCCACTTTGATTGTCCCAGGTCCCACTTTGATTGTCCCAGGTCCCTCTTTAAAAGTCCCACATCTCACTTTAAATGTCCCAGCTCCACTTTAAATGGCCGCTTCCAGATTGCGTAGGCTATGAGAGGACACACTACCAGCACCTCCATTAAATGTCTGCCTAATTTAAATACACCGGTTTTAAAGGTCTGCCCAGTTTAAATGTCCGGCCAGATTGCGTCTGAGGGGACATGCTACCGAGCCTCACTCTAAATATCAGCCTTATTATTGCAACACCACCGGGGCATAATATCCTTGTGACTTTATGTATTTTAAAAACCTCCATCTTTCTTCATTTTTTTTTTTTTTTTTTTCGGACCAATGTGCAAAACCGAACAGACCAAAAAAAAAAAAAAAAAAAAAATAGGGCAATAATGTCTCTCTTAAATATAATAAAAATCTCTCCTAAACACTCTTAAACATTCCAATAAGTATACTGGGAAAATAAATTCCCTAACTTTATAAACATTGGGTATTATATGGATACAAAATTTATATATATTTCGGGCCGTCTATAGCGCTCAGCTGTATACTCCTTTTTGTATTTTGTGTGCTCGGGGACGGTTCATGCTGCTGGTGTGGGCGTGGATGTGGCAGTAGGATAAAAGACTAAACGATACAGGATAGACACTGATACCGGAGCCGTCCTCGCAAGACACGAGAGACCGCCCAAAGGAGTGGAAGGAGAGCATGATACACTGGACAGTCCTGTATATTGGTAGTAATTTTATCTCTGTCTCTGTTTTATTAAATCTCTATCTCTGTCCACCTATATACGGGAGATAGATTGATGTGTGTGTGTGTGTGTGTGTGTGTGTGTGTGTGTGTGTGTGTGTGTGTGTGTGTGTGCGCGGGAGGGGGCGTGGGTGTGGGTGGGTGTGGTTATAAAGTGAGAAATGTAACTCGTGTGTGTGTGTGTGTGTGTGTGTGTGTGTGTGTGTGTGTGTGTGTGTGTGTGTGTGTGTGTGTGTGTGATTGGCTATAAACTGAGAGAAATAACTCCTTAAAAAACTAAATTATTCTGATTCTCACTGATTATCACAGCAAGAGTGTATCACAGAACACGGTATAACAAGGCACAGTGATTGTACGAAGCTTGTATCTTTTTTTGGAGATGCCCTAACACCTTTTCCTTAGCGATTTATTCCACATATTTCACCTTTGCTTCCTATACCGTTCCCGTATCGATTTTGCGTCAGTGGTAAGGACTTTCACTAACACCTGTTCCTTAGCGATTTATTTTCCAAGCTACCCTTTAATATCCACTTTTTTGTTTCTACTATCTTCTTAATATAGAAGAAGATTGCATGAATAACTCACAGGAATATAGTAACGGAGCAGAATCTGAAATAAACCGCTTAGGAGGAGGTGTTAGTAAGCTTCCTAACCACACGAGAATACTGCCCAGTACTAATAAAGAAGCGGTTGAAATGCATAGAATAATTCGCCAACGAGGAAGTGTTACGAGATCTTGCTAAGCCACTTAAAACTACCCTTATTGCTAAAGTGGAGAGTCTCGCTCCCTTGAAACACACGGCGCCGCTTCAGTTTGCGTGCCCAGGATCTCCTCGTCTCTCGGGGAAAGGAATATGTAACTACAAACATGACTGTCTATCTATCGGCTGTATTCTTCTTCTCCTCCTCCATCATCATCATTATCTTCTTCGTGTTCTTCTTTACCGTCATCATCATCATCTTCTTCTTCTTCGGTTTCGTGTTCTTCTTTATCGTCATCGTTATCATTTTCTTGTTATCGTCATCGTTGTCATTATCGTCATCTTCATCTTTTCATCTTCTTGTTCATCATCATCATCATCATCAGAATAATAATAATAAGGGAGAACTATCAGCATTATGCCCGATTATTCACATTCATCACAAATACCTAAGTAATCCCAGTGCCAAATTAGAGTCAAGTGAATGCCGTATCACTCATTCACTAAGGTACCAGTAGCTTGTAATCCACGTAAATCTCTTCATGTCTTCGTCGTGTTAATAACCTGTCGAAGAGGATGAAGAATACAGCCGAGAATTAGCGAGCACGAATGAGTTAGTTACGGTCCAGGAAGGGGTTAGGAGGCATTCCCCAGCCCCCTTCGTCCTCCTCCTCCTCCTCCTCCCTTGAAACATGTTGTGCAGAGACCCGGTTCCTTCCCCGCCGAGTGTGACCATGGCTGGTGGGGTTACGTGAAGACATATTTCCAGGATAAGACAAGAAATCATCCCTGTTCCCCAAAGCGTCTTGAAGGTGTGTGGAGAACCTGCTGTGTGTATCGTAGTCCCCACTGTTTACATTGCTTGGGAGATGTGTGAAGGTGCTGAAGATTGCTGGAGAAGTGCTATCCCCGTCCATAGGAAAGGGGCTGTGTGTGGCGCCTCCTTGGTTGCTGCTCATGCCGTGTTGTTGGTGCTGTGTGGGGCAGAAGTTAGCTCCACCGTCAATAGGGAAAGGGCTGTATGCGCCTGCGTCTCCTTGGTTGCTGGTGTTACTGTCTCCTTGTTGTGGTTGCTGTGTGGAGTAGATGCTGTACATGAGTTGGGCTTTATTCTGACCAGGCTGACACTGATATACACTTCCCACATATCTGGCAACAGTGGCCCCATCTCGCCTTGAACTCATCCCCTCGCTTGCATCCCTCTCACTCACCGCGTCTGGGCGAAAGTCTATCACCCCGGGGCCATTCGGGTAGGAATCCTGAGGGGGACTCCACTGGTCTCTGCGGTGGGCCCTCTCCTGCCTACGTCCCCTTTTCTTGGTGAAGATTCCTAGCATGGGTGGTACTGGTTCACACGCTTCATCAAACGAATCCACGTACTCTCTTATGGCCAATTCGTTTCTGTTGGGAAGAGAGAGGGGAGGTTAGTCGTGGGCAGTGGGGAGAAAGGGAAGGAAGAGGGGAGGAAGATGGGGATTGGAGAGGGGAGGTAGAAACAAGAAGGAAAAGGGTTGTGGTTAGTGTGTGTGTTTTATCATTGGTATTGTTAAGACTATCACTGTTATCACTATCATCATCATCCATTATCATCACTATTATTATCATCATCATCATCATCATCTAATCGTCTGCCAACTGCCATACATGGAGTAGGTAAAATCCAAGGTCCGAAAAAAAGGGGGGAGGAGGAGAGATACCGGCAGAATGCAAAGTGAAAATTTTGTTCACACACACACACACACACACACACACATTCTCTCTCTCTCTCTCTCTCTCTCTCTCTCTCTCTCTCTCTCTCTCTCTCACCTTATTCCGTCGTCCACAGCATACTCCCTCGCTGCCATATCCCACACATAATCCTCCATCTGTAGGCAAAGAAACAGAAAAATAGGGTTAAAAATGGGTTATATTGAGTTAGGAATAGGTTAGAATGAGGTTGAAAGTAGGATTGAAAATAGGTAATGTGCTAGTCACGAAGAAGTGCTATGGAAAGGACGCAGAACCGCAATATTGTCTTTTTCTGCCACTGAGCTACATGAAATAAGCAGCATTAGGATGAAAATCTGGACCAAGTAAGAGTAAATGGAGAATAGACACATTTCCCCTCCAGTTTGACGCTCCCTAGCACCCCTTCCATGGCGATTTATTTTTTGGATATGGCTGGTTAATATCCTTGTGTACGTTCTTTATGCAAAGTATGGCGATACTGGAAGGATTTATGTAACACAGAAGAGGACAGTTAAGTGCAATGAACAAAATAATTCGCTTAGGAAATGGTGTTAGGGAGCTTCCTCAGCCGACGAGAATAAGAGTCTTGGCCTGACTGAAAGGGAAATTTGACAGACGAAAGTGACCGCAGCATAGGCTAGTTGTGAGAAGTATCGCTGTGGCTTTTGGTATGGTGACTACCAGCCGCGATAGCGAAGCTGGTATTCTTTTCAGTTTGTGTGTGTGTGTGTGTGTATGTGTGTGTGTGTGTGTGTGTGTGTGTGTGTGTGTGTGTGTGTGTGTGTGTGTGTGTGTGTGTGTGTGAGCACTATAACTTCGCAGCCGCTGAAGATATCATCACAAAATTTTACATGTGTGTAGCAGGGAAAAAAAGCGATCACGAGTTCGAAATTGGCGAAAGTAGGTCAAGGTCTGTGTGTCTGTTAGCACGATAACTTCCCAACCACTCTCGATAACATCACAAAATTTTACAGATGTGTAGTAGGAGTGAAAATCTCCTACGAGTATTGTTTTCAGTATGTCTGTCTATCTGTGT
Source organism: Coenobita brevimanus (assembly GCF_032717465.1). Lineage (NCBI taxonomy): Eukaryota > Metazoa > Arthropoda > Malacostraca > Decapoda > Coenobitidae > Coenobita > Coenobita brevimanus. Next base: position 39,426,922 of record NC_136998.1, on the reverse strand, counting down.
GTCTGTTAGCACGATGACTTCGCAGCAGCTCAAGATATCATCACAAAATTGTACATGTGTGTAGTAGAGATGAAAATCTCCGACGAGTTCGAAACTGGTGAAAGTAGGTCAAGGTCAAGGTCATATTCCGAGCCACGCTAGATATGTATCGGTTCTCGGCTGGTGTGACTCCTCCCTTGGGGGGCCTCTAGTGTTCTTTTTTTTTTTTTTTTTTGCCTTATATTAGCACAGATACGATTTAATTTAGCCCCTGTGTGTGTGTGTGTGTGTGTGTGTGTGTGTGTGTGTGTGTGTGTGTGTGTGTGTGGACAGCTGGAGACCACAGATTATCACACTGGTTTACATAACTCTGTGTGTGTGTGTGTGTGTGTGTGTGTGTGTGTGTGTGTGTGTGTGGTTTTATCATCCATCAGTCAACCAAAGACCAACAGTTTAACATCGATGCGATTTTAATTAACCCTCTTTTTGTCTGTGTTTGTCTTTCTGTCTCGTCAGTGTGTGTGTGTGTGTGTGTGTGTGTGTGTGTGTGTGTGTGTGTGTGTGTGTGTGTTTCCTGTCTGTGTGCGAGGCTTCTGTGTCATTCTCTATATACTCTCAGTCTCTGTGCATGTCTCACTCTCTGTCTCTCATTGCTTCATTATCCATATACTTGACCAGCTAAAGACGGACACTTCAGCACAGAGGTACGCTTTAAAATGACCCTATGTCTGTATGTGTCTCTGTCTGTGTCCCTGTGTGTCTGTCTGTCTCGCTGTCTGCATCTGTCAGTCTGTCTCTCTATGTCTGTCTCTCTGTATGTGGGGCTCATAAAACCACAAATTTAACAAACACATTGATAACACATTCTTTTAACTCACTCCCTTTCCTGGAACCCCCAACCCCCCAGGCACAGGCACACTGATAACACAGAACCAGGAATTATACCAAAGGAACTGATACCGAGATTAAGATAAGGATTAGGGAGTGGGTTTAGTATGTGGAATGGAGTGGGATTGGGGTGAAGTTAGGTATGGTGGAGTGAGATGATTTAGAGGTACAAGTTGGTGGGATGGGGTGGGATTGAGGTGTTTTTAGGATGGGGTGGGATTGAGGTGATTTTAGGATGGGGTGGGATTGGGGTGATTTTATGATGGGGTGGGATTGGGGTGATTTTTGGATGGGGTGGGATTGGGGTGATGTTAGGATGGGGTGGGGTTGGGGTGATCTTAGGCTGGGGTGGGACTGGGGTGATGTTAGGATGGGATGGGACTGGGGTGATGTTAGGATGAGGTGGGATTGGGGTGATCTTAGGATGGGGTGGGATTAGGGTGAAGTTGGTGGGATAGGGTGGGATTGGGGTCATAATAGGATGTGGTAATGAGTGGAGAAAAAGATGTGGGATCGGATGGGTTGGGATGAAATTTGGCTGAGGTGGGATTGGCCTAGAGGAGATGACGTTAGAGTGGGATGGGATTGGGGATTGACGTTAGTAGGACTGGATTAGGCGGATTAGAGGTGTGAGGTGAAGTTAGCTTTAAGAGGAGATGGGATTAGGGAGCTGAGGTATGTGTGGTGGGATGGGACTGAAGTGTGATGATGATGATGATAAGGATGGTGATGATGATGATAATGTCCAGTAACTGCACATGCGTGAGACTTGTAAACAGCCCCTTTAGACAGGGACATCTTTTTTTTTTCACATCTTACTGCCTTGAGATAATTTTAAGATGAAAATAATATCGTACGTCCTGCAGACTTTGATGGAATCTGAAGACAATGATATTAATCAAATGTGGAGGGAGGTGAAAGAGGTTTTGCATGAAAGTGCCAAGGTTACTTTTAGGAAAAAAGGGAAAGACGAGAAGGAAAAGTGGATGTCAGATGAAATATGGGATGCAATTCAGAAAAGGAAAGAGGCGAAGTTAAGAAGTGAAACACAGCATATTGATGGCCAGGTAGCTGAGGTTCATAGAGCAAAACACTGGAGTTTAAATTCTGAAGTATGAAGACTCGTTAGGCGTGGTAAGAGGAGGCTATATGATGAAAAGGCAACATAAACTGAAATTAAGTGAAAATGACGGTCACAACACGAGAACAGCGTCTTAGGCCTTAAAGGAGTTAACTGGACTGAAAAGAGAAGGAAGGAAATACATGTAAAAGATGGAAATGGTAATTTGACGACTAAAGATTTGGATATAAAAGGAAGGTAGAAAAAGCACTTTGAATCTGTTCTATATAGACCAATCCCAGCTGAAGAGGACATTTTGACAGCAGAGAGAGATATGCAAATGGAAAGAGGAGATATAACCTTAGAAGAGGTACAGGGTGGCAAAATCCATAAAGGAGTTAAAGAAATTTAAGGCCCCAGGAGAGGATGGAATATTCCCTGAAATGCTTAAGATGGAAAATGATGAGTTGATGAATGCTTTTTTAAAACCTTCTGATGTGGCTTGGGATAATGGTAAAATTCCAGAAGAATAAAAAAATGGAATGATTATAAAAATACAAAATTAGGGAGATGTAAGTGTGTGTGGAAAATAACGTTGACACCTGTAGTTGCAAAAGTCTCTCCCAAAATCTTGTTGGACAGAACAGAGCCTGTAACTGATGAAATTTTAAGAGAAGAACAAGGTGGATCCAGAATGAGTAGATGTTTTAATGATGAGATTATTATTTAAGGCATCTAATGCAACAAGCTAATGAGATGAAAATGCCACTTAGTATGTGCTTTGTGGATTTTGAAAAGGCGTTTTCAAATTATGAGGTTCTATGGAATACCAGAAAAGTTTGTAAACATTAGTAGAAGCCTGCATGAAGGTACTTTTTGTAAGGTAATGGTTCTTTGAGTGATCCTCTTGAAGTTAGGTCAGGAGTGATTCATGGAGGAGTTCTTTCGCCATTGCTGTTTGTTTTGGTATTGGATTACGTTGAGAAAGGTTGTAAGGAGAACAGGTGCAGGAATTAACTGGAAAGAAAATAAGAAGCTGATGGATTTGGACTATGCTGATGATATTGTTCTGATTTGCGGAAGTATTTACGAGATGCAGAGGGTGCTTGATTGTCTGGTAGAGGAAGGAGAAAACTGGGATTGGTAATAGATTGTGGAAAGACTGAAATTATTATTATGAACGTGGAGAACCAAATCGACTGTGTAATTGGGAATAATGTGGTGAAGAATGTAAAATTTTAATTATCTGGGAACGATTGTATCATCTAACGGATCATTAAACAGTTAAATTGAGGAGAGGATTAGACAGGCTTGGCGAGCTGTTGGAATGTTGAAATCTGTTTGGAATAATAATATGCTTTCGGTACTTACTACAGTAAAAATTTACGAGACCATGGCTAGACCAGTTTTAATTTATGGGCATGAGTCATGGTACAGTATAATTGCAACAGATCAGAAAGTATTAGGATTTGAGAATAAAGTACTGAGAAGGATTCTTGGGGTTTAGTGGCAGGACACAGTTACAAATGAATGAGTAAGGGATATTACGAGAGTGGAACCAATTGATGAATATGTGAGACTGTCTCGCTGGAAATGACTGGGGCACATATATAGAAAAGAAGGCAGTTTAATACAGGATGTACCAGAGTGGACTGCTAGAGGAAGAAGAGGCCGAGGTAGGCGAGGAGAAACCTGGTTGAGGACAATGAAAAGAAGCAGGGGAGGAGTGTTGGTGGGACATGAAGGAGATGGCAAGAGACAGATATTTGTGGAGAGAGTTTATCGAGGCCGTATGCATCCCATGGGGTGCCACAGGAAATGATTTTTTGAAGATAAAAAAGAAAATCGTTTGCTAGTAGAGTATATATAGAAAAAATCATCGTAGCAAGTCTATATCTTTTTTCTTCGTAGTAAAGATAAAAAGGTCTGTGATTATTTCTTCATAGTAAGGATGATTTTTTTTCCTCGTAAGAATTTATAGGTTTATTTATTTATGTATTTTTATTTAATAGTTTTTCATCTGTTCATCTTCCGTATAAAACAGATAAAAAAGGATATTAAAGATTGTGATATTTTTTTCGTCGTAGTAAAGGTGTTAAAGTTCGCGATTATTTTTTAAAGTGATTTTTTCGTAATAAGGATGATTTTCGTAATAAGGATGATTTTTTTCCGTAATAAGGACGATTTTTCCTCGTGATATGGATGATTTTTTTTTCGTAATAAGGATGATTTCTTCTTCGTAATAATGAAGACAATACGTCCTTTCCTCGTAAGGTGAAAAAATAGCTTGATTGCATTTTGTTGATTACAGCAAGTATGTTTGGTATTTTTTTTCTTCGTAGTAAATATATAAAAGTCTGTATTTCCCCGTAGTAAGGATGACAGACAGACAGACAGACAGATAAATAAATAAATAAATAAATAAATAAATGAATAAAATAAATCAAGGTCTGTCACTGCCTAGGACGATTATACGTTCTTTTTAACCACAAGAAGACGATTGACACTTGATTCCAGCTACCACAAGACGATTATTTCAGCAAGTTTCTTCGTCTGAGGGATAAAGAAAAATAATCTCTTGTCACACTTCAGACGGTTTCCTTGAGCTTTTCGTAATCTAAATCTTTTTCTTAATCTTCAGGTTTCTTTCATGTGATTTTTTGGCCTCTAAGGATTGAAAAAATATCCCCTTGTCGCGCTTCAGACGATTTCCTTCATCTTAATCTTTATATTAATCTTCGGGTTTTCTTCATCTTGTTTTTGTCTCCTCGTCTTGTACGTTAATCAATCTCTTTCTTACTACCTCCAGACGATTTATCTCAGCTATGGTCTCGATGGCTGGGGTTAGAATTAAAGTTATATTAGTCTTTCAAGGGAGACGGTTTTTTTTCAGGCTCTTTTTCGTCCATTACCAGCCCATTTCATGTAGCACAGTGGCTGGGAAAGAGAGTGCTGTGGTTCTACATCCACGGCACTTCTTCGTGACTAGCATGAGATTATATTATTCTACCAAAGGCCAGACGGTTTTCTCAGCTTTGTCCGTCCATTTCCAGGTTATTTCACGGCGTTCAGTGGCAGGAAGAGCGAGTTCTACGGCTCTACATCCCTTTCACAGCACTTCTTCGTGACTAGCATCATGTTAGTGTTATTGTTAAAGCGCGGTATTGAAAAATGGAGAGGTGGCAGAACCCGCCGCATGAGGTTTGCAAATAATAATAATAATAACAATAATAATAATAATAATAATAATAATAATAATTCCAGGCGATTTATGTGAGGACTGCGATTTCCTTCAGTAAAAATAAGTAAAAAAATGGATTTCCTTTAGTAAATGTAAGTAAAAAATCAAATAATTTCAATTAAAAAAGTAAAAAACCGATTTCTTTCTGGAAAAACATGTAAAACAATCTATTTCCCTCAGTAAAAATAAGTAAAAAATCGGTTTCCTTCTATAAATATAAGTAAAAAATATTTTTCCATCAGTAAAATTAAGTAAAAAAATCGATTTTTCTGGAAAAACAAGTAAAAAAATCGATTTCCTTCAGTAAAAATAAATAAAAAAATCGATTTCCTTCAGTAAAAATAAGTAAAAAAATCGAATTCCTTCAGTAATATTAAGTAAAAAAATCAATTTCCTTCAGTAATAAGTAAAAAAAAAAAAAAATCGTCCCACGAAGCCTGAGAGAAATAAGTAAGAATCGAGGGGGTCAGTTTAGGTCATTGTTATTATTATTATTATTATTATTATTATTATTATTATTATTATTTGCAGCATAATAAAATCGCCTAACTAATGTTCATAAGTAATTTCTGTGGCAGCAAGACGGTTTATTTAAGTACCAGGAGCCCTCACAGATCAACAAAATCGTCCCAAGTCAGCATGAACAAAATCCCCAGCCAAGGAAGGGGTTATCTGAGTGTGGTACAATTAATCAGTTGAAGAAAATCGCCTCACAGCTCTAAATTATGTTCCTAAGTGAATCTAGGGCGCAGACGGTTTATTTACCAATGGGTCTCAGATGAACAGAACCGTCCCAGGTCAAATTTGAGACTGGTACTAGTAATCAGTTGACGGTAATCGCCTCTCATATGCACTAAATTAAGCTCCCAAGTGAATCTACGGCAGGAAGACGGTTTATTTAAGTACCAGGAGCTCGCACAGATAAAGAAAATCGTCCTACTCTCCCCTGAAAATCACCGGAGCAGACGACGGGGAAACAAAGATGGCCGCTGTGTTTACCCCTGTTGCATCAGCACCCTCGCCTTCAGGAACCGCTGGGATGCCTGAACGGGGTGCCTGGCGGGGGACTGACCTTGCGTGGGCGTGCAGGGGGTGTGGGTGTGGGCGTGGGAGGTGTAGGTGTGGGCGTAGATACCTGGAGACTGATACAGTGAGAGAGGGAGATGGGGTCGGGGCTTGTCGGAGAGAGAGAGAGAGAGCGGCTGTGTACCGTTCACTTTGGAGGATTCGACTGCTTAAACGATTTCGCCCGTTTTTCTATTTATTTATTCATTTATTTACTTTGTGGCATTTTTTATCTTGAAATTTAAAAAAAGAAACCAAGAGTTTTATGATCACTTTCTCGTCAGCTTTCTCACGTTCCTGTATTTTCATTTTTTTTTTTTAAGTCCAGGTTTTTATAAAGCTAGTATCTTCTTATCTTCTTATTGCTGTGTACCTGACACTCAAGTTCCTATGACCCACTCCCCTGCATTTAATAAGGGTTACATTAGAGCTGAATATAAGAAGCGTAGACCGTGATAAAAGAGTAAAGAGAGATTTAAAAAATATAATCGGCTTCCATGGCTCACTTCACCTTAAATTTTCCGTGACCCTAATTTGAAAAGGTAAGAAAAATGCGAAAACTAGAGGGTTAAGTCCCACAGTATCTCGTTTGATTTTGCAACAAGAGATTGAAGGTGCTATTGATACGAAGCGGAGATCCTTGTTGATAATAGAAATGAACTTTGCTCGGGACATCACATGACTTGAGAGGTCCGCGTTCTCGTCGGTTGAGGAAGCTCCCTAACACCTCCTTCTAAGCGATTTATTTGGCTTATTACACCTTACCGTCCACTTCTGCGTTACTTGAGTCATTCTATTCTCATCATACTATGCATAAATAACGGATGAAACTATTTTAGCTGACCGTATGCAGAAATAAATCCGTCAAGAAATGTTATGTATATAGTTGTATACTACTATTACTGTACCACCGCTACCATTAGTAATAATAATAATAATAATAGTTTCATTACCACTGCTCGAGGTCTATTCAAAACGGAGTAAAATCGTCTGATAATAGGAATAAATAAACCAAAAAAATTATCCATTAACCCATTCACTGTCTAGATCACGCCAAAATTGAAAAAAAAAAAATCTTTCAAAATTAGCAAGAATAAAAAGAAAAAAATTAATCTGTCCCAAAATTGCCATCTCCACCTTGAATACTGAGTTATAGCAATAGAGTAACGCTGGAACATGATGCCAGTCACGAAGAAGTGCTGTAGGAAGTAAAGCAGTAGTATAGTCCTTTTCAGCCATTGAGTTTGTGAAGTTACAAAAGGATGAAAATCTGGGCAGAGGGAGAGTTAGTTAAAAAACGAATAAATAACTTTTTTTACTGATTTTTTAACAGCAAAAATTTGGCGGGGAATAAAGGGAGGGGTTGTAGCTGTGAAAATTAGAGCACTTGAAATTCCCCCCTAGCAATAAATATATAAATAAATAAATAATCAACAGAATATAAGAAATCCTTGAATTGAAGGGGTTAAAAAGGTAACTATCAATTTTTGGCCTTTCAGACACACACCTGGCTATTTATGTCTATCTGTCTATCTATCTCGGTCTGTCTGTCTGTATATCTATCTCTCTTTCTATCTATCTGTCAGTATATCTATCTATCTTTCTATCTATCTGCCAGTACCCAGTCAGACTTAGCACATAACTTGTAAAACTCTACGGTGTTGTGGTGTAATATATGGTGAGTGTCATGCCCCACCCCAGTACCCACCACACCACCATGCAACTCAGCGGAGGACAGGTGCCACGCTGCCTACCCCACCACCACACTGCCTACCCCACCACCACACTGCCTACCCCACCACCACGCTGCCTACCCAACCACCACGCTGCCTACCCCACCACCACACTGCTTACCCCGCTACACACATTTCCCACCTTACCACCACACCCCACCCCACCACCACACCACCCAGAAATCGACCACCACACAAAGCCTAACACCCTACCACACGCACCACACCTTAGCAACACACACTCGCCAGACAAGAGGGGGGGAGGCGGGGGAGGGTGAGATTCTGGGAAGGTGGTAATAAATAGA